>NW_006441953.1:12773802-12792100 GCF_000325575.1 Pteropus alecto | reverse complement strand
GAAGTCTAAAAGGATCTGGAGGCTGTATTGGCCAGAAATGCCTTACCGTCATCCTGATGCAGCAATAGAACGTAATCCATGGTCAGCTAACTAAACTGTTCCCACATTCTCTCCATGCACTGACCCCAAGACAATGACTTTTTAACCAAGAGATTGAAGGGCAGATAAAAACAAAACAAAATAAACAAAACAAAGCCATAGAGTTGTGTTCACACCATGAAGGGAGTCAGGTAGTACATGTCGTTTTCCAACATGTTTCCAAGTTAGAAACCTAGCCAATAAATCCTATGTGTCTCCCAATATAGTTCCCGTAAATTCTCTCTCTTTTTTTTTTTTTTTTACTAAAATTAGATAGACTTCAATATTTGTTACTTGAGACCAAAGGACCCTAACTCATAGACTAATTTCAAGGGACTTATACTTTGGTCCTAGAGAAATAGGATGCATAATCTGAAAATGTCTAAATGAGCCTATCAGTAGATACTAGCAGTCAGTCGAATGGAATTTGAGCTGGACTCTGAAGCAAGGTAGAATTGAATTCCTTTGACTGGAGTTAGGTGAATACTACAGGTGTGGAAAACAAGGGATGCACGGTGGAAATTGAGAATGGCAGATTTGAAGACTAAAGAGAAGACTGGATAAAGCAGAGGATTCCCTTTGAGAAGTTGCCAAGCCAGTAGGATAAAAACTCTTTTGGAATATCAAAGATAGCATTTGAATGCCAAGAAAGACTGGCCAAAACATGTCTACCTTTAAATCATTGGCTCAATAGATACACAGACAACGATCTTTAGGCTTGCATTAAAATTTAGATAAGAAATATATCCAAATATGTCCAAATATATTGTATGTCATGGTGTTATAAGTCCGGCCAGGGTGAGGAGAGAAAGAGAGAAAGGAGAGAGATTCTTTTTCAAATCTCTTTCTTTTCACAAAAGAGAACCATCTGAAAGAGAAATATGTGATGAGAACATTTATCAACTAGTGAAACACATGAGATATTTTAATTATTTTTCTTATTTTGTAGTTTCATTAATCCTATAATGCCAGTATATAAATTTTTTATTGAGGAAAACAAAACACAGATTAACTAACTTGCTAAAATTCATATAGCTTATAAGTAGAAGAGCCAAATTTTCCAAAGTCAGACATTAAGATGTTTAATAAGATGCTATTATTGGAAATTTTGAAGGACATTCACATTAGTCACATAACCTTGAGCTGGGCCAAGACTCAGAAATAAGATTATAACGTGATTTTGTGTGTTTTCAAATCTCTTTTGCCTCAAGTATTCCTCCGTGTAAAATATGGAGATAATTAAGACTAATGTTGTGATGTAAAATTTCTAGGTCCATTAGTAAAATAATTAGTCATAAATTAAAAAGAAAAAAAAGTATGTTTCCATAAAAATACCCCCACAAGATACATCAGATATCAAATATCTGTTTTATCCATAGGTAAACAAAATCCTTGATTTCTTCTTGTTTAAATTAACCTGTAGATTTTGCTAAAGGCATAAGTGTTTTATTATTCATTGTGATGTTTAATTAATTTCAAACACTTCTCTACTGATATTTCTTCATGATGTCACTTAAAGGACACTGTGAGATTTTGATTTTAATTAAGTCATGATTCTGTTGGAATCTTAAACTTGGATTTTCCCAGTCAATTAATCTTTATCTTGTTCCCTAGATGAAATATGTACATTATTTTTTAACAGTTGCAAGTATTACAGGATATCTTGTAAGAATGCTTTATATAAAAATCATGTTTATGATTAATTTCTTCTGCATTACAGCAAATATTTTCTTTTATTGAAATTCCCATAATATATTTCCATTTAGCAAAATAAACTATTTTCCTGGCTTAGGAAATAAAACTTTTATTCCAGAATAAATTGGCTTCTGGAAAATTCTGGCAGGAATTTATTCCCCGCCATAAACAACTATAATACTTAAATATATGAGACAACTCTTTTTTAGTCATTGGACAAAGGCATTGTAGGACTATGATCCCCCAAAGAAAGAAACCTCATGAAATAAGCCCTACATCTGCCTGCCTCTTAGTGTAGTAATATTTTTCCAACAGAGCAAAGTGGCTCCACTGATGGAAGGAGGCAGAGATCAGCGTTCATAGATGCTGTCATGCCTGGAATCTGGGCACTGGAGAATTTTGTGAGAGTTGGGGATATTCAATGTCATTCTTGCCTAAAGGCTGGCTTAGTGTTTGTAGGTCTTGGCAAAGAGTGACTGCTATAAACCAGAGAGTGATAAAGAAATCCTAAATGTTGAGTATTTCTGGAAGATAATGGAAATCCAGCTCTGCCAGAAGACAGAGACCATTAATAGCCCCTGGGATTCAGCTGAGACACCAAAAATTTATGTCTGATAAGTAAGGAATGCACCTTAGAGGACTACTGTAGTTCAAAGCCAAATATTTGCAAGATCTGCAGGTGAGACAGAATTTGGAGTCCGCAATAATTCCAGTACCATAGTCTATAAATTTCTAGCATACAATTAAAAATACTACATAGGCATAGAATCAGGAATTGAGCACAATAGTCTTAACCAAAAACAAAAACAAAAACATATTCTCTGACCACAGTGTAAAGTAGAATTGAATATCAAAAAGGCATCTGGAAAATAATTTTTTTTATTTTGACCTAGGTTTATCCTATGAAAACAAGCTTGTTTCAATAGACTTGTGATATTTATTAATTTGTGATTGTGAAATGTTATTTTATCATAACTTTAAAATTGATTTTGTGATTAATTTTGAGTTTGAACAATGTTTCATTTGTTCATTGGCCACTTGTTTTACTTCTATTGAGAATTTTTTTCTAATTTTTTGGCTGAAATTTATAGTCATTGTTATAGTCTAAAAAGTGATTATTTGGTAATTTTACTTATCCATTTCATTCCAGCCCATCTGTGGCTTTTATTTTTGTTTCCAAATGTGGCTTTTGACATACAGAAGCTATTTTTGTGTAATGTAATTATAATTATCCAAATTTAGTGTTTCAGATTTTATTTTCTGTACCTTGTTTAAGAAATCCTTCTCTGTTCAAAAAAAGAAAGAAAGAAAGAAAGAAAGAAAGAAAGAAAGAAAGAAAGAAAGAAAGAAAGAAAGAAAGAAAAGAAAAAGAAAAAGAAAAAGAAAAAGAAAAAAGAAATCCTTCTTTGTCCAGATGTCATGAAGATATTTTATGATAATTTTAACAATTTTGAAGTCTTACTTCTCACAAAGAAATATTTAATTTATTAAATGGCTCATCCCTTCTCTACTGACTTGTAATGTCTTTTTATCATATACTCTATGAGTTCCCTGTTGTAACAAATTACCATAAACTTAGTTGTTTGAAATAGCACCAATCATCATATATTTCTGGGATTCAGGAGTACAAAATGGTTCTCAATTGGCTAAAATCAATGTATCAGCGAAGCTATTTTCCTTCTGAAGACTGTAGGGAAGAATCTGTTTCTTTTTCTGGATTCTAGAGTCTCCCTGCATTTTTTGGCTTGTGGCCTCCTTCCAGCCAGCAGCTGTATCATTACAACTTCTGCTTCCACCATCATAACTCCTAATATAACACTTCTGTTTCCCTCTTTCATTTATAAGGACCCGTATGATTATATTGGGCCCACCTAACTAATCCGGAACAATCTCTCCATCTCAAGATCCTTAATCACATCTGCAAATTCTTTCTGCCATTAACAGAAACATATTCCCAGATGACAAGGGTTAGGATGTGGACACATTGTCTGGGTGGAGTGCGAGGGCACATTTTTCTACCTATACATATACTAATTTCCAAAAAGTATGTGAGTATATTTCTATTTTTACTCTTTTATTCTATGGCTTTGTTTGTTTTTTTTTAATTTCTGCCCAAATACTTTGTATAATATAATTATGAAATTATATTATAGTTTCTTAAATACTTTTTATTTGTAAGTGATTTTTGGTAAAGCAGGTTCACATGCCCTCCTCTGTATTCTTTTTTTTAAAAATCTAATTGAAACATTCTTGACATTCTTGGTATTATTATCATGTATGTGAACTTTAGCTTTGATTTAAATAACTCTGGAAAAAAATCTGTCTAAATACTGATTGGAATTACAGTGAGTTCAAAGATTAATTTAGGGAAAAAATTATTTTTACCATGTGAACCCTTCTGACTCATGGAAATTATCCATATTTCCATTTATTTGAATATTTTATCTCCTTTAATACAATTGTTTAACTTTCTGCATAGAAATCATTTCTCCCTCTAAATAGATTCTCTTTAAGTTTTCTATATTAGTTTTGGTATTATATCTGTTTTATGACTGTTTTTAATTGTTTGCTATTGGTATACATATTGACTTTGTATGTTTATGCATTTTTTATAATTACAGTATCATTGTGTGTTTATTGAGCATATCGAACACAAATATTTTAGGCTTTGTTTTTGGTTTGGCCAAACAACAGTGAAGAGATTAAAAACAAACAAACAAACCTCTGCCTTCATTAAATTTAGATTCCTGGAAGTTGACAATAAGGAAAATAAGTGCAGATATAGTGTATTAGAGTGATAGGTATTAGGAGAAATAAATCTCAAGAGGGAAAAAGGGAGATGAGAGTTGGATTATAGTAGTTTTGGATTGGGTCATAACAAAATCCTCACTGAGAAGAGGATAATTGAGTAAACATTTTCAGGAACTAAGAGAAGTCTTATGGAAGACTGTTTCAAGCAGAAAATATAGCAAATTCGAAGGTCCTGAAGAGGGATGATGTCTCATATCTCCAAGGAACAGCAAGGAGGCCAGTGTGGTTGAGAGATGCAAGGAAAGCCAACACATGAGATGAAATCAGGGAGGCAAGAGTCATGGGGAATATCGTACTGGACATTTTCAGTCATTGCAAAATTTTGTTTTTTAGTCTTTGTGAGCTATAAAACTAATAGGAGGTTCTGAGCAAAGGGTCTAATGACTTAAGTTTTAGCGTATTCCCTTTGCCTGCTGTGGCGAGAACACTTCATAGTGGATCTAGTGGATGACCAGTGTCTAATGTCCAATCTAAAACATGATTTAGGTTTTGTTTCTGAAACTGAAATAGGAGATTGTAGTTGCTTAGAAAAGATGATAGTAGTAATGGTTATAAGAAATGGTCAGACACAAGATATATTTTATAATCATTTTTATTTTGTTTCATTATCTCTTGGTTTTGAAAATTGCAGTGCTAACTTTCCTTACTGATTCTGGCTCATGTTGTTTTGTAAGTTTTTAAGTGAACTCACTTATAAAAGATATTTTTGTTACATGAGGGCACAAAATACTACTCAGGTTTTGAATATATTCTTTAACATATTTTGGTGTGTGTGTGTGTGTGTGTGTGTGTGTGTGTGTGTGTGTGTGTGTGTGTGTGTGTGTGTTGAATATCACTGCCTGGTTGAAGTTTATGTTAATGTTCTTCTGGTAGTTTACTCCATCAAGATGGGTTGTAGCATAGACTTCACCACCATACTTGTTTTTGTTTATTTGTTTCTCTCAATAGATTTTTATTTGTATATCCAAAATTTGGAAAAGACAAACTTAGTATCACCTTCCTGGACAAATAACTAAAGCTTAGATAATTCTCCTTTCCTCGAAGGTGCAATATTTTTAAAGTCCCTCTTCTATGCCAAGATCTTGATTTTCACTGTACATCGCAGTTGCAAAAACCTAATCTATTTCCTTAAAACTTAGATTTGGATACCATTCCACTCTACTCTCCCACACTGACCAGTGGCCCTGCATTGTCTGCCCATAAACTCACAGATCTAATGTTTGGTTCACTCATCTTTTATGATACCTAGAGATTTTTTTCCTTTTCTATATTATTTTGTACAGGTTCACATACATTAGATGTTCTAATGTTTATAAGGAAAGGTTTTAAAATATTCTCAGATCAAAATGACAGTAGAGAGTGGTTTTATTTTCCATACATATATCCTTTGAATACAGTATAACTATAGCAAAATGAACTGGTTTCTCTTTTTATGCCTTAGTCATTAAGCATGTGCACACACAAACACACACACTCACACACACAAATTATTACAGAAATACAGAATACCTGTATGAAGAATTCTGTGCTAACATTCCTGACCTCAAAAAAGGACTCAAAGCCTGGTGACACCAACCAAAGATCTTTGCAAAACAATAAAATAGAGAGGAAACTGATAAATATTTATACCTTACAGATATTCTTATCCTTTTTGATATAAACAAAAGTGAATAAATGGATATGTGTGTACATGTTACCTAGTACATTTATTTTAAAAGAAGGATATTTATGTAGAGGCAAATTGCATGGCAGAAAGGTTTGGGGAAAGATACTTCTTCATATTTTTAAGATGATTCAGCTGATGTTTTCTTTATTGCCTTTGCCTAAAGCAAGGTAGGATGTAAACACTGAAAAATATTGTCAATAACAAACTACTATCAGCAGAATCAGATTTTGGAGAAAGTTAGATAAAAAAAAGTGAAGTAAAGCCATTTGTTCAAAATGAAACAAAGTAAATAATGATCTAAAGTGAAAACTCCTGAAAAGAATGATAACTCTGTGAAGGCCGGATAGTTTGTTGTATACCCACCCTATCATTAAGATGAGTGTCTGGATAACATTAGACATTCAATAAGTATTTGATAATGGATTCTTGTATTTAGAAAGAATAAGATTGTGGGTATTGATCATATCTTGAAAGTTAAAAAATTAGGAGGATTTAAGTTGTCTTTAATATCCAGAAATTTCTAACTATTAAAAAAGAAAAGAGAAAATAAATAATAGAATGTTCACAGTCATCAGCTTCTTTGTACCTACAAATGGATACTTAATTTACATAGTAATACTTTTACATTTATATTTTGACCAAGGACAATTATAACAAATAATTTCCTTTAGGGAAATAAATTATGAAAATATATATATATATTTGGTTTTAATTGAAATTTTCAGGTTAAAAAAATGATGCTAGACTAGAAATCCCAGGAAAAAAAAAAAGCCGTCTTTAAATCCATTCCCACTCTCTACCCTTTCAACTTTTTCTTGCAAAGACAGTTTTTATGATTATAATAGCACATAAGCTAAGATTCACAGTCAAGCTCCTGAATTGGTGAGGAATTTTCAGTTCTATCATTTGCATGGAGATTAAATGAGAATGACACCTTGCATATTTCAGAAGATAAACTGTCTTATATACACTGTTATTCACTTGACTTAATAGGAGGTTAAAAAAAAGATATTGACCATCCTGTGGTGTCTTGGTGAATGTTTAACAACTGGCTTTCCAGAAATATAAGCCCTCTTTTATAGTGCTTACGTATTTTCATACTGTAAACGTTCCTGCAATGTTCCCTTTCAAGCGACCAGTATGTCATCCATGAACATGAAGCTGGGAAGAGGTGTGCTCAGTGGGCTCTTGAAAGCCTGTGTGAGCTGTCACCATCTCGCCAGTTCTGTCCCTAGACAATTAGTTGGAAACAGAGGCAGGGAGAATGCAAAAAGAAGTGCATGGGAGAAAATGTAACTTTTCACTAACTACGCCTGAGCTAAATGTCATTTCCAGTCAACATAAGTAGATGAAATTTCCTTTTCTACTATCAAAAAAGCAGAACTTCATGAGACAATGCCTGCTAGTCACTGGAAATTGAGAGTGAAGCTCTACAAATTGCTCCACTTTCTAGCAGGTATGTGAAAGTGAAAATGTTAGAATTCTCGAGGGCATCATGAACAGAGATAAGTAATCTTCATCTTGTCTTTTTAAAAAAATCACATTTAGAGAAAGCTCTTCAATAAATGATAAGCAAACAAATACATAGGACATGGGATATATAATATTTACTAAACACAAAAGAAAGAAAGAATAGCAAAAAAGATAATATGCTTCAGATGATAATTGTACATGAAAAAGGAAAACATCCACTTGGACCTCTAAATACTTATTTGGACCCAGGACTTCAATTAAGATAAAATCAAAATATCATTGGAGAAGAATAGAATAAGATACAGTGACAAAACCTTCATTCCTATTGAAATCAGGGTTGATGTAAGGAAGTTCCTCCAGATAACTACAATGTAATAGCAAAATTAAAATCCAACTCTGAAGCCAATAAAGACCATAATTGAAACTTCAGACAATCAAATATTGGTACGGTATACATTTTAAAAATTCTATATAAGAATTCAAAGAAAAGTACAAAGAAATGAGACTTATGAGAGATGATAGTTTTAAAGTCTGAATAGCAAAGATTCCACATCTGAATAATACACATTTCTGAAAGATATTTAAAAGCAAAAAAAATATGGAGTATTTAAAAAATTAAATGTATACTAGTAGTAGCCACCCTCTCGTCTTCACCTTCTCCTAGCCCTTGGCTGGGTTGAGAATTTGGCAGATAGGGCTCTCATGTTTATGGATTATATAGGGCAGGGCCTTAACTGAGGTGAACACAAGCGTGGCCATGGCCAGTGGACTAGGACTAAGGAAGCAGCACTTGTGTTTCAGATATTGGTCATATACAGAGTGATAGAGCAAATATTTAGTTTGATCAAAATGGGGCCATAGTTTTCAGTGTTGCAGAAGCAAGTTACAGATATAGAAAGATGGAAAGCCTGAATGAATCCTGTTGTGTTAGAGTAGAATTTTAGAGATAGTGATATAAACACATACATACTAACAGAGGAGAGACAATAAATATGATAAAATGATAATGGGAAACTCATGATATACGGAGTTGTTTCATTGAATCTTGCTATTTTTCTCTTAAATTATTTCTAAATAAAAAATTTAAAATAATCATAGGGTCCTGAAATAAAAACAAAATGTGTGATTAGAAGAGATTCATTGAAAATAGTATTCTCATTTTTTGCTTAAAAACATAAAATAGTCATAATTTTGTCTATGGCTATGCTACCCTGAACAAGCCCGATCCCATCTGATCTCAGAAACTAAGCAGGATTGGGCCTGGTTAGTACTTGGATGGGAGACCTCCTAGGAAGACCAGGTGCTGTAGGTGTAAAAAATTAAAAAATAAGGGATTGTAAACTGACAAGGTCCTTGCAATTTGTGAGGTCAAACAAGGGTTGCTTCACCTAAAAAAAAAATATTCATAATTTTATTTAACTTAATAAATGTTGGTTATGTCAAGTTTAAAAAAATATAGGTTAATATTTATATATATAATTTTTCTCTCTTAATTTCACAACTCAGATAAAACTGCTATTGACATTTCGCTTCTTTACTTTCCGGTTTTCCAGTGCTGTACACATGGTTTTAAAGGAAGGGCTTTGTGGTCACAGAGGACTCAACTGGAAACCAAATTCTACTCCCTGTTACCTGTATGGACTTGTCTAGTTATTTAAATTCTCTGTGTCTCACTTTTTCTATATAAAATAGAAATACTAATACTACTTCATGGAGTGATAGTAAGAATAAAATATATAATAATGGATGCTTCAAAATCCCTTTTTATAATCCTTTTAAAATTGATTCCTCATAATCTTGCATATATAGTAATTTGGTCAATGGCTAAAATTTTGAACTTTTACTGAACTTACTCCTTCATAAGGCTAAATGTTCTACTTGTGGAAAATCATAATTGTTAAAAACAACTTCCTTATTCTGAGCCAAATTTATTTTCTTTTATAACGTTCAACTATTATTCTTAATATGTTACCAGGAAATAACAGAATGGGGTTCACTGACCCTTCTGTGGTAGAGGCATTCAAATATTTGAATAATGCAATTAATGCCATGTAGATGTGGCCTTTTTCAAGGTTAATATTCCCAACATGTCAGTCATTTCTTTTATGTTGTCTTTCTATCCCCCTTTACCATCTTTCTATCCACCCCCCGCCCAGACACATTCTAATTTGTCAATGTGTCTCTTAAAATTTCTATCCCGAGTCAAACATATCAGATACGTCTTATCATCAGAGAGTTTGTTAATACCGACACTTTCTTTGATAGGATTACTAAAATTCTCTTAAATTAACTTTACGAAATGTATAGATACTTTACCATTTCTGTGCCACTGAATTTTAAATGATATCAGATGAGAAAGTTTACAAATGGCTGGATACAGGAAGCAAGTTATTAACTGATTATCCAGGAAAGAAGTAATGGACTTTGAATGGGGACACATGACTGGGCAGGCGAATAAGGGTTGCAGAATTGTCAGGAAAATTATCACAAGATGCCAATAATTGCTTACCAGCCTCCTAGCCTATGAATTCTAATAGGAATTTTTAAAGACCGTTGGGGATGATTGTACTATGTCAGAACAGTCAAAGCAATATTCCAGTATTGAAAGTTCAAAGGAAAGGTGCATCTCATATGTACAGCCTCATTCATCTTGGTTCTTGGGGTCGTCTGTGTAATCAACTACTCTGGACTTCAAATATTCTTTCTCTGTTCTGCAAACATCACTTTCCTGCTTGTCAAACTCAATTGGCACTGTGCAAATACACCCAGCTCCATTCTATTCAGGAATTTCGTCAATGCCTCTCTTCAAACATGGTGCTAGAATTGAACATAAGACTCTGAATAATTTTTAGAATGAAATAAAGTGAAGCTCCACTATTATTTTTCATATTTAGGAAAATCTGCTACTCTTAATTTAGTCTTAGATTTTGTTCTGTTTTTCTTGTTTCCAGTGAAGTGTTCTCCATGTATTTTTCAGCATGGTCCCACTTATTGCTACCTCTCAACTGGGTTCTTATCATTTTTCTGTACTATCTTGTATCCCCTCTTTTTCTTTTTCTTGTCTTCTTTAATGAATACAAAACTCAATTTGAAAGAGTGAAGGAAGGTATCTTGTGGTGAGAGAACAATAAAACCAAGATGAAGTAAGAGCACAGATTGGTATGCTAGTTCATTTATTTAAACAGGTATTCCTTAGGCAACTGTTAAGTGATTGGAGCGCTATTAGTTATCGCAGATGCAATGATGTACTACGCATTTCTGGTTCCAGCCATTTTAAAGCTTTAAATTAGTGATTCTCAATCAGTGAGTGGTTCCAACAGATAATAGCAGTGGTTTCATGGAGATTAGTAATTCAAATGAGATTAGAAATGAAATATAAAGTAAAATGAATATTGCAGAAATAGAATTGATAAGATTTGGTAACAAGATGAATTAACTCTAAAGGAAAACAGCAAGAGGGAAAAAGTCAAAACTCTTTTCCTCTGTGGAATTCTTAGATTTCAGAAACTGACAGTTTTGTCTGTTATATCATTTGACTCCATGATATATCAAGCATGTTTTCATTTTAATGCTAATTTTTAACATAGATTCATTAAAAAATAAGTTAAGTCTATTCTGTAATAGGCATTTACAGGTAGTACAGCCCACTTCAACTTAGAAGTAGTAAGGGGGAAAAACATTATCAAATACAAATTGTGCCATGTCATTTTGTGCTGTTACCTTTTTTTGTGCTAAAACTACATAAAATATATCATTTTAATCATTTTTAAGTGTACAGTTCATTGGAAGTAGTACATTCATATTGTTGTGCAATTATCACTACCATCCATCTCCAAACTTTTTCAATTTCCCAAACTGAAACTCTGTCCTTTGAACAATAACTTCCTATTCCTTCCTCCTTCCAGAATCTGTCTCTATGAATTTGATTAGTCTAAGCACTTTATATAAGTGGAATTATACAATATTTGTTTTTTGGGTTCTGGTTCACTTTACTTTGCATAATTACTTCAAGGTTCATCCACATTGTAGCACGTATCAGAATTTCATTCATTTTTAAGGCCGAATAATATTTTATGATATGAATTTACCACATTTTGTTTATCCATTTATTCACTCATGTACATTTGGGTTATTTTCACCTTTTGGCTATTGTGAACGATGCTTCTATGAATATTGGTGTACTAGTATCTGTGCAAGTTTTTGCTTTCAAATCTTTTGGGTATACAACTAGAATGGAATTGCTAGATCATATCTCTTTTCTAAGTCCTAAACCCTCAGTGGATATAAACTTGTGAATCTAATTGTTTTCTGACCATCTCCATTTTATTTTCTAATGGATATTTTCTAACGGATATTTTAAATTTAACATGCTGAAAATATTTCTTCTTTCTTCCAAATCTTGCCCCAGTATAGTCTGTTTTAGGAAATGGCTGGGCCATAATCTCCAGTGACACAAACAGTGGAATCAATCTTGACTATTCTGTTTTATTCACAGAAGGTATTAATCAGCAAGTCTATCCCTATTAGCTTTCCATCCACTTTTGCTCAAACTCATTCTGAGTCTATACACTTTCTCTGCTTACACTTCTGTTGCTCTAGTCCAATTCACACTAGTCCTGTTCTCTTACCTGGACTTAGAAAAATATTCTCCTAATTAGCTTCTCCTATACATATTCACTTAAGATCCATTCTCCATTCACCTTAATGCTGCTATAACTTTCCCTTGCACTTAAAACAAATTCAAAAATTTTCACCATAGCCCCTTATGTAGATGGACCCTACCTTCTTCCTCAAGTTCATCTTAAATCATTTTCTCTTTTATTCATGCTTTTTCAGAAATGTTGGCTATGGGGTAATTAACAGAAACTTTTTTTAACATTTTTTTTGGTATTCTTTTGTTTAGCTATCAGCTTTTTCACCTTCTTCCTTAATTTTTAGATGTTCACTTTTGATTGGGGGGGCAACATGTCCATGAAATAAATCATAGTAAGTCAAAGCTGTCAATTTTCGTTTACATTTTATTATTATTTTTTTTTTATGTAATGCACTTGGGATAGGTAACCTGGTGTAGGTAGCCAACAAGATGTAAGAAGTATGCTAAGCAACTTCTGGATAAGACTTTTGTTTTTCTTCCTGAACAAAATAAGAGTGAGAGAAATCTAATTTCTTCCTGTTTTGACTACCATTATATAAAAACACAATGTTTTGAAATGTAGCAGTTATAATAATATCAGTCTAAGGACAAAACAGACAAATAGTAACAACAACAACAACAACAACAAACCAATATGCTAAAGTTGGCAGGTAACATTTGGATCTTTAATGGTAATGGTAAGCATCAGAACCAAATTGGAATTTCTTATAAGACGAAATTAAATATCTTTTATTGCTTAAGCTATGGTACTAAAATATCTATTGCTGAATAATAGAGCACCCTAAAATTTAGTGGCTTCAAGAACAATTTATTGTTGCCCAAGTTTCTGCAGATAGGCTCTGTGGTTCTGTTGATCTGAATCAGGCTTGGTTGGTCTTGGCTGGGTTCAGTTAACTGTCCATGGCCATCTAACAGGTCAGCTGCAGGTCAGCGTGGCTGATTTGACCCTTAACTGTGACACATGAGCTGGGTTGTTACTTGTAACAGGGCCGTTACCTGATCTGAGTCAGCTATGCCCCACAAATTTTTTAAGTTCTCCAGCAGGCTGGTTCAGGCTCATTCTCATGGCAGTGTCAGGAGTACTAAGAATGTGAGTTGTAATATCAAGGCCTAGACCCAGAACTAGCACACAGTCACTTCCACCATATTCTTCTGGGCAATGAAAGCTGCAAAAGCCAGCCCAGGTTCACATGGAGGAGAAGGAAATAGCCTCCACCACTTGATAGAAAGACTTGGAATAACATACAACAGGTAGAAACAGAGAGGATGGTGTGTCATGACCACTTTGTGATTTAGTGGGGTTATTTGTTGCCTTTGACTTGCCACAAACTATGTCCTCACGCTAGCAATTTTGTATTTCTTCTTTATTTCTGAAATATTATTTCCCTGGTTTTTGCCATAACTAATTCATTACATTTTTGTTTGCCATTTAAAAGTAATTTCCTCAGAAAGACTTTATCATTTCTCAAGTAGCCTTGTTCTTTTCATCACCAGTTATTCTATTTCTTTCATTAGATTATAAGCTTAGTGAAACTGGGGAGTTTATCTTGTTTATGCCAACCCTTTATATATTTCCTATTATATGGCAAGTACTCTGTCTTTTGATTAGTTTAATGAATAAATAAGAAATGTACAATCACTATAATGAGTGAGGAAATTTTTTTGACTCAATCCATTTTATGTATTTAGGAGAGTAGAATATATTAGTGTGGAAAAGGGTAATGAGGAGAAAAGGAACACTGTAAATTTCAATCTATTTTATCAGGTTTTTTTTTTTCCAGTTTGTGTGTATGTATATATATTTATATATTCTCATGAACATTTGTACATATATGTATAAAATTACACATATAAAATTATTATTTTTTGACAAGCTAGAACAAATATTTTCTGTGCTTTTCTACTTCCGGGACTTTGTTTAAATATTTTTCCCTGCATAGAGTATGCATACACCATTTTCACTTTTCAATATTTTGTCCTCTTTTATTGACCATATCAAATGCCATATCTTCCAAGAAAAACTTTTGGGTTCCTACTAGACATACCGACTTCTTCCGTTAGAGCTCTCTAATTCTCTCTTTGTATCTTTGTTGTGGCATTTGTCTTACATTATTGTTTTCAGTCATCCAGACATTTACTATGTACCTAGAAATTGGAATGCTAGTTCCTGAAAGTCAGAGTCTGTCTTACTTATTCTTTCATTTACTATAATTTCCTACATGTATATAACAGGTTATTAATAAATATTTTTTCACTCGAATTAAAGCATGTCATAATTTTGCCTTATAATACAGGATAGGTATCTGATTCAATCTTAAAAAATAATTGTAAGATAAAATGCAGTTTTTATTTTTACCTTATTGAATTTGATGATGCTACTTATCACTTAAGTTCCCTAGGTGATCTCTAATGATTTGTAATTTTAAAACAGTATCGCATAAGCACATCAGTACCATAGCTTAGCTAGTTTTCTCCTAGCAATTGTTCAAAGCTTGTTCCATGTCCCTACTTTTGTTGGTTTTGTCTCTTTCATTATATCTTATTTCCCAATTTGCTACTTTCCAATCGCTGCAGTCCATTCCCACTGGCTCAGTGCTGGGAACTCTTCTTTCCTTAACACCCAGAACCTTCCAAAATAAATACTTTCAATTACAATCACTTCTCACCTCTTCAACAGAGGCCCCTAACAATAAACAACTTACTCAATAGGTGGTTGAAGAATGAGTCTTAGATAAGCTTAGTATAATAGAGAACTAGAATGTAATATAGTTTTTACTCTTTGAACTCCCATTAGTCTCCTTTTTGTAGAGGAAGAGACTGTTTAATATTGCCCCATGAGCATAACCTCAGCAATTACACTTATGTGATATGTAACAAAGTAACAGTGTGATATGTAGGAAAGCAATGTTGCATAGTATGAAATATATTTTATCATATACTAAGAAATTGCTTTAATAGCACACTAAATGAAACACTTCTACGATGATGTCAATATAAACGAATTAGCAAACACTTTAAGAGAAACATCAGAAAAGTTTAGATTTTGAATTAAGTATTTATATAATGTATTTAGAAAAATGGCCTCTTAAATTGTAAGTGGCTTTAGAAAATGACAAGCTGAAAAGTAGTTTCCAAATATACACAATTCCAAGAACAAGAAAATTTAAGCAAAAGGAAGAAGCACATCTACTTCCCCATTCTGTCTCTTGCCTTCCTTTTTATTTTCGCATCCTCTGTCCTATAGCTCACACACTGTCTTATATCTTGTTCCTGAAGGGTCTAACAGTCAGGACCTAATGAAGATTTAAAGATATAGTAAAAAAAAAATTTTCCAAGGCCATTTAAATATTAGTTTAGTAAAATTGAAAGTCAAACACATCTTACACATAGGAAAAAAAAAAAAAAGATATACTATGGAAGGATTAACAAGAGTTTCTCTTTGTCTGGTCAGAGGACTCTATCTGGTCTCTCCTTTAGATTTCTCCACAGAGGTCATTGTCTGCTCAACTTTTTTATTAACTGAACTGCTCAGCTGTACTGCAGAAACCGTTAGGAACCCATAATGCCTTCTTTATTAGTAAAAGATATGTGTGTGTATCAGACAGAGACAGACAGACAGACAGACAAGTTTGGAGAGAGTACGAGAAGAAAAGGGAAAAAAAGTTTGAACGATTTTAACAAAATCTTCACTGACACAAGTAAAATTGAAATAATTCAGAAAACTACTACAAACTATATTGTAAAAGCATAAAAAAGTCTATTTGGAAATAATTATTCCTCTTTCACACACATACATACACATACACTCCACTCACTAACTTCCCTTCACAAAGTGGTAGACTGGAATGCCCAGAGTAGATCTAATCATTGTGATCTTGCTGGGGGTGTTAATGTTTCTTTAAAATCCCAGCAATACCTCCCCTATTCAATGTTTCCCACAGCTCTTGATTATAATCTCTGGGAGGTTGTTCTTTTCTTTTTATTTTCTTTAAAGAAATCCAAATAGGGCATTGGGGATACATCCTCCATGGGGGTTAGGACAGTTTTCCCAGCCTCTGTTCTGTCAATAGAATATTGGAGGATCAAAAGTTGTATGAAGTTTCAAATTGTCTTGGTTTCTTTTAATCCAGGTTGTGGCTTTATTGGCAGTATGATTCTGTAAAACTGTAATCGACTTTTTAAAAATTAATTTTATTATAGTAAACTATATGTCTGCAGTTGCATTTTACATATGCAGTACTATTTCTAATTTAAATTACAGGTTCATTGAATTATCAGGTTTTCAAGTAAGAGGTACATTCTTATTCTCTTCTCTGAACCCTTTTGTCCAACTAAAGGAATTAGTGAGTATTGCTTACTTAATTGATTGGTTTCAACAAGTATATAAAGGCTTCACTTTTGTTTTTATCAAAGACTAAGTCCTAATTGGCCTTTGTCACTCAAAATATTTCTTAATTTATCATCTTTTAATTCTACAAGCCCCAGAATTTCTAGATTTTCTCTCTTTTTCTACTAAGTCTGCTTGTTGACTGGCCAATTCCTTTATATTTTATCTTTTTCTCGTAGTACCTTTTCAAATACAGGTAATGATGGCTGAAGGAAAATGTAGTATGATTTGTTTAATCAATTGCATTTTAGGTAGTTGCAGGTAATAATTTTGCCCAATAGTTGATCTCTGCATTTCATTCAACTTCTAATAATAAAACTTTATCAGTAAACTTTTAGTAGACTATGCAGTGGTATCAAAGAATCTGAAAGTCTTAGAATGTTAATGGGGGGAAAATGTTAACTTCTTTTTCCCATTACATATTAATTACAATAGGCTACTGGTCTGTTCTATGTACTCCTTAATCCATAGTCCAGCATGAAGAGACAGCTTCTTCTATGTAAATGTTGACCTGAAGGCAGAGAGAAGAGAGCTACAGTGGAACTGTGAAATGACTCTTCAATCTTTTACTCAGAATTTATATGTTACGTTCACACGTGTTCCATTAGCTCAAGTGTCATGGACAGGGTTGTGTTTCCCAAATATATCTAATTCCTAATTCCCAGTGTTATTGGGTTTGGAGATAGGGCTTTTCAGGAGATAATTCAGGATAATGAGGTAATCAATGTGGCAGACTCTAAACTACTGTGACTGGTGTCTATAAAGAGAGAGAGGAACTAAAGATGCGTGGAGGAATGACGATATGAGGACATAGCAAGAAGGCATCTGTCTACAAGCCAGAAAGGGAAGTCTCACCAAAAACCCAAAATGCTGTCACCTTGATCTTGGACTTCTAGCTTCTGGAACTGTGACAAAACAAATTCCTGTTGTTTTAGGCTCCCAGTCTGTAGTATTTTTTTTTTAATGCAGACTGAGCAGATTGATGCCCCAAATAAGTAGCATGCTCAAGCCTGACGGCAGAGGAATGGGGGAAGTACATTCTTTCCCCAGGGAGTCAGTGAATGTTACCTGTATTAGGCAGAAATATATGAACCACTTTAGTTGAGAACAACGATCATTTTGAACAATAATGCTAGATTCTATCTAGCATGGGTTTTTTTTGTTGGTTAATAGTGAACAGATGTGAGAACAATTTTAGGCTTTGTTCTAGTTTTCATGTGATCTAGTGTTTTAACTCTGACCAGTCTTTATTATCTCAACTAGTTTAACAAAGTTTCAAGCCCCTAGTATCTGTGAGCTTTTTAATGGAGTAAAAATAATGAAAATAAAAACAAAAAGGCTCTAAAAAATTAAAAATATATACTTTTAATGATTAAAAAGCATTTCAAATCTGTATTTTTTAGTATTTACTTTTTCAATTACAGTTGACACAATATTCTATTAGTTTCAGGTGTACAATACAGTGATTAGACAGTTATACAACTTACAAAGCGATCACCCCGGTAAGTCTGGTACCCATTTGACAGCATACATA
>NW_006441953.1:12768215-12773769 GCF_000325575.1 Pteropus alecto | reverse complement strand
TTTGTAAGTACCAAGTTGTACTTTTTAATTGCTTCCCCTTTTTCACCCACCCCTACCAAACCTCCTTCCATCTTGCAATCATCAAAATGTTCTCTGTATCTATGAGTTTCTGCTTTATTTATTTGTTTGTTAGAATCCACATATAAGTGAAATATATGCTATTTGTCTTTCTCTGTCTGACATTTCACTTAGCATAATACTTTCTGAGTCAATCTATGTTGTTGGAAATGGCAAGATTTCATTCTTTTTTTATGGTTGAGTAATATTCCATTGTATGTATGTACCCCATCTTCTTTATCCTTTCATCTATTGGTAGACACTTAGGTTGCTTCCATATTTTGGCTATTGTAAATAATGCTGCAACAGAATAATGGATGCATATGTCTTTTTGAATTAGTGTTTTGGGTTTATTCTGATAAATACCCAGAATTGGAATTACTGGATCCTTCTGTGTCTCTTGTTTTAAAGTCTATTTTATCTGCTATAAGTATTGCTACCTCAGATTTTTTTATTTCTTTCCATTTTCACGAAATAACTTTTTCTATCCCTTTGCTTTCAGTTTTTCAATCTGAAATGAGTCTCTTGTAGGCATCATATGTAAAGATCTTGTTTTCTTATCCATTCATCCACCCAATGTCTTTTGATTGGAGCACTTAATCCATTTACATCCAAAGTGACTGTTGATAGATATGTAGAATTGCCATTTTATCATTCATGTTTGGCTTTTTTCTTTTTCTTCTTAAAGAAGTTCCTTTAACATTTCTTGTAATGCTGATTCGATGGTGATAATCTCCTTTAGCTTTATCTTGTCTGCTAAGCTCTTTATCTGTCCTTCAGTTGTAAATGATAACTTTGCTGGGTAGAGCAATGTTGGTTGTAGCTTTTTGCTTTTCACCACTTTGAATGTTTCATGCCAATTCCTTCTGGCCTGCAAAGTTTCTGTTGAGAAATTAGCTGACAGTCTTATGGGAGCTCCCTTGTAGGTAACTAACTGCTTTTTTTCTTGCTGTTTTTGAAATTCTCTCTTTGTCTTTAACCTTCAGCATTTTCCCTATGATGTCTCTATGGTATGGGCCTCTTTGGGTCTATCTTGTTTAAGACTTTCTGCACTCCCTGGGTTTGTATGTCTATTTCCTTCTCCAGGTTAGGGAAGTTTTTAGTCATTTTTTCAAGTTTTCAATTCCTGGCTCCCTCTCTCCTTTGGTACCCCTATGATGTGAATGTTGGTACACTTGATGTTGTCCCAGAGGTCCCTTAAACTATCCTCATTATTTTGGATTTTTGTTGTTGTTCTGATTGGGTGTGGATTTCTTTTAATGTATTCTTCATTTCAGTTATTGTATTCTTTTGTGAAGTGGATTTCTTTTAATGTATTCTTCATTTCAGTTATCGTATTCTTTTGCGACTGGTTCTTTTTTATGTTTCTTGTCTCTTTGTTGAAGTCCTCGCTGAGATCATTGAGCATCCATATAACCAGGTTTTTGAATTCTGTATCTAGTAGATTGCTTGTCTCCATTTTGTTTATTCTTTTTCTGGAGCTTTGTTCTGTCCTTTCATATGCAACATGTTTCTTTGTCTCCTCACCTTCGCTGCCTCTCTGTGTGTGTTACTATGTATTAAGTAGAGCTGTTATGTATCCCGGTATTAGTAGTGTGGCCTTATGTAATAGTTGTCTTCTGGGGCCCAGTGGTGCAGTCTCCCTGGTTGCCTAAGCCGGGTGTTCCAGATGTTCCTCGTGTGGCTTCTATGTGCCCTCTTGCTGTAGTTGAGCCTTGGTTGCTGTTGCCAAGTCAGTGAGAGGAATTGACCCTCAGGCTGACTGGTTGTGAAGACTGGCCATGACTACATTGTAGGAGCTATTGTTAGGGGCTGACTCTATGGAGCAAGATTTGTTTTTGTGGGGCTCTGGTACCTGCCCAGTCTGTCCTTTGGATGTGTCATTTGTAGAGGTGGCCGGGTGGTACTCTGGTTGGTCTGAAGCTGGCCACTAGGTGTGTTGGTTCTGGGGCATCTTGAGAGGGGCTCTGTTTCAGGCTAAGGGAAGCTACTGCCTATGCCTTGCCCAGCTTTACTTGGTATGAATTGCAAAGTGATCTGTAGATGACTGCCACTTGTGCTGGCCTTGGAGGTGCCTGAAAGAGGCTAAGCTGCAAACTGAGGCCAGCTGCTGCTACTG
Source organism: Pteropus alecto (assembly GCF_000325575.1). Lineage (NCBI taxonomy): Eukaryota > Metazoa > Chordata > Mammalia > Chiroptera > Pteropodidae > Pteropus > Pteropus alecto. The sequence continues at coordinate 12,771,593 of NW_006441953.1, read as the reverse complement.
CCAGGCTTAGAGCTGCTTATCAAAAGGTACAGGGCATGCCAAGTCCAGATGCTACTTGTCTAGGGTTTGTGGACCTTTGAGAGATTTTAGGAAAGCTTACAGTATGAGCCAAAACAGGCCATTTTATGGAAAAGCCACTGGAAGTGGCTTGGGTGGGCCACAATTTGGGTGAGACAGAGCCTCTAGGAATCATCTTAGGGCCCCTGCCTGTGCACCAGCTCTTTGCGGGGGGAGGGGAGCAGAGGAAGACTCAACAAAGAAACCATGGACTCTGCCAACACTTCTGTCTGAGTGATAGCTGCCCCTTCAGTCTTTACCCTGGAACCAGACAATTTTGTTCTTCCCTAAATATCGCACCTTGCAAGCTGCTACCCCAGTGCTGGAGCTCAGAGCAAGTGTGTCCATCAGCAAGTAAGTCCATGCACAGGTTCTTAAGAGGAACACCTTGGGACTTCACCCGCCTTCTGTCTCACTCAGCCACAATCTCTGCTGGTTTTCACAGCCAGAAGTTTTAGGGATTTCTCTTATGGGTACTGGAACCCTGGCCTCAGGATCCTGGTGTAGGGCTGGGACCCCTCACTCTTCACAAGGACTTTCCAGCTGAGATATATGTCCCAATTTTTAAATGCCACACATGAGTGTGGGACCAACTATGTGGATGTAAGACCAGCTTGTTTGCATCTCCACCCCTCTTACCAGTCTCAAGGTGGCATCTTCTGTATGTCCTTAGTTGTAGGACTTCTGTTCAGCTAGATTCCAGGCAATTCTCAATGATGATTGTTCTGTAGTTTAGTTGTAACTTTGATGTGGTCATGAGAGGAGGTCAGTATAGCGTTTACCTACTGCAGCATCTTGACTTGATGGCTCAACTCTGTATTTATTGATATGGCACATTAGCTATGAAAGTGTAAGTTGTACATGCTATTTAGTTTGGACTGATGTGTCTCCAATATTAAAGAGCCACATATGCAATGTTCATATTTTAACCCATTTCCTATTTTCCCTGAGAATACTCACTGGCAGCGCTTGCAACTACAGCATTTAACCTACGATAACTCACAGATTACAGTCCTAAACTTACCCCAAAGTTTGCCACGAAATATTTCCCTTTTATTATTACTTTCACATCACTCTAGTATATTGATAGTCTTTGGAAACAAGTGACATCGTTCTCTTTGTAGCATTCTGTTTTCACTAGTAATATTTCCATTTATAAAGTATAGTAATTCTCAATCACTGAAAATGTCAAATCTGAGAAAACATAGCATTCCTATGTGTGATGTTAAATTAACGGTGGCAGCAAGCTGCACTTTTTTTTTCTAAGTGGGAGAAAGGTTAATACTTAATGTGTTGTTGATTGTTAGGTAGCAATAGGTATATAAATGTCAGTCAATTATGGTCCTTGTCCTTCATGAAAGATTTGTTTTTGAAGGAGAGACAGTGGTGGACAAAATACTTTAAAAATATTGAATAATGAAAGCAGAAACTTTTAAGGGATAGGTAGGATAGTAGGACTTCAGAGATGGTAGAGATTGGTATTTTAAGAAGAAAAGAATAATTAAAACTAAAATAAATCTTGCATTATTTAAATTGATTTAAGTAGACATAATGGAATGTTAATAACTACTCTTCCATTTTAAAAGATCTTATACTGCTTTAATTCAGCTCTGTACATACTTGAGGAAGATGAGTAGTACTTTCTTTCTCTCTCAGCCCCCACCTTAATTAGGGAACTAGAGCACCCCCTCCTTTCTTTTTCTCCTAGTCTTACTGGCATCACTGTTGTGATGATAGCTGGGTTAAGGCAGGGCTCATAATAGAGATACTAGTGGTCTGTATTTATATGATCTGAACAATTGTACATTGCCTTGCATAAAGGTGAGGATGAAAATCTGATTATATCCTTTTGCTACTTCAAAACTTGCCTCTAGCATCGAGGACTGTATTTTTAAAACTTGTTATGTGAACAGAAACGGCTTCAAAACTATTTCAGCATCCACTGAGGTTTGGTAGAAACTCCAGATTTCCTACTGCTTCTCCAACTGGAATTACACCTCTGTTTATCTGATTTCCATATTAAACTTCCTCAAAGCTTTCTTTTGGGAAAAAAAAATACTCTAGAGATAATATGTTTGAATATCATCCATGAAACTGTTTAGCTTAACATACAGGTTTTGTGTGATCTGTTTTCGTTCTTTCTCTTTCTATCTACCTAAAAAATCTTGAGGCAGTTTGTTAATTTTATTTGAGATGCTACCTTTGCCTAAATGCTTACTTTTCACCCACGATCTCTATCCTTTACATCGCACTACTTATCACACTCTCCTACATTGCTTTATTTAACAGTATAAGGAACAAAGTGTCCCAAAAGACCATGGAACAGGGACACAGGAACAAATTTGATAGTTGGGAATGTACCTCATTGATATCAAAAAGATTTTTAGTGTCTAGTTAATAAGTAAGACGCAGTGGGTATTCCATGGCCAGCTCTCCACTAAAAGCGCTTAAAACTGGATTAAATTGGGAGATATAAATGACAGTTCTAAACTTCAGCTCAGCTTTATCTTGGCTTTACTTATTATCATCTGTAACATCTTGGCCCAAATAGCTAGAAGTTTAAACATTGATCTTTGTGGTATTTTATAATTTAAAAGCAGAGGGGCTCCGAGATGGAAAACAGGGAAGTCAGGGCAATGTGATATTAGGAAAAGAGGAACCCTTAAAACATCAATTGATAGCTCCTCCTTCCTCTAAATTGAATAGCCCCTAAATTATCTCATATTTCTCTGCATATAACAAGAAATGAAATTCTGTGGATTGCATGGTTCCTGACTGGAAATCTCGTTAGAAACCTGCAGGCAGCAATCTCTTCTTCATGTCTCTCATTTTAAGCCTAAGTTATTTCTAGCTTCAGTGAAGAGAGCACACAGCTGTTCATCTTCCGGAAGCTCTCCATACATTTCACAGCAAGTCCATTAAACAGTCCTTCCTATCTCTACCTTGAGCAGATATCCGATTATATTTTTTTTATTATTTTAGAATTGGTATTTATCTTACACAATTAGCCTCTTTTTCATATGAATGCTGTATATATCTCTACACAGAGTTTTGTAGGTCATAATGTAAGTGCAAAATGAAGATGAATTGCTAAGAGTAGGGAAAAAATAGCAAAAAAGTGGGATTGATGAATAGAGAAAAGAAAATGGTTATGTCAGGTTAGATAATGAGCCAAGAAGGTGAAAAAATGTATTTACAGAATTTTTTCTTCCTTTATGTATCTATAAAGTGTCTCTGTTAAACAACCTGGGGTTGTTAATATGTAATAAGAAAAAAAAAATTCCGAGGAATAGTTTACTTTCCCTAATTACCCATTTTACC
>NW_006441953.1:12764435-12768175 GCF_000325575.1 Pteropus alecto | reverse complement strand
CAGTTGGCTGAATTTAGTTAAATTAAAAATAAAGTGTTATTGACATTAGCTTCCAAAGATAAAGATCCAAAGCAGTGATTTAACCAGAAAGTGATTAAATTCTTCGGGATATATAATGGGTCCTATGTCTGAAAGATTTTTATATTGACTCTTCTCATGGACCTTATTCTAAAAGCTCCCTAAATAAATCACTAACAGTAATCTAAGGCAATTTCTAATGGAGATGCTACTTTTGCAGCTCAAGGGTAAAATATTTGTTTAAGAAATAGGTGTGCTAGACTTCCCTGAGACTCTTTTTCCATAATTAATGAGTTGATTAATTATATGTGTACTATGAACGATGGTGTCTGGATAATGATTACTGACCCATATGCAGCTCCCAAACCACAGTGAACTTCAAAAATTCAATTACAAGGTCCAGATGCTGTATATTGCATATGTAAACTGCTTCAGGGAGGAAGATTGCATATTAATAACATCGTCTATGTGGGTTATCTCTGCAGTCTAGTGACTATTTTGCAAAAATAGTTCTTGGAAAAAGCAAAGGACATATATATATGAAATAAACTGTTCCAAGTTTATTTCAACCTTCAGGTATATTACGCCTTCACTCATATTATTAGTATTTTTATTTCAGTTGTTAAAATCTCTTAGATACTTTTTTATGGATTTCTAATTTGATTAATATCTTTTGAAAATAAAAAAAACAAGTTTCTAACCATCTATTCTTGATATCCTTGAAATATATCATTTTTATATGCCCAAACTGACTTCTTTCTGATTCTCTAGAGTCTAGAGCAGCAACTGATAGTTTTAGAAATATGCAAAAGCCAACCCTTTGTTCGAAAAAGGAACAACAACAAAAACATTCATATCCAGTTGTTGACATGTCTAATTATTTTTTAAAACACTGAAATTTATTAAGTTTTACTATTTGTAATTTTTCAAGTTAATCATTTACCCATCACATATTTACCTAGTACCTCCTAAGGGCCAGGGTCTGCACGAGGTATCTCGGATACTAAGTAAAACAGCATTCTCACCCTGCCCTCAAGAAGTCAGTTATGTGGTGATATAGTGAAACATCACAGGACCCTATCCCTTTGAAGTCAGGTCCCTATCCATAGAGATTTTGATTAGGTTATATTGAACCAATCCTGAGAGTAAGTGCATCACCTTTCTGGTGATTTTGAGGTAATAGTCTCATAAACATATTTTGAGATAGAGTTGCCTGAAGAATGGAGAACTACCTGAACTCTGATGCAAACCCAGCCATCTTTCCTCATGTGGTCACTAAGAAATGTATCCATAAGGAAAAGCTATCAAAAACAAGTTCTCCTGCCCTTGTGTATCCTTTCTTTTTTCTACCACTTTAGTTCACATTTTTTTTTTTTTAATGGTTTTCTGTTGTTTACTAAGGAAATAAGACTTTAGGGTCTCATTCATCCCAAACCAACTGAATGAGAGCCTCCAAATGAAGCAAAGACTTAAGGTCTACTTTTTATTATATTACTTTTTCTTTTTTCTTTCTTCCTTTTAATGATCTCTGTTAGTTTTAGAAATGGGTATGGCTCAGAATTTTTATAGTCATGTGACTTTAGGCAAATCAAGCATTTTGAGCTTTGATTTGTTTTTCATCTGTATAATGGGATTTTCACTAAAGGTTTCTTAAAGTCTTTCCAGCTCTAATATTTTATTATTGATTTTAATTTTATTTCAACCTATTCATTCTATTCTGATACATATTTATTTTATGGGAACAAAAACCTTGAACTTCTTTTTTTAATCTTTAATAACTTCTTTTCTACATTTATTGCCCTCTTTTATTTTTTAAATTTATTTTATTTTATTTTTTAGGAGAGGCAACCCTTGGTTGACCTCATAGATTGCAAGGACTTTGTCAGTTTACAATCCCTTATTTTTTATTTTTTTTTATGCCTACAGCACCTGGTCTTCCTAGGTGGTCTCCCATCCAAGTACTAACCAGGCCCAACACTGCTTAGCTTCCAAGATCAGACAGGATCAATTTTATTCAGGGTGGCATGGCCATAGACTCCCTTTCTTTAAAATTTCATTTTCTCTTCTTTACCACCACTTCTCCCTCAAATCTTGAAATCAGCTCAGATTTAAAAATATATTAAAGTCCATTTCTTTTCCCTTTCTTATTTGCATTTATATTTTTTCTATAGAAGTCCAGAAAAAATGAAAAATTATAAAATGCTTTGTAATCATTATTTTACATTCTAATTCTAGGTTTGAGATTATTCTTCATTCATTGGAGAAGATATTTCCAATGGTCCCCTTTGTAAATGAAGAGGATAGGACTTCCTCTAGATAGAACTTCATTATCATGAAAACACTGTACTCAGAGAAACCTGAGGATTTTTCAGCAGGTAAGCAAAAATGAAAATGCTATACCCAGAGAAGCAGAGGATTACTCAACAGGTAAGCAAAAATGAACATGCTCTATCCAGAGAACCTGAGGATTATTCAACAGGTAAGCAAATGCCTCTTTAAATTTGGGGATAGAATCAGAAAGATTGCAGAATCTCTTTTTTAAAGCATGGAAAGGCAAGAACTCTTGATTGTATAAGTAAATACAGGTAATAGATATGATACTTTATTAGAGGTAAAATGGAACCTCAATTTAGATAGATTACTAGAAGAATTAAGATAATGCTAATTAACTTGGTATATTCCTAGGATCCTTTCTGATCTGAAAGAAATATAAATAACTACCAAAAATAAACCCCAATAGAAGTATTACACAAAATCTATCCTATTAGGTGAGATGCCCTAAAATATTTGACTTCCAGGATGCCCTTGTCTTCAAGGATACTGGCCTCCAAATGTCCTATGGCTGATGTAATGCTATAAAGCAAATGGACTTTGCATGTATAAGTAGAATACTTTTTTAGCAATTCAAATAATATAAAATTCCCAAAAGCAATCTGATTCATCAATAACTAAGTCTATCCATAAACAAGAATTTGCACAACCTCAGTAGCAAGTGCTTTCTAGGAGTAAATTGCTGTTCATCCATAGTGTGTAAATGCTTCCAAAACTGTTTTTACAGATGTCACAATTTTATTTTATTTTTTCCTCCTCCTACATCTGCCAGTGACTCAAACTCTCTTTACTCCATTTCTTAGGAACAGCTTTCATTTGCTCTTTTTCCTGTAAATATGTGGTAGTCTTTGTTCATTGATTCAATTTTCCTAAAATATGGTTGTTCTAATTAATTTTACCTAAGTTGACATTAAGAGCTCTGGGGAAATTAATAAGGATCTTACATATGAATCCTTCATAATGTTATGAAATATAATCAGATTTACATCAATTTATGAATTCCTTTGGTCACTGTAAAGCATGTGTATAATATGCCTTTGTCATTCAAGGGTCTCACCTGAATGATAACCAAAAAAGGGAAAAGTAGTTCTAATGTAGGATCCAAACACGATTATTTTAATTCATGCATATAACAATTGCTGTGTCTCAAACAACTGCTGATTTTCTATTACATAATGAAATTTCTTGCAATCATTTTCCAAGAAGCATTCTATTTTTGTCATATAATATTGATTTTCTTAAAATCTCATGAAAATATATCTTAAGCATGCTTAAGACTTTAAATCTACTTGTGATTTTTGAACAGAGGCTATTAATTTTGGCTAACTTGAAAGAACATTGGAATTAATTTTTTAAATTGGTATAGACTAAGTTATAATATAAATATAAAT
>NW_006441953.1:12750426-12764293 GCF_000325575.1 Pteropus alecto | reverse complement strand
ACATATGTATATATGTATTTTCTTTTTATTTTATAATGAGAACAATGAGACTCTACAGCAAGATAAACTCATTCTAGGGAATAAAGAATAGGTTTGTGTATTTGAACTGCAGTATATAAATGCATTGTCTATTATTAATGTATAATTAAATGTGTTTAATGTGATCATTATGTAATAAAAGTGTCTCTCAAAAACTTTCGCAGAAAAAAAATTTAAAAATATATTGCCACACTTAACCTGTGTTTTTCCCTTTGAAGCACTATTGCTCTTTGTTGTGTTGCTCGTTTAATGAGAGCATTTTACTTGAGTAAACAATGTGACAACTGAGACCACATCTATGTTTTTCATCAATGTATCTTCAACACATAGTCCAGTACACAAACATAGTTGTGGCTTAATAAAACACGTTGAAATGAATGAGCGAGAGGCCACAGGAGCTATTATTATTACTGCCATGCTAAATCTCAACACCAGCAAACTGGCTCTCATGTGCTATGCTTCTTCTTGCAGTAGGATAAATATTCCAGGAATTTCATTAGTCTAATTTACCCTGCCACTTCAGTTGGGTGAATGAACACCATCAAGAATATGTGTCACTGTAGAAAAGGTTGAGAAAAAGTTATCCGTTCCCTGAGGAAGTCATTTGTAGAGTAGTTGGGGCAATAATAGATGGCATGATAATCTCTGGGGAATTTTCATTTTACTTTTGTAAAGTAAGTCTGTTATTTATGTCATGATCTTTTGAGAGACCCACTACCTCTCAAACTACTTACTAGCTTCTGTCTAATTTTGTAAACATAAGTCTTTGGAATTTGCCAATACTTCCAATTATTAACTTTTTATTTTCTTGGACTTTGTACTTATCTGCTTCAATTTATACTATTTGTTATAAACCTTCATGACTACCTGATCAGACCAATCGTGTTGGATCTTGTACAGTGGCATATTTTGGGCTTTGACAGATTTTAACTTTCATAAACATTTATGTATGTCTAAATAATTGGCTAATAAGAATATTTTATAAACTTTAAGACTTATCTATAATATTTACATGTATATCATTTTGAACTTAATACTAAAAGAATACTTTTTAATCATTATCAGAGTCATTTAATTTTTTTAACTAATTGAATAAAAAATGAATCTTTTTTTTTCATCTGTAAATATGCTCTTTCTTCCACATGAGTTAGGATAAAGCATTTTCTTTTGAAAATCGAAGTGATAAACTTGCTATCCATTAACTTATTTTTGTGGGGTATTTATGTTTCAGAATATTTGAGTTGTATTGGGAGATAAATGTGAAACCTCATTTAAGAAACATCTTGGATCTGAAATTATTCACAATAGAAAAGTGAAATAGTTAATATGGTGAACATTCCTACTAAAATTATTTTTTATGTGTAAAATAAGATTCGAAAGGAATGTATAAGTAACCTGATTTCCAACACTAAAATAAAGGACATTACACTTATGAAATAATAACCAGCTTTTACTGAGTGGTGTAGTATTGATGTTGAGAACCAGCTGTTTATTAATAAAGCTTTTTGTCTGTGCTTTCTATTCAGTTAGACTTGAGATCTTTAAAGGCAGTGGCCATATCTATATTTCCATATCAGTGGCATATCAATAGCTATTTATTAAATGCTTATTGGTTTAAATGAGAGGCATAAGCCAAGAACACTGAAAAAATTAAAGGGTTGCTAGTTTTAAAAATAGAAAGAAATTGAGGAATTATGGTTAGTGAGGAATGTTATACAGTATCATTTGTAATATAAATTTGATATTTACTTAATTTATAGTAGGAATATCATATTATCTTTCAAAGTCATTTTGTAGATAAAACAATTTTCATTTAATCAACTTCAGTAATATTCCACATTCCACATGAAACGGTTTATCTATAAATATTTCTTTATCACTTATCATCTTTTGTCTCATCTTTTACTTTATCTTTTATGGAGTTTCTTGAATGATTTGACCAGATTTTAGGCATTTTTATGACTAGCTCTTATCATTTAACCTGCTCAGGCAGTCACTTCACAAAGTATTCTTAAGGGAAATTAACTATATGTGTTACAAAGTTTAATTAAAATAAAAAAATACTTCAGATATAATCACTTCTCTTTATCTGTAATCTGAGGCAGAACTGAAAGTTAGCAGTCTTCTCTTATTTTAACAGGACATTAGACAATAACTTGAATCTAAGAAGATCCCGCAAGGGAGAAAGTATCACATATTTATCTCAGAAAAATAACTCTGGAGTTAGTTAGGTTATAAAATGCTTTAATCCTCTAGCTTATATTTTATTTTCTTTCTGTTTTCTTATCTTCATACAGATGGGAGAAAGCAAATACAAGATAAAGTTAAGAAACCATTTCCTAAACATTTACTTATGCCTAAATAATGGGCATTAATCTACTTTATATGTGTATGTAGGTTTGTTACATTTCTAGAAGTCTATCCAACCTTCAGTGTGCTCTGAGTGCTATTGTTTTCTTCTCCTACCACTTAAGTGTCTTCTTCATTATTTGTGTTTGTCTTTAAGCTCTTGTCAATTATTATTCATATGGTAGTCTGTACCTGATTATTTAACTCCTTGTCTCTTTGCCTCTATTTCCTCAAAATTAAAAAGTTAAATAACAAATACCAAAATGCTTAGTCCCAGTCCACATATTGCATACACTCAATATTTTATGCATTCAAAATTACTTTGTACTTATTTTCATTTTGTTTCTTAATCGTTGACCTGATCTCACCACACTTAAATATAAAGTAAGAAACAGGATAAAAACTTCAGTTGATCTCAGTTATCCTATTTTGCATAATTAGCAATGCATTATTTTCCTAAAGTTAAAAATATGACTCTCCCACAAACATACTATAAGAACCTTTAAAGATTGTGTTTTAACTCAATTAATGAGGAAACCAAAAAGAAGATAAAACTGGTTCAAAAGACATTTGTGGAACTGCATATAAAGATATTTTGGGGAGAAAATATTAAAACAAGGTTGCTAGGTAAAATGCAAAACCAGTTAATGTCCTACTGTACAATAAAGTAATTTTTCCTGGAGTAAGAAATCCACAAATTCACATGTAAGATCACATTGCTAAATTTACATAGGTAGTAATTTCCCTGTGAGTGTGTTTATGAGGCAATACCCCAGAACATTGAAAGTTCCTTCACCGATGTCTTGGCATTTTTTTCAAAATTTTTAATGAATTTTTTTTAACAGAGTCAATAAACTCTTAGGCCTGATAATCACTTAACCTGTTCAAGCACTCTTTTCAGTTAGGCCTAATAAATACAATGCTTGCCTTTTCCCCGAGTGTCTCTATGGACTAGATCTTAACTACTTTATCTGAAAGGAAAGAACTGTCATGTTTGTCTCTAAAGGCTGTGAATGATAGATTCAAACTTCAAAATCAAAAGGGCCAAACAGAAGCTACAATCAGAATGTGAGATCACGTCATATGAAGACATTTACACAGGAAATTTACAGAACCATCTCTGTGGAGGAGTTTCAGATAAGCAATGAGTCGCTACAATAAAAATTGGTAACTACAGAGTAATAGATCAAATGAATATAAGGAATTTGGAGAACATAAACAAAAATTTCTTTACCAGAGACTTAGGGGAGGAGGCATTGTGCATATGAACACAATCTCACACTTGAATTATTTTAATCTCATTACTCCAGTAGGATCTAATGCCTGGCTTCCCAGAGCATTGCTAATAAAAGTCAAAAGTTTAGGCTGCTGCAAAGTAACAGCTATCTATACCTTGCAGATGCTTTGTAAATCAAGCCTTCCTAAATAGTTTTATTAATAAATATATTTAAATGCATCTGCACATTTAAGGACATATTATCTATTAATTGTTTTAAGATGTTAGACTTTGTACCACTAATTTTAAAACATATTTCTTACTAAATCTAGAATGAAAAGAAGATTAAAATTATGAAAAAGTGAAATAGAATATTTTATAAAGTAAAAGGAGGTATTATACCAAATTCGATATAGTTTGGAACTGATATGTCATACCTAGTTTAGTTGGATATCCTATTATGGCTCATTGCCTACATGTTACCATAATTAGAGGTGACAGTTTAGAACATTTTAAGTCTTAAAAAATTCAAATCAAAGTAAATTCTTTACAATATCAAGCAGGGAATTCTAAATCAAGTGGTTCGAGTTATCAAATACAAGTAAAAAAATCTAAATGCATAGGAAAATCTAAAGCTTCCATCAAAAGTTGTGCTATTGGGTAGTTTAATTATGTCAACAAATTATAGATGTAGGAGGACTGATTATCTCAATGCTAAAAATATACAAGAAGTTCAAAGAATTTATTTAAACATAACAGGCTTATATAGGTCCCATTACGTGATCTGACTGGAAGTGATAAACTATAGATTTCATTGTGATGTTGATACTTAGTTCTTTACCCCAAGGCTTTCTTTATAATTTTTCTTGCTTGAGAATTTTAACCATACACAGTTAAGTAAGCATTTACAGGATTTTCACTTGGAATAATTCATTCTTATAGTCAGACTCAGGACCTATCTATTCCGACACTATCAGAAGTGAAGAAATGTTTTTATTAGCCAGGGGCTAAGCTTCATAAAGCCTTTGTTTCAGGCACATCCTGACTCACTATGCATTTACTTTTCCTAACTACTTTTAACTGAAACTAGTGTACTCTTTTGTGCCATGTTCAGTATAAAAACATATCTTCTATCCTACAAATTAAAAAATAAAAGATTGCTATAAATCAGAACAGGAAATTAGTAGTTAGATCATATGTTAGAATATCTGCCAGTGACAAGGCTGTTTCTATATCTAGATGGATTTTACATGTTGAAAAATAAAACATTGCAATCCTTTCTACTGGAGGACAATTTTAAAAATAAATTTACCCTATCGATGCCATTAGTTAAAATATTAATTACCAGGTGTTAAAAATCAGATCTGGAAGAACTATAGAATGCTAGAACTACAGGAGAATTTTTAAAGCATTGGGTCCACTCTATCATTGTGTGTATCTACTGAAGTAAATGTACACTTAAGCAAGGACAAGTAAAGAAAGAAATATTTTTAAAGTGGAAATTGAAATGATAGCTGTGGCGATCTTCATTGAGTAAATATAATCTGAGCAAACTCATAAGACTGCTATCATGAATTTTAATATCTAGGTTTATAATTTTTAAAAACTAATATTTAAAATCGTATAGTAACCTTTGCTCCCCTAGGCTCTCTCTTCTCTTGCCCTTTGATGTTTTTATACTTTTATTTTTGAAATTTTTTTAAAGTAAATTTATCGAAGTGGCATTGGTTAATAAAATTAAATAGGGTTCGAGTGTACAATTCAATAACATATCATATGTATATTGCATTGTATATTCAGTACTCAAAATTAAATTTCTTTTTGTCATCATAAATTTGACCCCCTTTACCACTATCTAGCTTCTCCGCTCCCCCTTTCCCTCTGGTAACCACTTAACTATTGTCTTTGTCTATGAGTTTTTGCTTGTCTGTCTTGTTCAGTTTTATATCCCATGTATCAGTGAAATCATATGGTTCTCAACGTTTTCTGTCTGACTTATTTTGCTTAGATTGACGATCTCAGGATCCATCCATGTTATCGCAAATGTCAGTATTTCATCTTTTCTTAAGGCTGAGTAATAGTCTATTGCATATATGTACCACATCTTTATCCAGTCGTTTATCGAAGGACACTTTAGTTGTTTCCTTGTCTTGGCCACTGTGAATAATGCTGCAGTGAACCTCAGGGTACATATGTCTTTATAGTTAAATGTTTTCAAATTTGGGGGGTAGATACCCAGAAGAGGGATTGCTGGGTCATATGGTAGTTCTGTTCTTAATTTTTTGAGTACCTCCATACTGTTTTCCATAGTGGTTGTACCAATTTGCATTCTAACCAGAAGTGTATGAGGGTTCCTTTTCCCCCCACAATTTCTCCAACACTTGTTATTACTTTTCCTGTTGATGATAGCCATTCTAACAGATGTGATGTGGTATCTCATTGTGGTTTTGATTTGCATTTCCCTATTAACTAGTGAAATTGTTCATCTTTTCATATGTCCGTCAGCTATTTGTATGTCTCCTTGGGAAACGTGTGTGTTCAGGTTCTCTGCCCATTTTTTAATTGGATTATTTATTTTTTTGTTGTTGAATTGTATGAGTTCTTTGTATATTTTGGATGCCTTTCATCTTTGTCTGATTTTCTTTCTGTAATATATCATGCTTTGTAATATTTTGTTAGCTATATTTCATCCACAGTAATGTATATCTAAAGACAGCTAGTGAGCTAAGATTATATAATTGCGATGGATAAACTGGGACAGTAATATAAGCATCCTAATTTCTAGCCCTCATGGTCTTCCTTCAGACAATATTGAGCATTACATTTAGAATTTGAGAGTGCAAGACGATAAAAAAAAGACTTGGAGATTAGGCTTAGGGCTACATGTAACCCTGTCAATTTAGAATTAGAAAGGAACTTTTGGTCATAGAAGCTAATTGGCTTCATAATTGTGTAAAGCTCTAAAGTTTAATAGTAATCATTACCATATAGCATAATTCTGGGTGATAATTTTGTTTGAAGATTGACTTAACTTATCTTTATTGGATTGTTTTTTCTATTCTGAAATTGTATTACATATAAAATATGCAAAAATTCAATTTGAATCATCATGGCAGTCTATAACAGATGACTGGGATTCCATATGATATTTAAAGTAGCAGAGAAGTCCTTAGTTAAAAAGGGATTCTAGTATCAGAAAAAAAGCGAATGAAGTTCAGTATCTTTCTGTATTATATGGACTTAGGAAGAAAAGCTTAATTAAACCAAATATATCTAAAATAAAGAAACAGAAAGGGGACTTTTTCTTACTCTAAGTTTTTTCTGCTCATTTTTGCATGTGTCCTGTCCCTAGCTTCAGCCTGTTACTTGCATTGTGCTCCTCTAGTCATCTCTTCCTTCAAGTCCACAGGCTGCGTAGAGATTATGGAATGCAAACTCTGCTAACATGGTTAACTAAACATCCAACTCTTTTCTTTGTAGAATTAAATTTCGCTGGTGTTTTCTTTTATATATCTCTTGTGCGGATTTTAAATCAGAGCCTTTTTTTTTTTTCAGTTTAAGGAGTTTTACTAAGAAAACAATAATTGTTCCCTTCGCTGTCCCCTATCATTGATCTTGCCCCCTTAAAGGCAGTAGTTGCTCCAGGATCTCTACTGAAACTCACACCTAAATGGCACTGAAAATGAAACTATCAACTTTTTAATTTCAAATTCAAACAGAACCCTCTAACTTAAGGAATAATGGCTTTAACAAAAAAAACTTCCTTTTTATTTCCTAAAAAACTTTTAGAAATTGATTGAAAATACAAATACATGATTTACATATATCTAAAAGATTCTTGGTACCTTGAAGAAAAATCTATATTGATGTTTTTATGGAAGTTTTATGAGAAATAAATAAAAAATAATTTTATAAGAAATGTTGTTTCTTATAACATTTACTAATTTATCAGCAATGCTAACATCTAGTATATAAAATTTTGTGTAGGGTAAAGGAAGGAAGGGAAAGTATATATTGATTTTTCTATCTATAATTATCAGACAAGATGAAAATAATCCGAACATAATATCTCAAGCCAAGGCCAGTGTCATCGCAAATGTCTGCTTATCTCAAAGCAACATAGATATATTCAAAACAGTATGCCTCAAATGTATTTGATAGTTTCAATCTGGATGCCAATTACTTCATAAAGAAAAAAACCCCTCAAATATTTATGCAGTGATAAGCCATCAACATGCATCTTGCCTAAACCAAATATGCACTTCATCTTTGTTATTAGCAATAATTATTTAGAATCTCATGTTGTTCTAGCTGCCATGTAATTTGCTTAGGAAGGTATTAGAGATCAAGAATATCTTTTATGTTCAGTACCGATAATGAATAAATGGACATTATTAAGAAAATAGGACAGGGAAACAGTGGTAATCAATTTTTCTATATTTCAAGAGTACAAAAATAAAATATAACAAATAGATTCATGGTATTTGTCATATAACAAAATATATGGCTAAAAAATAAGAAGTATTTTTGTTTTTTTCATTTGTTTACCCACTTGCAACCTCCTTTGCTTCCTGTAAAATACTGCTTTAAGGATTTGCCTTCCTAGAAAAATATATTTTGTAGAATTTATATAGGTACCTGTATGATTTAATATCTCATTTTAAAAATGAGTGTACCAGTGATCAATGGAAGTATATGCCTGAGGTAATCTGATTGCATTGAACTGAGCACCCCAGAGATCCGCAGTATTCACAATCAGCCACCCGTGTGTGTCATTATTTTGGAACAGGTTGGTGAGGAAGGTGGTCTGGAAGCATAGAGGTCAGTGAGTAATTACACTACAATATTTGGTGGGTACAATTGAATAAAATATTTTTTACTGGCATGTATTTGCAAAAAAAAGTAACAATTGTATCTCAAATATGTATAATATATATTTCTACATTTGAGTTGTTTAATTAAAATTTTAAGTTATATTGTGAACCAGCAAAATGTGCATAACATTGTGAACCAGAGCATGATATGATGATCTACAAACCATAGCTAGGTCATATGTTGGACTTCCCATTAACATACAGCTCAGTGAGATTACAAACAAATGTGTTGGAATAACAAGAGAGTGTTGAGGTGAATATATTGGCAAACTGGAGGTTAGGAAAGGGTATCTCATAATTCTTGTAATTCTCCATGTTTCTAATCCTTATAGCAAAGGTAGAATTAAGCACTGAAGAAAATGGTTGTAAGTCAAAGGAGAGCAAGAAAATGAAATCTCCTTTCATCGTCTAGCATGAATTTCTGCATGATCCATGGAATAAAAATATAGAAAACTGGCTTTCAGATACTCAGTGAAATATATTCAAACTTGCTAGTAAATATAAAGACCTAGTTATTAAAATTTTGTTTAAAATGATTTCCATTTACATAATTTTTTAGATGCTTTGAGGTATCAAAATATATCTGTATATAACTATAACCCAAATTATACAAGTCACAGAAGTAAATTCTGTTTGAAGAAATATAAGAAATCTGATGTTTTATTTTTCTGCTTTGTAGCCTAAGCTTTCTTTTTAGAATCGAACTCTCATCAACTAGAAAAAGATAAGTTTCAACAGATTTTTAAATTTAAAAAATAAATTATGTGGTTCTACACTTTTAATCCCTGATTTAAAACATTACTTTTTAGGCGGGGCAGGGGGGAAGTAAGTCTTATTTTTTATTCAACACAATATTTTTTTCTTTAAATTGTAATTTCAGCCTAGTAGCCTTATAGATACTTTTTATTCAAATATCTTCCAGTATTCCAGTCCCAATCTTGAAATATCTGACTGAGGAATTTTAAATTTTTCATTTTGAATATTCAATTATTTTTATTTTTTTAATGTCCCTTTTTAACATCTAAAAATCATTGCTTAGTGAATTCTTTTATGTGGTCTCCAAATGTATAATACATGGCTAAGCTTCCTTTGGACAGGTAATATCTCTTTGATTGATTAAAATGAAGGAATGCAAAGTATTAAGTAAAACATTAATTGAAATATAAATATTTTAGATTATTGGATTACCATCATAAAAATTATTCACATATGAAATTTAAACAATTTTAGTGCACATATTTTACTAATTTATGAATTTAATCACAGAATTTATAATGTATTTTTGACACTATGAAAAATAAAAATATTATCTTCCCAGAAAATCAGAAATGTCATTGAGAATTTCAGATATTATGCTGCCTGAGAAGAGGTAAAATCACCTGACATTGTTAAGCATTGACAAAGACAGAAATAACAGCTTGTGCTAATGCAAATTGGCTAGAATTTGTTGATATAGATGAACATGGACAGATGGTTTTCAGTAAGCAGCATCATCATTGGTTTCCTAGTTAACAGAAACGAAGGACTTTATATTTATGATGACATACAAGAAATCATGAAATGAAGCTGTTTGATTTTCTTCTATAACTTTTCTCTATCAAGTAGAGAAATTACTAGTAACGTGACTTTTGGGTACTCACATGACACATTGTATTGTGAAAGTTGTTTATTTTGACCATGTTATCTTGCTCACTATCATTGTGCACTGTAGTTTTTTACTCTTAGTCTGGTTGCCCTTAGTTTTTAAAATTCTTAAGTCCGTATCCTTATGGAGAGATGGAAACAGGAGGAGGAGCTGTGTTTCTTAAAGTTGGTGAGGTTAAATAGGGGAAACTAGTATATGCTAGTGTCTTAGAATTGTCTGAGTAGACATGAAATCAAGAATGGCTTTTCAGGGATAAGAAGTGCTTGCTGGAAACAGAGGTCAGTGAGACAGTCAGAACACATTTCCAAAGACAGCAGCAGAAGAAAGAAATATGAAGAACTGGCATAGAAACCCCGGAGATATGACCTAGAAGAGAGAAGAGCAAGCAGTGAAACACGAAGATACATACAATGATAGTTCTGGAAAAGGCTGTTTTACCCTAAACTGACTTTTAAATATTTCCTTGCATGAAAATACCAGATATAGTCATAGCAATTGTAATAGAAAAGAGCTGGTAAATATACAATTAACATTCTTTAGTTAATTTTTTAAATTCCAATTTAAGGTAAAAATATCTAGACTCTCACCAAATCAGTAAGAGGTCGTTGCTAATCACAAAATTTCAGAAAGAAAAATCATTTATATGTACTTTCTAATAACTAAATAGAAGTATCTTTTCTATAAGTTCAGTAGGGTTAGCTCCAAGGGATGACACTATTGTCAACAGGAAAAAAAATTACTGTTAGAATTTTAAATTCATTTTATTATATTGTTATACTCTGAAAGATAATAAACATGCAAATAAAACTCCTAGCTATTGCTTAGACTATAATGTAGGTCCATGTAGGTGATACTCCTTCTCTTGAAGGTAATCATAATAAAATCAACTGATCCTTAACCCACAGAAATGTGAAGGAGAGCATCAGGATGAGATTATATTTTCTTTATAATGACTGTAATCAAGACATAACTACACTACTGAGTATAACTACAGTAGTATTAAATTACAGTTTACTTAAAGAGATTCAAGTCCTTAAATGTTTAAAGTATCAATAAAATCTAATGCAGTATTAAAACTCTGATTTTCAACAGAAATTGTTTTTAGAGTATATTAAAAGGATTAAAAATACTACAGTTACCCAACTTCAGCCCGCTCTAGTTTTATTTTTCTGAATCAAGAAACTAGTGAACATATAACATCTTTATATATACTATTCCTACAAGAGCATTCTGAATATGCCATATTTAAAATCATTTATCTTCTTATTACCAGTGCACCAAAGAAATTAGAAATTTGAACCATGTCCTCATTTTTTCAAGTAATGAGACATCTATATTTTATAGTAATTAAATTTAAGATTGCTCTACCATCCATTTCCCAAAACTCTTTCTTTTTGCATTTTTTTCTCTGAAATTCAGAGTAATCTTAGAGATGACTACATCTTTCGTGAGAACAGACTAAGGAGAAAATTTAAGGAGTGATCATTAGACAATTATATTGTTTCCTTTTGTAAAGTTAGAAGACTTAATTTTTTCAAAATAATTGCTCAAAATCTTGTATTTGAATGTCTTATCAAAACCTTAGACATAAAAACATACATAATTTTTTTTTGGTTTCTAAAAATTAATTTTTGAGTTTCCTTGGTACTTTATCCTATTGATTGGCAGAAAAACATAGGTTATATATGACAGGGAATTTGAAGGGTAAACCATAATCCTTACCCTTTCATCCTTTCTTGAAAAGATTATGACAGGAGGATGAGAAAAAAATGAATATGTTGCATTAACAAGCTGTGTTCAAATCCTGTTTCTGCTGCTGACAATAATTTTGGTGTTTCTTTAGAAGAGAAGATACCTATGGCAGTTTTTATATATGGCCACAAATACTTTGAAAGTTCTCACATCAAGAGGTAGATACCATGCCTCTTCCTGTGAACTCAGACCTGCTTGTGATTGTTTCAACCAATAAAGCATGGCCAAATTAATTTATGTGAATTCAGAGGCTAGGTCATAAAATGCCATATACTACTTACCAGAACACTCACTCTGGGAGCTTTAGCTGTGAGATAGGAAGCTGAACAAGCTTTATGCTTCCATGCTGTGAGGAAGCCCAAGCTACAAGGAGAGGCCATATTTAGACACTCTTGGTCAACAATTTTGAGGTCAGCCTTTGAGTCATCCCAGCCCAGATGCCAAATATGTAAGTGAAGAAGCCTCCAGATGATTCTCTTTCCCAATATTCAACTCATCCCTAGCCATCCAGCACTTTGCAGGGGCCCCAGATATTGCAAATCAAAATAAAGTCACTGCCATGTTCAAATCCTTGATCTACAAAATTTGTAAGCATAATAAAATGGTTGTCGATTTATGCCACTGAGTATAAACAGTTTATTATGCAACAGTAGATAGAAGAAATAATAGCGATTTAAAATGTTTTCTTCCTCCACAATTTGGCAGACTTGTCATGAAGGGGAAAGAAGGGGAAATGTGGCATTATGCAAATCTGAGTGCCATTTAATAACTGCTCTCTGACAATCAATATGAAAATCATGGATGATATTCCTATATTATGGGCTTTTATGGAAAATTAAATGAAATAATTAAAGTATTTGACACATGCATGCATTTAAAAATACTATAAAGTTCTTTTGCTTATTATTAAAAACATTTTACTCTTCCTTATTGAAAAAATAGCATATTGCATGAGAGAAGCTCAAACTAACATTAGAAAGAAATTAGAAAGAAATAATTTCTGTTTATGGGAATTAAGGAAAATGTCATTGAGCAGAAGATATTTGTAATGCACTGTATAGACATAATAAAATCCAGTTTTAATTCAGTTTAACAAATACCTGAATAAAGCCCTGAGGAAAGAGAATATAGAACATCTTAGAGGTATAGTGTATCTGGGCCATGTAGACCAATAAGGGCAGGTGACTGGAGAGGGAGGCAGAGGCCATATGATAAAAGCATTTAATATAACTTTAAGAATTTTGGAATTTCTCTTCGGGACAATGGAAAACCTTTGGAAAGATGGTGAGCAAGGAAATGACTTTAGATTTTTGTTTTACAGTATTAGAGTAATGATCTATATTACTCTCCGGATTAGAAATCTTGGAAATTATCATATCTTTTTTTTCCCCCTTTTGACATTCATCATGTTCTATTATTAAATATTTTTGGGCATTATTCTTCTACAGTTGTACAATAGGCACAGGATATTAGTGTCATGACTCATACTCTTATGCCCCAATTAAGACCTTAAAAAGTATAAAGTCATTTTATTACACACGATTCAACCTTAAGTCACACACCTTAAATCTATCACCGTGTTGTTTACGACTTAAAAAGAAAAGCTTACTAAAAAAGCGAGGTGAAAAAAAAAGTGAGGTAAATCTGTATCCTAAAACTGTGTCCCAAGTGAAGCAGGAAATTCCATAGAAATATATTCAAAAATATTCTGCTCACTTTTGAAAAAAAGTACTATATTGGTTCACACGACAACTACTTTAAAGAAGAAAACATTCAACTATGCGTATGCGATGATACAATTTCTCATACTGCATTTATCACAAAATCTGAAAGTCTAGAAGCCTCTTAGTCTTGCTTGCTACCTAGTGGAAGTTTGTATATTGTTCCTTAGCACTATCGTAGACTTCAGTTCACATAAATCTTACTTTTTTGCTTCATAAGAGTTACTTTCAGAACCCTCAAAATAATAAATACATATCCCATATCCAGAGT
>NW_006441953.1:12743842-12750393 GCF_000325575.1 Pteropus alecto | reverse complement strand
GAACTTACATATACTCTTGGTATACTGCCTATGAGTACAGTATTCCTTCCTGAAAACAAAACAATAATAACAAACAAATAAACAAACAAAAGCACCCACTTACTTCTCACTCTTCTGACTGTTTCCTGTCTTGTAAATTGATTTTGCTGGTTCTTAGTTCATAAGAGCTTGACAAACTACAGTATAACACTGCTTTCCATGGTGCCTGGTGCCACTTATTTCCTTTTATCCTCTATTTGTCTTATTTTGACATTATCTTTTCTTTTCAGCATACTTACTACCAAAATGCATCAGAATTAGTGCAGAATCTATGATTAAACATAAACATATTGGCTATATGAGTTAAATGAAAGTTAAATACATTCAACATGTATAAATATTAGCATATAGTACAGCATCTAAGGACAAAATCTTACAGGACAACAAGTAAAATACCTACCTTTGATGTGTGAGAACATGTTTTGAAAATTAAACCCTACACCTACATGCAAAAAATAACATTTACAAGAATATTTTCAAGTTGTTTTCTCAGAGAAATGGCTCCTACTATCATGAGAGTTGGATGTCAGGAGCAATTTAATTATCTCATATTTTTGGCCAGAGTTATATCCTTTGCTTAGGGAGTAGAAATTAAGGTTTTAAGTCTGGATATAAATCAGGGAAAAAAGTTCAAGTTAGCAATTTGGGGTTTTACATATAACTAAGAATACTATATTTTTATAAAGTTGTCTTATTTTTTAAATTGGCTTTATATCCAATTAATTTTTGCTGTGTTCTGGGTCATTTTACATTTATTAATAAGTAAAAAAGAATGTTTTCCATATGCTATGGCTTTAGGAGAGACTAATGAGCACTTTGGAATTTTGCTTGAAAGAAAAATATATGCTCCAAAGTAATTTTGCACTTTGTTAAGAATTATGATTGTGAATGCACACCCTATACATTAAAGCAAAATTCATTAAATTCATACATAAATAATTTCATTAATAATATAAAAATATGAATGACTGATCTTATAAGGTGGCAAATAGCAGTAATATGTACATGAAAGTCAAATGATGAAAGTTGCAGAAAACCAAAATAAGTCATGTACTTTTATCTAACTAGATTCTCTAATCCAGTTATTTAGTTCTTTCTGAACTAAAAGATAATTCTTGATAAAATGAACATGAGAGTTTTATGTTGATCTTTGTACTCTTTAGTTTTCAAAATGGAGCAATGTTTTAAATTAAAAAATGTAGAACATAGAGAAATTTATCTGAATGTCTAGCAGAGAGTTCTCTTGGAGAAGGAAATACCTTAAGAAACCAATCTTCTATGGAAGGTAAGACCCGAAGGCATGATTTGGAAGGAGGAAGCAAGCAAACACCCCCACCTTTCCCCCAAATTTCTCTGCATAAAAAATAAATATAGAAATTCCACTTCTGGAATGGCAATGTAGAGAACACTGCGAATCTGTTCCTCCATGAAACTGGTAAAAATTTTGAAACAGCCAGCCATCTAATTTCTTGAAATGGTCATAAAAGCATATAGAAAATGAAGAAACATTTATTCAAGAAAATCTACCAAAATTTAGTAAGAAGAGTGAGAGTCTTATATTTGAACCATGATCCATGTTTACCTGTCCCTCTCTCAGCCTGTCTTAACAAATACTCAAAACACAAGACATGTGCAGTCAAAAAAACAGAACTTCTATGTCCCAGTCGAGGCATATAATATATTACTGGAGTGAGAAGGCATCAGAATTTCTCATCCAACAGCCACCCCTGGTCCCCGCTAATTGTTCTGTGGTTAAGCTCCTAGCAAGTATGACCAGGATGAAGGAGCTCACGTTTTTCTACCAGCTACACTCATGGGACAGAGACTCTACCTTGAATGTAGCACACTGAGCCTTGATTGCTTTCAATCTGGCTTGTTTTTAAGTCAAAATTTTCATACCAGGAGAAGCAAACTGAGAATACCAGAGGCTACGCCTTCACACACGACTTTCCAGTGTCCAGCCCCCAGGGCAGGAGTGTCAGAGAGAACCATATTACTGTCTCCAACCCAAGCACCAAAGCTAAGGCTCAGAGGTTTTTATCCAGAAGGAGAGGCAGGCCATACAACACAGAGCTCCAAAGCTCTTCCCAAGGGAAGAGTTTGGGGAAGTTCAAGTATAAGAGTATTCTCAAAAACAGTGAAGATATGGTAAAAAGCAAATGAGAAACTGGCACTTCATTAAAGATATAAGTTGAGCCTCAGGCCAGCTAATTTATTAGAGAAAATCAAGGAAAGAGACAACTAAGAAGAGCCTTTCTAGAGTCAGAAAAAATCTCAAACACTAATATCAATAACTATCCTTGCAAAGGAGCCCAAACTTAATGGGATCAGTCTGTGAAGCAATTTAAGACCTTGAGCCTTGTTTGAAATGATAGAAGAGTCACATTAGTGGCGTTTATCATCTGGATATAATCGGGGAAGGAGAACAAGTGAGCCCTGCTAAAACCACTGTCACTCCAGAGTGACTATGCACATGCCCAAACTGCAACTCTGAGAGCAATTATCAGAGATTTCATACTACAGAGGAAATATACGTCAATAAAATAACCCAACCAGTTAATAAGCAAACGAACAACAATAACAAGCTCCAGCACAGTGCAGGAAGGCCCAGTACCCTGATTTGCTACAATATCAAAAATGTCCAGTTTCCATCAATACTGTGACATGCAAATAAGCAGGAAAGTATGAATCATATACAAGAAGAAAAAAAAAGTAGGCAACAGAAATTTACTATGAGAGAAATCAAATGTTGAATTTAACAAAGAATTTGAAGTAACATATGTTCAGGAAGTAAAGAAAACATGTTTAAAGAAGGAAAGGTGGTACGGTGGCAATGCCTCATCAAAAAGAAAATATCAATAAAGAGAAATTATAAAAAGAAAACTAAGTGGAAATTCTGAAGTGGAAAAGTACAATAAATGAAGTGAAAATTTTATTAAAGACTCTCAGTAATAGATTTGAACTGCCAGAAGAAGGAATTAGCCTACTTTCAACCTGCTCAGAACACTTACATTAGCCTACGGGTGGACAAAATCATCTAATACAATGGATATACTGTGGAATATCAGTTGTTTTCCCTGGTGATCCTGTGGCTGACTAGAAGCTGTGGCTTAATGCCTCTGCCCAGCATCATGAGAAAGTATTGTACCACATATTGCTAGCCAAGGAAGAGATCAAAATTCAAAATTTGAAGTACTGTTTCTACAGACTGTGTATCACTTTCATACCATGGTAAAATCAAATAATTTAAGTTGAACTATCATAAGTCAAGGATCATCTATACTAATATTAGACAAAATAGATTTTTAAAGAAAAAAGGTACAAAGAGGAATATGTTAGAATAGTCCATCAGGATGATCTAACAATTATAAACCTATGTACCTGATGACTGGACACCAAAATATATGAAGTGAAAACTTCCAGAAATGAAGAAAGAAATAAATCAGTAATATTTTTTGAGACTTAAATACCCCACTTTCAAGAAAGTTTAGAATAACAAGTCAGAATATCAACAAAAAAATAGAAGATTTGAGCAACTCTATAAACCAACTAGACCTAACAAAAATTTGTAGAAGATTCAATATAATAACAATACAATATGTATTCTTCTCAAGTGCATGTGAATCATTCTCTGGGAATATCATATTGTAACCTATAGATTATTCTTGAGCCTTACAATTTAATATTATTGACCCCATTAGATTTTGGACTTATCTGGGACCTGTCACTCCTTTCTTCTTTTCTATCTCTCTTTTGGGATGGGAATGTCTACCTTACACCTATCCCGACAATGTATTTTGGAAGCACATTTGTTTGGTTTCACAGGTTCACAGCAAAAGAGGCATTTTGCCTAAGGAAGAATCATACTTCGAGTCTCATCCATGTCTGATTTAGATGACTTTTAGATGAGACTTTAGTCTTTTGAGTTGATGCTTAACCCAAAGTTAAGACTTTGGGTCTATTCAGATGAAATTAATATATCTTGCATGTGAGAAGGACAATACTATGGTCTAAATGTTTGTTACACATCCCCCAATTAATATTCATATTTTGAAATCCTAACTTCCAAAGGTGATGGTATTAGTAGACGGGGCCTTTGGAAGGTAATTAGGTCAGGGGAGTGGAGTCCTCCTGAATGGGACAGGGAAAAGAGATTCCAAAGAGCTCCCTAGCTCTTTTCATCATTTGAAGATATAATAATAAATCTGTGACTAGCTACCTGATTTCAGACTTCCCCCTGACCATGCTAGCTACCTGATCTCAGACTTCCAGCATTGTTTATAAGCTACCCAGTCTGTGGTATTTTGTTATAGAAGCCATAATGGACTGACAGACATGAATTTTGGGGGGGCCAGTGATAGCATGCTATATACTGAATGTTTATGTTCCTCCCAAATTTGTATGTTGAAATCTAATCCCCGGTTTGATGATATTTGGAGGTGAGACCTTTGGGACATGATTAGGTCATGAGGGAGGAGCCCTCATGAATGGGATTAATTTCTTTACAAAAGAGACCCCCCGAAAGATCCTTTGCTCCTTCTGCCATGTGAGGATTCAATGAAAAGACAGCCTTCTATGAACAAGAAAGCAGACCTTCATTAGACACTGAATCTGTGTTGTTTATAAGCCACCCAGTTTATTAAATTTTTGTTAAAACAACTCAAATGAACTAAGAAACCCTAAGATCAGGAACAAGAAGTTATATCTACTCTTGCCACTACTATTTAACATTGTATTAGAAGTTTTAGTCGGGACAACTAGGTAAGAAAATGAAATAAAATATATCCAAATTGTAAGGGAAGAAGTAAATAATACATTTATTTACAGATGACATGATCTCATTTGTAGATAATCCTAAGGAAGTAACTAAAAACTATTATTAGAACTTAAAAATGAGATCAACTAGTTTGCAAGATACAGAATCAACATATAAAAATCAATTGTATTTCTATATACTTTTAATGAATAATCTGAAAATGAAATTAAGGAAACATTCCCATGTATAATAGTATCAAAAAGAATAAAATGGTTATGAATAAATTAGGAAAAAGTACAAAACTTATACTCTGAAAACTAAAAATATTGAGAAAAATTAAGGAAGATCTAAATAAGTAGAAAGAAATCCCATAATTATAGATAAGACTATTTAATATGGTTAATATGGCAATACTCCCCTAAGCAATCTACTGATTCAATTCAATTTCTATCAGAATCCTAGAATACTTTTTTTTTTTTTTTTGGTAAAAATTGACAAACCAATTCTAAAATTCATTTGAAAACTCAAGGGAGTTTTGAAGGACTCATACTTTCTAATTTCAAAACTTACTACAAAGGAACAGTAATCAAAACTATGTGGTACTGGCATAAAACCAATAAATGGAATTGCAAGTTCACAAATATGTGCCTATATTTAAGGTGAATTAATTTTTGAGACGATCAAATGGAGAAAGGATAGTATTTTCAACAAATGGCAAAACGACACCACTTCCACATGCAAAAACATGAAGTTTAACCCCTACTTCACACAATATACAAAATTAACTCAAAATGGATCAAATACTTTTAGTAGAAAACATAGGTATAAAATTTTTATAAACTTGGATTTGATAAATTTAAACCATGTAATCCCTACAGGGACACTCATCTAGGACCTATCTCATAGCCACAATAAAACCTTGCCCTCCCTGAACTCTCAAGTCATTTTCCGACTTACTTGGTAGCCTTCCCTCGCCTCTCCAGAAAGCCTTGTCATATGATAAATAAACATTTTCATACTTTCTTGGGGAGTGTGCGTGTATGTGATTATCAGTCTTGATAATTTGGGGTGGTGAATTATTTCTATAATGACCACAACAGTGAGTTTTGGGGGGAAATAGATTAATAAGTGAGAAGAAGCAAATAGATGATGCTTTTTGAGTTAAAATGAGGAAGAGAAAAAAATTATAATCTTGAGTGTTGAGATGAAATTACACACAGTAACCTAATTCAGAAAGTGAACATAAAAATATAAGCACATAAGGATCTACAGAAATTCTGAAATGGGTGTTTGACCTCCTAAACAGGGGAATAAACACAGTTTTATTTAAACATCGGGTAAGATAAGCCTAAGTGACAATTGCCTTATCTCAGTTTAAGTTGGATGGTAATCCGTAATCCCAAAAGATATACATACATATTTTTTCTACCACCATGCTTAATTTGAATACCTTTATTTCTTGTATGCAATGCTTAAAGTCATTTTTAAGAATCTCATCAATCCAAGATTGACACAAGATACCTGAAATTTTAAAATCTTCCCTTAACTAGATTTAAATGTGAAAGACGCATTGAAAGTATAATTAGATATTTCAAATTCCATTTAGATATTTTCAAAACATTCTAAAATATTCAAATTATGTTTTAAATTAATGAAACTTTTAATGTAATTAATTCAATATGAGGTAGAACAAAAGTTAGTGAAAGGAAGAAAGGAAGAAAGGAAGAAAGGAAGAAAGGAAGAAAGGAAGAAAGGA
>NW_006441953.1:12726407-12743681 GCF_000325575.1 Pteropus alecto | reverse complement strand
AAGAAAGAAAGAAAGAAAGAAAGAAAGAAAAGAAAAAGAATCAGAGAGAGAAAGAAAAGAAAAGGAAGGAGGGAAGGAAGGAAGAAAAAGAAAAAAGAATAAAAGGATAAAAGCGTGGAGGGAGGTATTGAGAAATTGATGAAGGAAAGGAAGGGGACGGGGGAAGGAGTAGAAGGAACAAAATCATGAAAGCAATTAATTGAACGAATGTGAAAATACATCTGCTTCTTTCTGAGAGCAAGCCCTTTAAAATGACTAATTAGCATGGAATGCTGCAGGCTATTGCATAACTATTGATTTAATGAATGCAGTTGATTGTATTTTTTCAAAAGTTAAAATTGCTAGAATTATCTGAAGTTTAAAAGCATAAAGTTCATTTTCTTGCCCTTGGGCAGAAATATACCAATCACTCAGAAACTGGATAATTTATTTCATTATTTAAATGTCCAGAGAAGGAAATCATGCAGCTTCCTCCCAAAACACGTGTTAGGCTCACAAAGAACACTTTCTCTGAAGTACAACTTTTATTTACTCATACAAATAGCTCATTAAGTGATATTGAAAAGATGAAGGTATGCTATTTTTAAAGATATGCCTAAAAGGGTGAACTGCGGGGGAGACTGGGCTGGGTGGTGGTAAAGAATTCTTTAAACTATAAATTTTAACTGAAAAAAATGACTGGTATTATAAGTGAAGTACTGTTATGGTGTAATGTTCTGTAATGTAATGTATGTTATGTAACTTATATGTATGTTACATGATGCACTGTTATAGTATACTGTTATAAAAGGAAATATGGTTTTCAAAGGGAATAAGTGTAATGTTTATTCCCTTAACTAAATCCAAGCAAAACTACTTAATGAGATAATAAAAAGTAAATTATATAAATGTCTACCTCCCTCTGCTGCACACCTGAAACTAATATAATATCGAATGTCAACTGTAATTGAAAAAAAAAATTTTAAATAAAAGAAAAAATAATAATAAATAAAAAGTATATAGACATATTAAGAAAAAATCCACATTTTTACAAATTTTTAATTCTTACCGACAGTATTTATAAAGATCCTTGGATGATTTACCTATACAAATATACACATATAAAACTTAAGTATGACCAAACAACTACTTTAATTATTCAGATAAATGGTATAGTAAATTTAGATTTATGTTTTTATTAGCATGTGGACATCATCACATCCAGTTAGAGAAAAAAGTAAAGAAAGAGTATGGAATCATGATAGATACAAGGAAATACTAACAGTACATAGTCTTATGTACCAAATTTGAACTGCTAATTTTATTGAGAGAAAGCTTTATTCATCCTAACTTATAACAAATGAGAATTCTGTTTCATCATTAAAAACAGACCTGTAAAACATGTTTCTGCTTTACTTTTCAACTTGTCAACCTTACCATTTCTATGAATAAAAGTCTTAATTTAATGACAGTTTGAATTTTGGCCTCTTTCACATAATATTTTAAGCAAATTAGTATTGCAATAAATTTTCATTTGAAAACTTCTTCAATTGCTTTGAGTCAAATAGTTGTTTTGCCATTCCATTAAACCTTTTAGTTCAAGCTATAGCTTTAAAATTCAATAGAGATGCTCAGATACAGATATTTATTGACTAAGTAATATAGTTCCTTACAAAGATTTCTCCTTTTCACTAAACAATTTAAAAAGTGAATTTCTAGGATCCCAGTTTCCTGGACTATATAGAACGGAAACAGAATTACTATTTAGAGCCATAGTCTTATAGAGTCATAATCACCTGCATAATTGTGTCACAGTACAAGTCTCTCCTTACCAGTTTTTATTTCAACAAAAATAAGCTATTGAAAATAAGTGTTTGCAATTAACTTCAGAGTTTTTTATAATCAGATGAATTCTCATATTAATCATTGACATTCAAATGTACTTTTAAATGTTTAGTAATTATGTAGAGAGTATATATTTACCTGGTTGAAAACAATTACAGATTTTATTAAGACAAACATATTTCTTCTTTAGCATTTCAGATGTAAGAATCTTGCATGTCTTCATTTTTCTGAATAAAATCAAATCCTTTGCATTTTTCTGGAATCGTCAGTAATACACCTCTAGTGTTTACTAAAGCATTCACCTATTTTATAAAAACTTTAACCAAGACTATGAGGACCTAAACTTTCCTGTGATTCTACTCTTATCCAATCCGTGGTTGTTTTTGCAGTATTTTAAA
Organism: Pteropus alecto; assembly: GCF_000325575.1. Taxonomy (NCBI): domain Eukaryota; kingdom Metazoa; phylum Chordata; class Mammalia; order Chiroptera; family Pteropodidae; genus Pteropus; species Pteropus alecto. The sequence continues at coordinate 12,741,459 of NW_006441953.1, read as the reverse complement.
TAACAGATGATCACCATGACCAATTCCTTGTATCTATTTGCTGTCTTATCTCAGAGATAATATTAAATTAAAAAAAATTGATATTTTTATTAAATTAACCATCTTACCTAAGACATGATTTATCCAAAGAGGTAAAGCCTTCATTCCTTTCACTATACTCCTTTAAAAACATTCACAGACTGGTCAATAATCAATCAAATGTATTTATTTATCATTAAAATGATAGTCATGATGTAGTATGAAAAGGAAAATGTACAAAGATTGCCTACTTGTAGAAAATATGATCATGTAAATATAAACACAAACAAATCAATACCCAAATTATTAGGCTTTTTAAAATATTCATAAAAACCAAAGTAGCTAGATCTTAATAAACTCAAGTACTTATAATTAAGTAAAATTTATCTTAAAAGTTCACTGGATTATTCTTGAATCTGTGCTACTGTTGGTCTAAATTTTATTTTTTTATATTTTGTAGTCATATATAAAAAGAAAAAGTACTTTACATAATATTAAACTTAACTTTGAGACACAGAACATTGTGATAAAAATGCTAAGTTGTAGTGTATACTTGGCTGGTCTCATAAGAGAACTCAGGCAGTCGTGAAGGTTGTGGCTGATGGCAAACAACATGGCCTGCTAAAGAATACTGGCTTAGCATTGCTGGATATTCAGAATTTTTCAAGAGAAGGCAGTTATCAAAAGGTTTTATGAGATAAATCCAAATGTTTAAGAAGTGTTATCTATTTCAAAATCAAATACATAAATAAATAATAAAAGCAATTAGTGGGGAAAAAAGCCTATATGTATTATTTAAGTTACAGGTGATTAATTTGTGACTTCCAGATCTTCAAAATCAAAATCTCTTTGGGGTTGTCTTCAAATCACCAGACATTTTCCTTCCTTTTATCATGTCCTGAGACATGAGAAATAGGTCAATTCTTCCCTAAGGCCAAGTGTCTCAGAATTGATACAAATTTCTGCCTGTTGAGAATAAGATATTGTATAGGGCTGTAGAAAGTCATCTTTATTTGTTCTTGATGAGCACATAGCTTTACAATGAAAGAATATTAATTAATTTTAATAATTTTTTTGTCTTTCAGTATGAAGAAGTTGCTACTTACTTAAATCTTTTTTCCTTGCTTATATGTCCTTTATGAATTGATAGAACCTCAGAATTTGGGTTTGTAGGAAGACTATTAGAGAGGGATGACTAAAATGGAATTCTACAAATGGAAAAAGCTTCTTTGATACCCACAGAGTAATACTGAGTCTCTAGATACCCAAGTGCCAAGTTACAGAAAGAGGAATGAGGATTCCTAACAGGAAGTTGAGATTAACAGCATAATTTTTTTTATTTGGAAGATTTTTATCTATTCATTTAAGGTATTAATATATTTAGTTTTACACTTATCATACTGCTATTTGCTTTCTATTCTTTTACTTTTATTTTTCTTTTCTTGCTGCCTTTTGGATTAATCAAATATTTTTACCAATCCATTTTCTATTCTATTATTAATTATGAATTATTTTATTAATTTAGCAATTATCTTATATATTATTATATGCTCCTATTACTAATTGCAGTATTAAATTATTACTTTAACACTCTCTGATAATGTTAGAATATTGAAACATTTCAATTCCATTTACTCCCTTTCTTCTTTTATTTTTCATCTTTATACATCTTTTTCTATAAACTTATGTGTATTTAACATGATGATTATTCACCGAAAATTTTTTCACATTAACAGAATTTGAATTGTTGTACCATGCTTTAAATGAAAATTTTAATGTCATTTTCACCTAAAAACATTATAAAATATAATATTTATTATTCCAGTTTCAGGCAAAAAAAAAATCACCAGTTCTCTCATAGCATTTCTAGACAAAAAATATCACATTGAAAAAATATTTGAAATACATTCCATGTTTGCATAAACCAAAATTAAGATAAAAAGTAAATATTTTCCTATGACTCTTCAGTCTGTTGTACTTATAACCTATTTTCATGTTTCAAAAAATTCATGTGGTAATCTTGATTTTACCCTAGAAGTATTTTTCTATGCTATATTTACAGATTTAACTGCAATTTTAAAGCAAGATACCATGAGCTCCCAATAGAACACAGAAAGAGTGAAATGAATATTTGAGAGTTTAAAGGAAATCATGGGTGGTTTTAGTGCTGGAAGAAGCAGACAACGATGTGTAATATTAAAATAATGAGTTAAGCATTATCAGATTTTTCTGAAAGCAAAGAAAATAATTATGTACTTCTGATTCTGATATTGAAAACCTGATTGAATGCTGGTACTTATACTCTCCACAACATTCAAAAGGATGACTCATTCACGCCAATGTTTTGGGGTCGGGGTTCTCCAGAGAAACATAACCAAATAGAATATATAATGAGAAATTGGTTCATTCTATTATGGAGACTGACAAGCCCCAAATCTGTAGCATTACTGTTCTAGTTCCTATCTAAAGGCCAGCAGGCTGTTTTAGAATCAGGAGGAAGCAATGACCAGTTGGAAAGCTGTCAGGCAAGAGAATTCTCTCATCCTTGAGAGGAGAGTCAAACTTTTATTCTATTCTGGCCTTAAAATGATTGGATGAAACTCAGCCATACATATCATAGAGGCCACTCTGCTTTACTCAATCAATTAAAATGTTCTCTTCCAAAAACACTCTCACAGAAACACCCAAATGTTTATATTCATGTTTTTATTGAATTTGAGTTAGCAACTACTACCTTTTCAAATATTCTTTGCCCCTATCTTCCACATTGGGAATTTCAAAATATTCGTATTTATCAACTTGATGGTGTCCCACCAGTAACTTAGGCTCTGTTCACATTTCTTCAATCTTTTTCTTTTTTTTTCTTTAGATTTGATAAATTATTACTTTACCATTGTTCCATTTTTATGTTCACTGATACTTTCCTCTGTTCAAATCTGGATTTGGATATCTTTATTAAATTTTTTATTTCTATTGTACTTTCAGCTCCAGATTTTTAAAAATCTTTTCTCTTTGATTATTAATGTTTCCATTTTATTCATACATGGTTTCCTTGATTTTTTCCACATCTTTCTTTAGCTCTTTGAATATCTTTAAGATAGTTATTTTAAAGTCTTTGTCTAGTAGATCTACTACCATCAGGTCTTATCTAGGAACAGTTTCTATTAATTTTTTTTTTTTTAAATGGGCTATGCTTTCTTGTTTCTTATATATATTGTTATGTTTTGGTTGAAAACTGGACATTTGAATTAAATCATGTGGCAATCAAAGTTTCTCCCTTCCCTAGGGTTTGCTGGGTTTTTGTTGTTTTGCCTTTTTGATGATTGCAGGCTGTCTCTGTACTGAAGATCAGTCTGAGGCATAATCTTAACGTCTTTTCAGGTTTTCTGTGAGCCTGCACCTTCCTCTGGGCATGTATGATTTGTGTCTATTTTCCCCTTAGTATACTATTGCTTTTTAATGCCCTAGTCTTCGATATCTAACTACCAAGAGGGGAAAATAAGAAAAATTGAGGGAATGCAACAAAAGGTGCCAGGCCTTTAAATGCTCTTAAAGCCATTTCAGCTATAAAAGGAGGGGCTTAAAACATGGATGGAGGTGTAACAAGCATGACTGACCATGTCCGTGTCTGTACCTCTGTGATCAGAAGCAGCAATCAGAGATCACAGCATATACCCCAAATATTTGGAGGACAGGGTCCTTTTTGCCCACTTTGGCTTCTGCAAACTTTGTGCAAACTTCTCCAGGAACGTGTGCACAGGTGGCTGCCATAGGGCTGAAGGGTGAGGGATGGATTGTTGCGATTGTTCTGAAATCTGAAATTTATGAAAATTAACCACAATTTACCATCCAACCTTGACCTGGAAGTTGTAAGCCTTCAGTAGTCTCCAGAGTTTCAAAATAGACAGATTATGCCAGTGCAATTGTTGTCTAGGTAGGGAGACAGATTTCTGGAATTTTCTCATCAAGAGAGTTATATTTTAATGCATTAATATTATTGCTTTGTTTATTAAATATACATTTTATTTACCTATGTAGCTACATCTGTGTCATTCTTCATTTCTTTCTTACAGTAAATTTTCTGTTTGTGTGAGAATTTATTTACTGTGTAATTACTTTTAAGACTGCTTTCATTGGGTATGGAATTGTAGTTTAATAATTATTATATTTCAGCACTTTGAGTATATCATTCCATTGTCCATAGCTTCTATTATTTCTACTAAGAAGTCAGATAGTTATCTTATTGTTGCTATTTTTATGTTTTTCCTTCTTCCTTTCTTTTGCCCTCTCTTCTTCCTCCACCCCAACCTCTACCTCCTTTGCCTCCTCCCCTCATTTTCAATTTACAGAACATCCTGAATCTGCTTGTTACTGTCTTTCAACATACAGTTACATGTATGTTCGAATTTCTGTGTCCTACAAGTGTGTGACACAGTTTTGTGTATTTTTCATTGACCTCTCTGTGCTTCAATTTATATAATTGATATTGATGTATCTTCTAGTTAGTTATTTGTGATTTTAGTGGTGTCTATTTTGCTATGAAACCTATTATTAGATTGTTCATTACAAATATATAATTTTTCATTTTCAGTGCTTGTATATAAATTTTTCTTACACATTCTAATTCTATGGCAAAATAGTCATTTTCCAACTGTTTTGCTATCTTTCTGTTTATTGTCTTGAATATACTAATCATAGATTATGCAAAGACATTCTCACCAATTTCTAAACTCTGGATAATCTTTGGAAATATTTTTCTTTGGGACCTGACTTTGTCATGGTTTTTGGTCATGTTGTCTAATAGATTTTTTTTATTGAATAGAGTATATTTCATATAAAAATTATAAAGGTACCAAATGATGTTACATTCTTCCAGAGAGAATGTAATTTTCCCTCTACTAGTGTGGTAAAGTGGTTGTTGCTGTCTTTTACTAGTTAGGGACTGTGCTTACTCTCAGCTAGGTTGCTGCATTGGTAAAGCTTACTTTACCTCTGGGTTTCCATTAGCTCTTAAGTGTTCACAAATGAGAGTCCTGAGTGTTTTTCATGGTCCTTCTAGTTTTTGTTTCAGAAAAATGCAAATAACTGTGTTTTGCATATCAATGTTTTCTCACTTAAGAATTTAGCTTCCTGCTCAAGTTGTGCAGCCCAAAATTTCAGCAGATATCTTAGGGGGAAAAAACAAAAGACTGTTAGGCTGATAGGTAGGTATGATGATGGAAGAACGAAGGCCCAAACCAGAGGGCCTCTCGAAACACCCATTTTATGATTAAAGGTTACCATTACATCCTGAAATAAAAGAAAGTAAAAACCACAAAACTAACTGCTGGTTTATTCTGGCCACAAATACCTGTGCAGTTAGTACATATACTGACCTTCCTTAACCTTAGCCTCATTACACCATCATTATAATATCATACATATGCCTGGAAGTTCATGAATCTAATCATACCAGACTGAATTCTGAGTAACTGCATGCACAGTAGACAAAAGATTGTATAATAACCAAATGTCAATCAAATGACCTCATGTGCCAATCATCTAACAGAACCCCTGTAATCACCCATCAAAGACCCATATAAGGTTTATTTTGTGAATTCTATGGGGCTGTGGCCATCTCTGGTGTAGCCTGTTTCTATCTTGAAACATACTTTACTAAATCTTACTTTTCCTAAATTTTGCTGATCTGTAATTCTTTACTGAGTCAGCAGAAAGAATTGAGGCCCCCTCAGCACCATTGGGTCAATGATGGATTGGGATTGCCCCCAGTGGTAACAGGACTATATACTTACTGCCCATGCCTTGTGTCCCTCAAAAGTTCTGCTGGTTTTTCTGTCCCTAGAAGTGTCATCTTGGGTTTTTTGACTCTTGTCCTTGTCTAGTATTTGAATTATTTCCAGGGCAATATCACTTGCTGAGTTCAGATTACCACTCCATGGCTCACACTACTGTAGTTTTTGCTCATTCTTGCTTTTTCTTCTCTCAAAAAAGATCATTTCTCTAATTTATCTGGCTTTTTAAGTAGACTTCAATAGAAGTGCTGAGATGCTAATAGCTTCTACATCTTACTTGGAAGCAAAACTGTATATTAGAGATTTCTAACATATATATTAAGAATACATTATATGTGTTATGTGTGTATATAAAAATGATAAATATATATCCTAATGATAAAACTTTATGAGTGATACAGTCACATCATTTACTCAGAAGGTAGTAGTATGGAGCTGTTCAGGGCTCTTTTGCCATCAGACAACTAAATTGGAGAATTTGACTTATTCTTTTAAGGTACACATGGTGTATATTATTAACTTTTACAGTCTGGTTCCAGAAACATATGCTATAACTTTGAAGCTCAAAGTGGTCAAGTACTTATTTACAGTGAAGCCAGAAGTGGAATAGAAATACTTTATATATTTCTCCAAATAAACTGAGTACAAGTTTAAAATGCATGGGGATAAAATGCATTACAAATTTCCATGAAATAAAATTTTAATGGATTTTTTTTTTTCATGGCATAATGAATGAAAAATAATTTAGTTCAATCATGTTTAAATATGGAAAATTTTCAGGAGGCATGAAGTATAAATTAAAAACAACATTAGAAAAGTAGATTAGCTCTTTTTGCAATGAATTCATTTTTAATATTTTTACACTTATTTTCTTGCATGAACTTATATTTTAAAATTTAGCAAATACAATCAGCACTTCATGAAAAAAATCCATAATTAGAAAAAATATTTGGAAAAAACTGATACTAATTTCTAAGATTGCCATTTTAAGCATGATTAGCATATATTTTAACTACCTTCTGTTGTGTGAAACCAATGATGATACTAGATTTTATTGTGAAAATGTTCTATTTAAAACCTCAAAACTTTTCACACATTTCATTTATTAAAGCATTTTTATTTTAGACAAAAAATTGATTTACATTTTCTCTTATTAAAAAAATCCACAGAGTGATGAGGTAAATTGAATTTTGTCATATTGTAATGCTTTTAAGTAGAAAGCATTGTTCATTTATGTCTCTTTACCTAATCCCAAAGAATTATATTTACCTACCTTTTAAATACCATGCAGACTTAACTGAAGATTACTGAGAATCAGTTTCAACTCATACTGTCCAATAAATTGGAAAACAGCTAGGAATTACTTTTTTATCCCAATATACATTAATCACATTTTGAAGAGTGTAGTCCATTCCCCTGCTACATTAAGCATAATAAAATTTAACTTAATATGTGAACATTAAAGATATTATATATTTGAGATCATAAAACATATTTTATTACTATAAATATAGATAACACTTATCGAGTGCTTGTTATATGCCTGGGAATGTCACGTGCTATTCAAATTTCATTTTGCATTTGGAGGAACTAAAAGAAATTATATATAAGCAAGTCGATCTACTTCACAGATCTAGTAAGTGATAGAACTAAGATTTGGACCTGGCCATCTGAGTTTAGCAGCCTTATGCCTACTCACTATGATAGGACTTAATCTGTAACTCATCTTCTTTCAAAATATGAACTCTTGAGTAAAAGACTCAGGAAATGAGTGTGTGATGATACCTCATTTCTGTTTTAATTTAATTGGTATGTCCCTGATATGAAATATCTTTTCATGTGCTTGTTTTTCATGTGTATATCTTCTTTGGTGGGTCTTCTGTTAAAATCTTTGTCTCATTTTTTAATCAAGTTGTTTTCTTATTGTTGGTTTTTACACATTTAAATTTTAATTAATAATTGATCACAATCTTTATTATGTATATCCAATGCATCAAGAGAAAAAAAATTCTAATTCCATTGTCTTTATAATTACTTTACCCACATATTTATAATGCCTAATACACTGTACTTGCTAATACAATTTCTTTTACAAGTATACATTCTAGTTAATGACTATGAATATTTTAACGATTCTTCTGTTATCTCTGCCCACTGTTATGGGCATCATTGCCAGCCAGCTAGAAGACAATTCAGTTGTAAAAATCCATTTTTACTGTCTTTTGGGAATTCCTTCTAGTTGTGTGGATACAGTTCTCCAATGACTGCCTTTGTGTTGGACTATATTATTTAGTATGCTTATATAGAAAAGAGCCATGGAAAATAGAGATAGTGTCTCTCTCTGGAGCAAAGGGGAGGTTTGTTTACTGTCCAATATAATAAAGATAATGTCTTCCTCTGACAAAGATTAGGCAGGTTAACTGTTCGTTATAAGTTTTGGGTATCCTAAGCTTGGATCTCCTTTCCTATAATGCACTCCACTGTGAATGCAGTATATCATCTGACATTCACTCTGTAGCCTTGTGAGAATGGAGCTGAATGAGCACAAATGTTAATTTGGCTACTGTTATTTCTCTAAGTAATAAACTTCCCTTTGTATCTGTCCTAATAATCTTATCTTCTGCCAACACCCATGAAACTTTGGGAGACTAAATTGTTGGTTTGCACGTGCAATAAAAATCACAGAATCTTTACAGTTCTTCACTCTGGAACCAAATGAAGTTCAGGTTCCTAGGAAAACAGACTCTGATATAGAGATGCATGCAGGGATTTTTTGGGGAAATAAAAATTGGGAAAATCCTCCCAGCATCAGAATTATGGAGAGGGGTAGGAAGTATAATTGGTCAGAGGGAGAATTTGGATGTGTTGCAGTCACAACAAGGCAGGTTTGCCTGCCATGCATACTTTTCCCAGTTAGAGAAAAGGGGCTAGGACTTCCTACTCATATACAGACATACCTGGCTTCACTTATTGAACTTCACTTTATTATGCCTCACAGATGTTGTATTATGCCTCACAAATGTTTACAAATTGAAGGCACGACCTTCCATCAGCAAAAAGAGTACTACTCATTTTATTAAGGTGGTCTGGAACTGAACTGGCAATATCTCTGAGATATGCCTGTACTGACTATTCATCTGATATGGGTTGCTCCAGCAAGGTGTTATGATCTTAAGCAATGTGGTTCTCTTCATCTGATAGTAATTCCCACCACCAGAGAGGGCAGACTACTGACCTGCTGGAGGAATATGTCATTCAGTCCTATAGGAGATGCTGGATGGTGCAGTACAGCTCCTGGTATAAGAGAAAATCCAGGAAAAATATAAATTACTCCATTCAGAACTCTGACATTATTGAGCTTCTGAATTCTTCAATCCACAAGTCTTTTTTTAATGCTAAATTTTCTTGAGTATTGTTATCTGTAATCTCTACACTGAATACATCTGCTTAAAAATTTCCCATGTTATTTTATTTTAAATCTCAAGTATTTTAAATTTTATTTAAATCTTAACAAATACCGTTGTGTTTAACATCTTGTGGATTACTGCCTTATGACACATGCATCCTGTCTCTTATTTACATTCAATATACTTACTCCTCCTTCTTATGTATTAGATTTCAGATTAAATGCCACTTTCTCACAGATATAAAGTGGCCCCTTCTCCATTATTTTCTAACAATAAACTCTCTTCTTTAGCTTCATAGTACCTGCATTAATTTAGAATCATAGACTTATTTGATTACCTGTTTATTTTCTGAATTCCCTAATAGAATGTGATTTTCAGAAAGGCAGAGACTAAACTCAGTTTTTTTCACTTCTATGATGATAATCATGAGAGCTGTCACCCAAATATTCCCAGCTCTCTGCCTTCTAGGCTTACAGTAATATTACATTTGTGGTTGCTGTGGCCACGTGATGAATTATAACCAATGCCCTGAGAGTAGAGGTGATGTGTGCCACTTATGACTAAGCACTTAATTGCCAGTGTGAGACTCTGTATAGCACTTTTTTCCCTCTGGCACCACGATGGGCACCGTTCGAGATGAAGGCTGCTCTGTCACTGTCAGCCTGATTTCCTGCAATACTATGCACATTTGTCCCCCTCTGGCTACTTTTGATGGACATGCAGCTGGAGTAAGCAATAAACTAGTGTTTTAAACCACTGAGATTGTTTGTTTGTTTGATAACAGAGCATAAACTAAACTATTCTGGATGATGTACTGCCTGGTACCACACTAAGACCAGAGCCTTGCGTATAGTATAAACTAAATAATTTTTGAAGAATGAATAATGTGATGTTTATTTAGCAGTGTATTTTGGGGGGATGGGGGAATCTGCCTCATTTCTCATCATTTGTCTCAGCATGGATATTGCAGAACCAAAGAACACCCAAAAATGCAACATAAGAAAAAAAGTAACTAATATTTGTTTACAAAGAGATCATCTTCTATGACAACGGAAGAACTAGTTGGAGTACAAAACTACTTCATTGATTAAAACATTGAAGGATTAGAAAGAACGAAATGTTTTCAGCATTTTGCAGGGTGTTATGCCTAAAATTAAAATTAAATAAATAAATAAATAAATAAATAGATAGATAGATAGATAGATAAATAAATAAATAACCTATATGTTTTACTTCAGGCAGAGAGATTCTTTTTGGTTCAGCCTCCTAATGAATAAAAATCCACTAAAGAAATAGCTTGAGTTGATTAGAGGAGAGAGTTCACCAGCATTTTGCCAAGAACTATGATATAGTCTTTTTATTGTAATTTGAGTATCTAGAATGTTGCAAGAAAAATGTATTCACTTTGGGCCAACATGCTTCTTTTTTTCTACCACCTGACAGGTTTGTAAAATTCATATACAACTGTGCTTCTGCTTTAGTAATCTTCGCAGTGCTATAATTCTGTGATTGTGCTGAAACTACATATTTATCCCTACTTGTTTTTTCCTCATGGTCAAGTTGACTCCTAACATTTATGAACTTCTCATGGTAAATCAGAGCTATTTATTTTCTTTCAATGAAATTTTCAAATAGTTATCACATCTTGTTAATATGGAAAGATCTATATAAATTTTAAATTGCTTTATTTAAATTAGTTACAAGTTTTGTTTTGTTTTTTTCCTTTATTAATGAATAGGTGTTGTTTCACTCAGTTGCTTTGGTCATGTTTTAAAACGCATAGAAACAGATATTTCTAAGACTCCCCAAAATTACAAGTCTTTTTCATGTTTCCAGACTTTAGTCCAGCAACTCTATGCCTCCCTGCCAGCCTGCTCTCCCTCCCTCCTTCCCTCCTTCCTTCCTTCCTTCCTTCCTTCCTTCCTTCCTTCCTCCCTCCCTCCCTCCCATGGACCCTCCCCTCTCCTCCCTTTCCCTCCCCTCCTTTCCTCTTCCTATCTCTTTCTTTTTAAACCATAAATCTAAATCCAAATACTTCTTTTTGTCATCTTGGTGCAGGATCGGTGATGATGACAGGATTAGATAAGATGGCTTGGCTTCGGTTGCTTTTTACTTCTTTTTCTTTCTAAATATTCAGATTTAGCTCTTTTTGATGTGATACGAATTTTCTTTCATAATGAATCCTCATTTTTTAAAACTTTTCCAAAAATTGAATCAGAGGTGTGAGGCAGGCAGCTTTGTTGATTTGGCACAATCAGCCTCAAGTATGGTGATGTCCTTGAGTGCGCTGATCAACATTCCATGTAACAGAGGCCATAAGTATCATAGACTCTGCTTAATAATATAGCAGATTTAATAATATAGTTAACATTTATAACCCATTGTTTTAAAATATATTTAAACTCAATAATATTTACACTCAATATTACTATATGTATACAAAGATATCACCACTTTAATTATGCTTATATCCACTAGCAGATTGGAAAAAGATTTTATTATGAAAATTAGGGAAAATTTATAACTAAAGAATGAGAAGTAAAATTTACTCTGCAGTTTTATTGCAGAAACAGATTTGTCAGGATATAAATACTTTTACTACTTCTATTGAAGTTTTCATGATTTAATGAAAATCAAATTAATTGTGCAATATCAATGCCACATTTTGAATCTGTCTTTTAATACTCAGTTTTAGTGTCGTCGATGTAAGAAATGTCTAAATCCGTAGTGAATTTTTATGAGTTTTTTGAGGCAAACTGACAACATATTCTGGGGAACAGGATCTCAAATGCTTTGGAAAGTAACAGTTTTGCAGTTTCTTTTATGCATTTGAAATTAAGGAGGGACATAAGGAAGATTAGGGGAAGGTAAGAGAAAGCAAGGTGAGGGACTGGATTACAGAAAGGTAAGATTAGTTGCTCTCTTTAAGGTACTTGCTTCTTAGAAGCAGGGGTCTGAAAAAAGACATTTTAAATGTGTGTTAACCTAGACACAGAAACAATTGGCGATGCTTGCTGAAGGCATAGGTAAACCTCTTATTATAGAAGTTGTAAATTGTATGTCTGGGGCTTGTCTATCCACATGACCTGCCCATTAGGAATTTATTATCAGATCATCCTGCGAGGTTTCCATAGAACCCCTATTTTTATCCACAGTGTTAATAATGAGTGTATTGTTCAAGACTGGAAAATTATTGGTTGGAAAGAGGCAGATGAATATAATGGGAATTATGTTTTGCAATTGTGATGGAAGGCAAAGGCATCAAAGATGAAGAAAGACATCTTTGGGGGAAAAAAAGACATTGTGATTAATTTAACCTATATTATTAATAAATGATTATTCATAGCATGCTTTTATTTTCTGTATTGTGAATGTAGGTTAAAGAAACAAATTATTCAGCATTGGTTATGAAGATAAAATATTCGAATTCCCAAAGATTATCAGTGTACGTTTCACAAAAAATAAAGCAAAAATTATCTCAAATAACAAGAAGTATTGTGACAAAAACTGTTAGATACATCAGAAATCCAGGAGATTGGTTATTAAAACTGATATTGTCTATGTAAACCATGATTTTTTTCATTCTTTTACTCATGAGTTAAATATATGTGTCAATACTAATTATTAGTGGATTGTAGTATTTGGCAGCTGGTGTCACAACTTTCACATTAATCTGTAAAAGTTTACCCAATTAATTATAGATTTACATTAGAATAACATTAGCATATAATTTTCAAACTTTTATTAGCCTTTAACTTTATATCAGGCCAGATTTTTTAAAATGATAAATCAGGTTTAATAAATTAATTTGTCTTACAGTACTATTTTTTCTTACTAGCTGAGAATACTTTATAATTCTTTAGCCAAACTTAGATGAATACTGCCAGAAGTCATTTCCAGTTTATTTCTGGAAAGCTCCCTTTCACAGTATAAATTTAGTTACAATATATAATTTTATCTTCCAATAGGATTTGGCTATACTTTTTTATTATTTGAAAACAATAAAATTTATTTGCATAAATAAGCAAGACCTATATATCTTTTGTTAATTTATAGTCTGAAATAGCTATATTTTACCTTCTTTTTTCGGTAGTGTTAGTATTAACCATTATTGGAAAAGCAGAGTTCCATAACTGCCACCCACCTCCATAGGTAGGAAAACAAACAAAACAAATTTAAACTATCAACATATCACAATTTGCTTGGGAATATATTCAGATTATGTCATAAAGGCCAGGATCTGAAGATAAGCTCATTTTCTTTTCTCCTTTATGCATTTTACCAACTTCTTTAAAGATAATTTTACTAATGGTGTTGCACTATTCTTAGGGCACATGCATGGGGCGTAGGAGGAATATGAGGTGCAAGGTTCAATGATATCTCACTCAGCAGAGGAAAAATTGTCAGTTGTAATAGTGGCAGGCAGCCTGTCATTACTCTAAGAATCACCTTCTCAGAAAAATCCGTAAGGCAATCCTTGTCATTAGCAAGTACAAGCAAACAATAACAACAACAAAAAAAAAAACACTGAAAACTTCTATTTTCTTCTGTCTTGTGATCAGACTTCACAAGGTTTTTGTCATGATTGGTTGGCCCTACCTAAGATGTCAAGAACCCCAACAGAAAGTTAACTTGGCATTAGTCTCACTGTTTCCAAGCATATGCAAATACCTAGATCTTCAAAAATTTCCAGGAAGGAAGGCTGGATATAAGACTGCTCTTGGGTGAGTCATTTGATTTTTTTTTTTTTTTAATCACCTTAATTCTCATGGATATAGAATGAAAGTGAAAAATTGAGGATTAGAAATGAAAAACTGTAACAAGAGTTCTCTTAGTATTTCTCATTTTCTTTCAATAGGTATTGATAAATAATGCTTTTTCAATTCCCTTTGCCCAACCCAAGCCCAAATCTCTGAAGCAATAGAATTTAAATACTAGTTAGAGAGTTTTTCCTTTAGAGATTCTGTCCGTATAAAGGTCAAGGTAAGTAACAAAGTAAAATATTAGGATAGAAAGGTCAGAGGAAAATAAAAAATATATAATTTTGCTAAAAAACATAAAAAGAAAATGTTGCCAAACTGAAAGGGTCATTTTGCCTGCACACATCAAAGCTGAAAGAGAATAGACAGGAGTTTGCCGCGCAAAGAAAAGTATTTAAAGAAATGGTGCCAAGCCCAGATACACAGGTGAGTTAGTGCTTAAAGACTTGGCTCCCCATGGCCTCTCTGGGATAGGTTATATAGAAGAAAACATATTAGCACCTAAGAGAGTTAGGGTCCTGGGCTCTACTGATTGGTTGGGGCTAGGGCAGGAGGCAGTTGATTTTTGCATCAGGTCCTGATGTCAGTCATGGCCCTAGTTCTATTTGGTTCCAAGGAGTTGTCTATAAGGATAGAGTACACAGTATTCATTCATTTTCATGGGTGTGAAGCTGAGAGATGTTATCTTGACCAATCCTGTTTCTGTAGTTGATGGATCTTTGTTCCTAAGATTGTTTATTGCTGACCTAAGGTCTTAATGATTAAGGGAGTGATCCTGCAGTATGCAGAAGGATAAAGAAAGAAAAGAAGGGAGTGAGGCCAAGGCCATTTTGAAACAAAAAGAAAGAAAAGAGAAAAAAAAGTCATTTTAAAGAAGTGAGGATTTACATGGTTACAGAAATATCAAGAATAGATGGTAAACAATAATGTCAAATGATACAGTTTTGAAAAGGACACAGGATTCCAAAGGTCTGGTAACTAGAAATCACTGGCGGCCTTGGCATAAGAAGGTTGACCCGTGTAATGAATAAGAAAAGAAGCTAAAGTTAATTAACTGGTAAATGAAAGGGAAAGA
>NW_006441953.1:12723927-12726347 GCF_000325575.1 Pteropus alecto | reverse complement strand
TGTGTTTATTTAAGATATTCATACAGAGAAGGAAAAGGGAAAGTTGATATCGTTTAGCAGGGCTAATTGTAAAGCATTTGGTTTATTTAATTTATTTTTTTCTTATTAAATGGAGGTAGTCTAAAAGAAAGTGACTAACTTGGAAGGAAATTTTAAAAGAGATCTTTGAAAAATTACAAAGAAAAGATCTTTAGAGGAAGTATAAATTCAAACAGTTCTTAGAGTCAGCAAAAAACAGAGCTCAAAAGAAAAGGGGGTGGAACAACATAAAGCTATGAAGAGAGAAGTTCACACCTAAAGGTTCCTATTTCCTCAGGGAAGTAGGCCAGGTCAGCTGCTGAAGGTGAATCTAAGATGGGGCTTTGGAATAGAGGTTGTGCATCTCATTGTCTGCTGCTCCATTTTCAAGAAACTCAGAAAGCTTTCCGAGCTTTTCCAGCAGATTTCTGAGAGCTGGCTAGGATTTTTTGGAGGGTTGGTTATGAAGGAGCCATACAAATACTATTCTGTAGATGTTCGTATTATCTTAATTTTTCCTTCAGACTTAGGTAGTTTGTTAAATAAAATTTACCTTTTTTCTGTTTATTTTTATGTAAAATATGCAAAATATATTCTAACAGCCACATCCTCAATTTGGCAATTATTATTTTCATATGTTTCTGAGTATCAAGTCTCTAAATATACTATTAAAAATGAAAATTTGTTCATGACTGTTCTCTGAAGCTTTTCTTCAGTGGTGCATCAATATCAGAAAATACATGAGGTCTGAAAATTGACTTTTGAAGAATCAGTGATTGTTGCTATCAAAATCAGGTTATGACCCAGGACAGCCACCACCAGAGAACACTCACATAATAGCATCATAAGACTCAATGCCACAATGATCCAGGAAGGGCAACTAACCATAGGCACTGCTATTTGGTTCAGAGAAGCACCAATTAATTTGTCTGCTCTCTGATCCACTTGAAGAACTCAGCTGGAAACCAAACAAAGGCAGCTTAAAAAAAAATCTAACATTTCAGTTATTTTATGTGTTCTTTCAAGTAGACTATATTTTAGACTCTAGAACGAAGGGTCATAACTCTTGTATCTCTCTCTCTTCATAGAATTAAAGTTTGTCGAAAGTGTTAAAAATAAAATGAGTGTGAAGGCTTTATGGGGGTTATGAAAAGGGTGAGAAAAAAGTGAAGAAGGACTAAGGTAAGACTTTTAGATAAGAGTAATAACAACAATAATAATGAAAAATTTCTTCTCATCTTTGCTTCTCACTCTTCCTTTTGGGAATCAAATTTGTATATAATTTCAATAAGAATGACTATTTAAAAAATTAATATGCATAATTTCAGTAAAGAACTCATGGAATTAAGAATTAAGAATTGATTTTGAATATCTACAAAAATCCTAATTTTCTCCCTATTTCCTAAATTCCTATTAAATATAGTATATTATGCACAACTTCCCTCATGCTGCTAGAAACATACATAAACTTTATCACACATTGACAATTATATCTGAGACCACTTACCAGAAATTAATTATTTCCCTAATCTCAGATACAATCTAGTGTTCTTTTTTCAAATCCCAAAAATCATTTATTCAAGTCTGAATTCCTCCAGAACTCTTTCTGAATAAGAATTTTCTAGCAATGCCATGTGTTCGTTTTTCTTTCTTGATTCTTTTTTTGAGTGCCAGAAAATTAAGCATTGTGTATCCATGTATATTTGAGTAATGTGTGTCTGTATTTAGCTCCCATAGAATTACATTTTTGAAAACATGTAAGGAGATTTCTCTTCTTGCCATGATGGAATGATTAGCATCAGACTTACATTCCCTTTATTGACTAGGAAAACGAACAACACATTATACAAATGCTTTCAGACAATGGATAACAGGCATAACACAACTGTGATTCTTGAATGTAGGCAAACATTTTACAACATCACTGGCTTTATGCCTGGAGGTATTTCTAGTCTGTAGCCCAGAGAGGGGAAACCCTAATATAGAGAAGGGAGATGAATAACATTGTGATTTCATTGAACTGGGGAAACAAGTCAAAGTTGAGGGTAGCTGAGGTGACTAGAATTTGTAGCTCACGATACCAAGAAATAAAGCAATACAGACACTTGAGGTCCAGAAATCTGAGTGGAATAGCCTTGAGTTTTGGTTTAATACTAGACTGTAAATTAAGAGGAAGAATTTCCACAAGACCAGTCAATGAAAAACTAAAAGGAATTATAAACTGAGCAACACCCAAATCTCACACAGGATGAGGTAAGCATTTGAGTTTCAACTAAGCAGACTGAGTGGGGGAATTATGTATGTCTGTCTGTCTGTCTGTCTGTATGTATGTATGTATGTATGTATGTATGTGTATGTGTGTGTATATATCTGTTGTTGAATATCAAAGGAATTCTGTAGAG
>NW_006441953.1:12713752-12723873 GCF_000325575.1 Pteropus alecto | reverse complement strand
GAACCTCCAAAACAAGGTTTTGAAAGGCTGAGGCTGATCCACAAGTGACTTAACTGACTATAAAAACAAAAGTCAACACATTTTAAAGGAAGAAAATCCTTTCCAGAAATTTAACAGTATACATTCACCAAGTTCAGCATTCAATAAATTATTTAAAAAATCTAGAAAATCCAAAATACTTAGAAATTAGGTAACATGTTTTAAATAACTAATTTATAGCAAATATTTTGTCATGAAATAATATAAGGGTACTTGGTTAACTCGAAGGGAAACTACTTAAAACCTACAGCTGCCATTATGCATAATTGAATGACATAATAGATTCCTCTTAAGACTCGGAACAAGCCTGATATATTCCCTCTCACAACCTCAAGTCAACATTAGTGCCCTAGTATGTGCATTAAAGCAAGAAAAGGAAATAAAAGGCATACAGCTTAGAAAGGAATGGGCAAATCTGCAATTAATAGAAAATAAGAATTTGTTGCAATTTGTTTCCTAAGAAGCAGACTTTGAGATGAAAGTTAGCATGTAGGAATTTTATTTAGATATACTTCAGAAATTAATATCTGCGGAAGAGAGGGTAAGGAAACTACTGGGTAGAGGAAGAAGCCATGCTGAGATAGAAAATCAACAGAGGCTCAAGTAATATGGGATCTGTGGGGTTAGAATGCCACTTTAGAGTTTGGACAAGGTGGCCAAACATTTATACTGCTCAATGAAGGTGTTTACCTTTGGGCAAACTGGCTGCCTTCAACTTAGACAATCTCTGAAGGAGATGATAACTGCATAGTGACTACCAGGAGAATTCTCAGCATCTAGACAGGAGGTCTTTTACTGAAGCATAATATGGCAGCAATATACAGACAGTATCGATGGAAATTAAGTGTACAGAACATCCAAAGAACCAATTAAAAATTTACTAGAACTAACAAACATCAATTTACCTAGGCCAAAGGATACATGATTTATATGCAATAATCAAGTATATTACTATATACTAGCAATGAACACTTAGACTAAAATTAAAAATATAATTTTCAATATTATCCAAAATTAAGAAATACTTAATATTAATTCAGCAAATATACATAAGACTTCTACACTGAAACTATACATCTTTGTTGGAAGAAACTAAAGAACTACTACTAAATAGAGAAAAATATTACGTGCATAGATTGGAAGGTTCAATGTTGTTATCAGTTCTCTCCCAAATGATTTGCAAACTTCAAAATCCCAGTGGATTTAATTTTGTAGACTTTGGCAAATGATTCTGAAGTTTTAGCAATGGAAACAATATAGAAAAGTCAGAATAATTCAGAAAAAGTAAAACAAATTTGGAAGACACACTGCCTGATTTAAAGCTTTACTTCAGTGATCAAGAGAACCTAGTCTTGGCATAAGAAGAGATATGCAGACAAGTGAAATAGAGCAGTTAGAAATAGACCCATATGTATGTGGTAGTTAACTTTTGACGAAAATACTGATATAATAAAATGGGAAAATATAGTTGCTTCTACAGTGATTCTGGAACAATTAGATACAGGTATGAAAAAGTAAATCTCAACCTTTATCTAAATAACCAGGAAGCTAAAGAAATGTACACTGTGGATGTGGCTCGATCTTTAATGTTTCTCACACCCCCACGAATTGCCCATAAGGACAGAAACCACAAATAATTGCTTCAACTATCATGTTTTCCCCCATATGATATTATACTGTATGCATACCATGAGAGGTGAAAAGATTATAGAAAGTATGTGTGTCTAATTCCCTGTGAAAGGAAGTTTGGAAACAGAAAACATGACTAACTTTTGCATTAATACAAATATGGAGACCAAATTTCATGCTGATACTCCATATGGCCACAACTTTCTAAAGTCCAATATAGTGTATATGTGTTTTTTCCCTTAGAATCTGCTAAGTTGGTACATCAGTTGCTTAACTTTAAATTATGATATTTTCTTTATGTGATGTGAGGATTAGACCTTTAAAAACTGAAGAAAGAACAACATAAACCAAAATAATGTGCTGATTGGGAAGTCTGGGCTTTTTAGCCAAAGAGAGCTATGATTTGAGAATTGGCAGGATTGTTTTCTTCCAATGTAAAGTTAAAACAAGTCCATTAGTTGGGCTATAATTTCATTTACTAGATATTTTTAAATTAAGGGGCAGCATCAACTTCACACACACACACACACACACACACATTTCATTGTGCTCTGCTTAATATGCACTGGACTTAATGAAGTATTGTGATAAATGTGTGTGTATATATAAGTGTGTGTGTGTGTGTGTGTATAATTTTTTATTGTTGGTCATAGACTAAATGGCATGGAAAGCTAAGGAGAAATAAAGATTACTGTATCCCCAACTGGTTTTATTAAATGATCAATAACAAGTAAAAGAAATGAGGTCTAATACTTATTTAGAATAAGTAATTTAATATAAGGATTTAGCCTTTAAATGGCCCCTGTTGCTTGAATTCTTAGCATAGAAGGATGTGAAAGACACTATTATTTCTAGGTCTAGTAAAGATCCATTAGACTTAGAAGAGTATAATTATAGAGCTGTGTTGGAAACTTTCTTGGAAAGTTTATCATAGAAAATTTAAAACTTTCTTGAAACTTGCTTTGCTGATAGAATCTAGGTGAATCCAGAAAAGGTATCAATACATAGCATTTTGCTTTGGAAAACCTTTGTGATTCTCCCCTAGTCCTTCTTTCCCACCAAAGATATTAAACTGTGACTCATTGTAGTAGTAAAAATTTTCTGATGAGACAGGCATCACAATTATCTTTAACAGAGTTTTTGCTCTTTTTCTATGCCAATCAGTGACGAATGTCCCGATAAAGCAGCAAATAGAGAATCTAATATTTCCCTCAGATAGCTTAACATTTATATTTATAAAGTGGTTAAAATGTTTGTATAAAGATAAACTTTCTGTAAAGAAGTAAACCAGTGTATATGGTTGTGTTATTTTTCTACATTTATTATTTCTCACTATTTTACAATGTGAGTTGTATTTGGCCATTATAGTGCTGTATTAATTTTTTGAGTAAAATATCTAGTTATAAAGCACTAAAATTGATCTTATTTATAGGACTATCTGTTTTCCTTTGTAAAGACACTATGTAATACTGAAGTTATTGAATTATATCAATAACTCAAATACCTTTGTTTATAGACAGTATTTCACTCCATAGAAGATTCTGCTGTAATTATTAATCATCAGTCATCAGGCTTCTCTGTGTCTGTGTCCTTTTCTCTTCCATAGAGATAATCATAGTACTAGCTACACCAAATTGTTGAGAGAACTATGAGCTTTAAAAAATGCCTAGAATATAATAAGTGCTGCATAAGCGTTTGCTAATATTATTACTATAGTCATTCAAGACATGAACAAAATACCCTCGATTATCTTCCTGTTCATTCTTTATCATATTGAACCTTGATCCTATGCCCTAATTCTCTGAACTATGTGGCTCCTTATTTTTGTTTTACAGTTTAAAATAATACTGATTCCTTGAAAAATGACAATCATAAACTGATTATATGTTAACACAAGTAACATTTCTTTGGAAAAGTAATCATGTTTTCTAAAACCAAAAATTATTTTTCTGAATGTATTAAGGAATAATTACAAATATAATTGTACATATTTAAAGTGTACAGTGTGCTGATTTGATATACGAATACATGGTGGCTTCTTTGAATCTGGTTTCCTGGTTTAGTCTCAATTTAACTTGCTCATCTGTTTTTGTTTCTCTGATTTTACTATTCCCAGAACTCTTGATTAAGAAACTGTTCATTTTTATATATAGAAACTTACTTTCTAGAACAATTACATATAGAATACAACCTATGCGGGCCTGCATGAAAATTTCAATTATCCAGCCTTTTTCTAAAAAAAAAAACCACAAAAATTGGAGATATACAACAAACCAAACACACACACACACACACACACACACACACACACACAGAGTCATTTCTAATCAATTTAATATTTAATTATTTTTTAAATGTATTTTTTAATCATGAAAATAAACAGGAGTTATTTTTATTTGTTAACAATTAATTGAGGTTTATGGTCTCTATCCTCCCTGGAATATATTCTTCTCTTGTGCTTTTTTAAATTTTTAATTAATTTATTTATTTTTATAGTGACGGTCAACGAAATCCAGTAAATTTCAGCTGTACATTTTAACAGTAAGACATATATATATTTGATGTTTAATTACTGAGTAGGTATTATGTGTCAGAAATGTATTTTGGTTAAAATAGCACCTCCTTCATGAAATGTCTGTAAAAATTAAATGAGAAAGTGAGTGTGATTAACATACACACAGACTCTCCCATTATCAACCTCTTCCACCAAAGTGGTATATTAATTACAACTGATAAACCTTCATTGACATATCATCATTACCCTGATCCATAACTACATGGTCATTCTTGGTATTGTATACTTTATGAGTTTGAAAAACTTTATGACGTGTACCCACCATTATAACATCATACAGAACAGTTTCACTGACCTAAAAATTTTCTGAGTTTTATCTATTTATCCTTCCCTCCCACTTTACCTCCATCTACAACTAATCATGCTGCTGTCTCTATAGTTTTTTGCCTTATCCAGAATGCCATGCAGTTAAAATCATAGAGTATAGAAACTTTTCACATTGACTTTTTTCACTTAGTAATATGTATTTAAGTTTCTTCCTTGCCTTTTTATTGGTGGAAAGCTAATTTCTTTTTAGCCTTAAGCAATATTGTAGAAATTGACAAGTTGATTCAAAATTTATATGACTAAACAAATACCTCAAATAGCCAGTTAAATATATATAAATTTGAAGTTTTTATACTACATGAATTCAAGAATTAGCCAATCTTCTGTGAATAATACAGCATGATATAGGCATAAAGATAAGCAAACACATCAGTGGAGCAGAATATAGTTCTGAATATAGATATAGGTCTACATATATAAATACAATTGATTTCAAAAAAGGCACAAAGGCAGTTTGGTGGAAAATTGATAATCTTTTAAATAAATGGTTTCAGAACTATTGGAAATCTATATGCAAAACCAAAACAGAAAAAAAAAACAATAGGAAGACAAACTGATATATAACTTGAACTATAATCAATTACTAACCTCTAAATGTGTCAAAAACATAAATATAAACTTTAAAACTAAACAGCTACAAGAAAACATAGGGAAAAATAATTTGTGACATTGGGTTAGGGAGAGAATATGATGATAAAATACAGTATTAAAAGAATATACAGTTATTAAAGAAAAATTGGTAAAATAGACTTTATAAAAATAAAAAGATGAATTATCTCCAAAATACACTGTTAAGAGAATGAAAAGACAAACCACTGACAAGGAAAAACATTTAAAAATCATAGACCTCATAAAGGATTGAATCCAGAATATGTGAAGAGCTCTGAAAACTTAATAATGATGATAAAAACATAAAAATAAACAAAGGATTTGAATAGACACACCACCAAAGAAGATACACTGATGGCAAATACATATATAAAAACTACCCCCAAGTCACTATTCTTTAGGTAAATGCATATTAAACAACAGTAAGATGATACTATACACAAATATTAAAATGATTAAAATTAAAAAGACAGGCTGTACAAAGTTTGACCAAGATGTAGAGGAACTGGAACTGCAAATGTGAATGTATGGTGCTACAGCTACTCTGGAAAACAGTTTGACGGTTTCTGGAAAATAGTATTATATATACAGGAACCTACCATATGATACAGCCATTTCGCATCATTATTTACCAAAGTGAAATAATAGCTTCTGTTCATATAAAAACTTGTACATGATTGTTCATAGCAGGTAGAATGTAATACCCCAAACTGGAATAACCTAGATATTTTTCCACAGTTTATTAAATAAGTAAATTATTATGTATCTATACAATGAACTACTACTTAGCAATGAAAAAGAATAAATGTTTAATAAATTAAAAATGATGAATAAATCTTAAAATATTTAGAACAAGTGATAAAAGTTAGAAATGTTAGAAAGCAGATCACTACTTGCATTTGGAGCAGATGAAGGAGAGTAGAAAAGTGGTAGGAGGAGAGATAATTAAGGGGCAGAAAGGATTGTGGGTGATAGACACTTTCATTTACTTGACTATATATTTATGTCAAAACTTAAACTATATATTTTAAATATTTAATTTATTTATATTATCTCAGTCAAAACACCAAATAACAAAATAACTAAATTGTTTGACTACTTTTTCCCTTCATAATCACCAAGTTTCTGCGTATTCAATATCATTAATTTTTTCTACATCTTCTGTTATCCTTCTCTGTTTTCAGCATATTCGCTAATAATGTGTCTTTTTAATTTTAATTCCTATTAAATTTCTAAAGGAGAAAGTGGAAGCATTTTAATCTAGGAGATTTCACCATGCTCATTAATTTTAGGCCTATTTGTAACCCTGCCTTATGGCTGAGATGCATAAATTTAGTAAACACACAGCAGGGAATGAGAATCCATAACCAGATATTATATAAGAACCTATTCTGGTAAGAGTACACCAGGTAACTGGGGTCACTTTAATACTCTTAAAATATTTTTTCGCTTATTCTAAATTCATTTATAATTATATTTTGCTAGTTCATCATAGTTGAAAAGATTGCATAAATTAATTCCCAATTTTATATATAGAAGGGCTCTTTTTTTAACAGAAGAAACACTCTTGGGTGATGCCTTTGATCTTTACAGCACCTCAAAAGAAAATTTCTGCTCACTGAAGTAAATGAAAGCTCTTTCCTTCTGTGAGATCAAGGAAAGTACAGTTTCTGTTGAGATGTCTTATTTGTTCACCCTGGGTTCAATTGCTTTGGGTCAATTCTCCTGTGGAAATAAAATTGTCTCCTAATGGGAACCAGTGATGGAAGTTCATTAGTCATTACCCCACACAGGGAAGGATGTGTACACTGTCTCCTGGACCAAGAGACGTTTTCTTATTTTATCTTAAGCAGCACCATCCAGTTTATTTTAATCCTTTTTCTCTATGCTGTAAACTCATGATTACTCATGGCTGGATATGGTACTTGGAACTATTATTTTTGGGCATACAACTTCCACTTGTTCTTGATCATCTCTTTAACCAAACTCAGAACCTAGCATAGTGTCTGAAATAAACTTGGTGCTTAAATTGATTTTTTTTTTAAATGGACAATTCTGGAAGTTCAATAAAAGAGCTACGTTGTTATAGTGTAGTGGACCATCATTTCTGAAGGGCACTTAGGCAATATGTATCAGTAATTCAAAGTATTTTCTTCTTTTACCTACTAATTTATCTTTTGCAACCATGAAAACTCTTTGGACTTGCATTATTTTTGATATCTATATGTATACATACCTATATAACAATCTCTTTCTCCATATACATGCTATGTATGTATATATAAATAAATATGTATATATATATAAGATACATACATATAGATAGATAGATGATAGATAAATAGATAGCAGGGGAATAAAGTTTGTATTGTATTATTATTATTATTATTATTATTATTATTTTGCTTTGTTTTGGTTTTGTTGCGGACTCATTTTTAGATTACACTAATTCCACTTGACTACTGTTTGCCTCAAAAAAGCACCTCTTCTCTGCTTACCTGGATGCTATCTTAATCTTCTCCTTGGCACCTGAGTGGGTAGACAGGATGTACATGTTTTACTTTTTATGACTCAGCAGTTCTGTCCCTCAGGAGGGTCAAGAAAGGAGCTGAGGGTTTGGTCCAGTAGTCAATAGTAGGGAAGCTTTGCTTTAGTACATTTTTTCTCTGGTTTTATTAAAACTATTTTACCAGGGTTCAGTGTTTACAAAGGATTATCCTAACATCAGAGTATGTTTTATACTCCAGCTTTAGGTATTCCCATGTAATTCATGTGAAACACTGGAGCTCTACTACTGTAGGACATTTTCCTTTGGTTGCTCAGGACATAATTTTCTCTGCATTGCCATGTCATTTCTGATTACAAATGTTATCTTCCTTAGAGAACTTTTCCTTCTTTGTCTAAAACTTGAGTAAGGAAAAGGATTAACTGCATGACCAAATTGTTTCACATTGACTCCAGCCAGTACGATTGAGCCAATTAGAGTAATATCGGTCCTTTCCATAGCTCATCTTGGCCTCTAACTCTTGCCCCTAAGTGATGGGTTCTTAGTGGCACCCTTAAAAACATA
Source organism: Pteropus alecto (assembly GCF_000325575.1). Lineage (NCBI taxonomy): Eukaryota > Metazoa > Chordata > Mammalia > Chiroptera > Pteropodidae > Pteropus > Pteropus alecto. The sequence continues at coordinate 12,715,624 of NW_006441953.1, read as the reverse complement.
TGCCTGTCATATAAATCACCACTAAAAAGTTCTCTGCAGGAAAGGAATTTTGTGCCAACTTTCTATGACTTGTTCTAATTATTTTCTTCTTGGTCCATGGTATATTGCATTTAGCTGATAGTTAACAAACTTTGTTATATAATTATATACCTTACACTAGTTTCAGTAAATATTTGATATTCTACTATGTTTTTAAAATTCTTTGAAAGAGAGAATCTATATGTTCTGTCTCAAGTGTCTTCAAGTCCAAGCAACCATCATTCCCATATGATGAAATCATAAACGAACATGTTTTTAGAGACTGTCTTTTCTTGACGTGGAGCAGTTCTAAGGAGAAAAGTAAACAGACAAAAAAAAAAAATCCCTTCAACTATTGGGAAATGGATATACATTTCAGAATGTTTCCTACTAAAATTAATCAACTTTATTTAAGGTAGTTGAGAAACTTCACCTAATTTATTATCAATCAACTCAAATTCAAAAGTCTTTATCTTAGTGAAAATTATATTCCTTAATTACATATATTATCTTAATCTTAGTGAAAGCCTTTATTTTAGTAAAATTTATATTCCTTAATTACATATATTGTCAAAACAAATACTGCACCAGACAAAGTTAAACAGGAAAGAAATATTTTATTTGAGGCTATTGCAATAGGTGAGAGAGGCCAAAATTCAGTCTGAACTGACTCAGTTAAAACAAAAAGTGAGAGTCTTTGTTCATTGCTGGAGTGAGCTTGTGGAAAAGTACTGGAACATTAGGAGATAGATCGATTAATGGATGTATGAAGTAAATTAAGTTATTTCTGAGTTTGCAAATGTTTTTCTCTATGATTTGGCCAACGGTGTTTTCTAACTGGCACCGATCAAAGTTAGGCTCCTACTCTGCCACAGCGACTGGGAAAAAGGGGTCCTGTCTTTCTTGACAGATGGCTTTCAGGACTTGAGAAAGACATTCCTGGGTTGTACAACTGGCAAGAGGATTTATAAAAGATTTAACTATTTTACAAAGAGTCAGAGAAAGAAATTATAATGCCAAACTCTCTAAAATAAATGCTCTAAGCAAATGGAGATCAAGGCCCAGAATCAGGAAGAAGCCTATCTACAGTTTTAAGTCAAACTGAGGAAAACGTTAAGGCCATCTTGATCAAATCCTAGGTAAATAAAAATAATTTTAACTTGTCTTGATTCATTCTTATTTAGCCTGTGCTAATACTTATTGAATACCATTTTTTAAGTATATTAGCCCCCTCTTATTTGAGAGAGAGATGTTCCAAAATCCCCAGTGAATGCCCGAAACCACAAATAGAACCAAACCCTATTTACACTATATTTTTCTTATGTGTACATACCTACGATAATGTTTAGTTTATAAATAGATACAGTAAGAGATTAATGACAATAATTAATAACAAAATAGAATAGTTATAACAACATACTGTAATAAGAGTTATTTGAATGGTTTTGGGGTCATTATTCAGTTTATTTGAACATAAGCCCTGCAATACTGCAAGAGTTGATCTGATGACCCAGATGACTACCAAGTGACTAACAGGCGGGTAGTGTATACAGACAGTGTAGCTATGCTGGACAAAAGAGATTGTTTCATGTCTCAGGACGGATGGAGCAGAATGGCATATTATTTTATCATGCTACTCAGAATGGCATGCAAGTTAAAACTGACGAATTGTTTATTTCTTGAATTTTCCATTTAATATGGAGTAACTGAAATTTCACAAAGTGAAACCACAGATAAGGAGGGAACTACTGTAATGTCAACACATTATTTTTGTTGTTTTTAAAATGTGTTAACAGATGTTAAATGAATGGGTTAAGATTAAAAAGGAAGTCTGTAATTCTAAGTTTCAGGGAT
>NW_006441953.1:12661827-12713729 GCF_000325575.1 Pteropus alecto | reverse complement strand
TTTTTTTTTTTTTTGCATAAACTCCCCAGTTATGGGGGAAGCAGCATGAGTGATAGTGACATGGGTAAAAATTAGGCTTGTATCCAAATCACTACAGAAATCTAGCTTGGCTAGTTGAGGAAATGTCTTTGAGGTTCAAGTTTCTCATCTGAGAAATGAAGGTCATATTTACCTTGTATTACTTTTAAAAAATATCTTGACATATTTTTTGTAAAGGGTGTAAATGAATTCATCATGTTCATAGCATGAACTCAATAAATATGTTTTATCATTACTATATTTGTGGGGGAAAGTATAGTCCTTGGGCCATACATGATTAAAACTTGCAAAAATTCTGAAAGAGAGTTAACAGAGGACAGGATGTCTGGAACCTCTACTTTAGATCTGATGAGCTGGCTTTATCTTGACAGAGCTACTGGGTACATTGCATTTACCTAAATTATCTGGTCTTATCTGCCAGCTCCACAAGAAATAGGTAACATTCTGGAACATAGAGTTCAAATATGGACAGGGATATTCTTGCAAATAAAGATAAAATTTTAGTATGAGTCAAGGGACTACAGCTAAGGCAGAAAAATAAGCTAAATGATATGGGTCATGTAAGTTTAATTAACTAATTAATTAATTAATTAATTTTTTACTTTTCCTGTTGATATCTGTATATTTTGTGTGAAAATCTGCAGATAGGAATTAGAACATCTTTTTTTCACCTGTTTACAAATGGAATATATAGAAAATCTTGCATTTTAGGGCTGCTATGGGGCTGAATTGTGTGGAAGACCTAATCTCCAATATAATTGTATTTGAGATTAAATCTTTGGGAAATCATTAGCTTTAGATGAGGTCATGAGAGTAGAGCCCTCAATTAGTGCTCTTATAAGAAGAGGAAGACACTAGAACTCTCTGTCTCTGTGTCTCTGTGTCTCTGTCTCTCTGTTTCTCTCTGTCTTTTTCCATCTCTGTCTGTCTCTCCTCCTCCCTCCCTCTCTCTCTGTCATGTGAAGACTCATCTAGAAGGTGGCTATCTACAGCCAGGAAGAGAGCTGTCACTCAGACCCAGATTTGGCACTCTGATCTTGGACTTTCAGCCTCCAGAACTTGGAGAAAATAATTTTCTGTTATTTAAGCTAACCCATCTGTGGTATTTTGTTGTGGTGGCCCAAGCTAGCTAAGAAAGAGCCCTTCCCAAGTACTAGAAATTTAGGAGAAAAAAAATGTAGTCTTCCAACAGCTTTCCAAAGAAACTTCTGAAAAGTCAATTACTTTGAGAAAACAAACTCTAGATGATCCTCAAAACAAGTGTGCAAAAATGGGTTGCTTTCCTTTCATAAACCACTATTTCTCAGTGATGGGGTTCAGAACACACTACCCCCAACATATAACAACTTCGAAAATAGAATATTTTAAGCTGAAGGAATTTGAGAAACGGCAGAAGCAGAAAGATCACTCTTAAGTTTCCTCCCATTTCGATACTTAATGATACTCTTTGTCCTCTCATTTCTACACAACTATCCACCCTTCATCAGACAGCATAAAAATACTCAGGTTAACTTCCTTCTTGTTCTCACTTCCTTAAGAAGCCTCCTGTGTCACATACAACTTATATGAAATAAATTTGTGTGCTTTTCTCCTGTTAATCTGTCTTTATTAATATAATTTTCAACCCAGCCAGGGACCCTAAGATGGTCCAAGAAAACTATTTCCCTCCTATACCAATTACTTAGGAGAAAATGAGTCTCTGAAAAGTAGGTTTTACTCTAAGACAAAGTAGGTCACTTTCATTCTTTTTCTAAATCCAAACATTAGCAATACACTTTCTTGAAATTTTCTATGCTTAAATCTCCTCTTGACTCCAAATCTGTCTTTAAATACATTGGTTAATTCCTCAAACTTTATTTAATTTCTTTTTATTCTTTCAACTTTAAGGTCCCTTGGCTGATTATAATGCAAATGAATTTTGAAAAGGTAAGATGAGTCAATAGTTCATTAATTGTTTAATTAATTAATTAATTACTTCAATAAACTCACTCTCTTCTCTCTCCCAGGCACTCTGCTCTAAAAGTTATAGACACAGATGTGAATAAAGCAGATCCAAAGGCTGGCCTTTTCGGAGTTCATAATGTTTAAGTAGCTATCGATTCAAGAGAAGGTACAGAGAAGACAGACAGTTAATAGACCTATACGAACCAGAAATTGTGAGAAGCAGACATTTAGAAGGTACCGATCACAAAAAGCTGAAGACTAACTCCACGTTGTTGAAAATGTTCGGAGTTGATGCTGCTTGGCGCATGTGTCCTAGTGCTCTCTTGTGACTTCTCATCTTTTATAGGGCTTTGTTTCTCCTCTCTGGAAATTGAGTGATCGGGAACCTCTCATGTCTAAAACTTATAGTATATGTAAGTAGAAGTAAAATAATGGATCTCAGTACAATACCAAAGACTGTATTACAGAGACATACTCTAAAAGAGAGGCACATTTGTGAATGTATTCTCCTATATAATTTGTGTTCCACAATTTTATATCAGAAGGCTACTTTATCTCTAGTGTGAGAGAGGGGGAAATTTTTCTCCTTTCCATCTTAGTTCCTCTGGCTGACTGAAGAATTAAATTGACATGAGACAGATTAACAGGAGAAAATAGCCAAATTTAATTATGCATGTGCATATAAGGGTTTTATAAAAATATGGGACCCATTGGGACTAGAGGCTTATACCCCATCTTGAGCTTAGGAATAAGGTGGGTAGTGGGTTCGTACTTCAAATGTGATTCACACGGGGATGGAAAAGCAGATGTTCGGTAAACAAATGTTAGATCGGCCATCTTTAACAATGGAACACAGAGAGGACTTTGATTAAAAGGCCTTGCTAGGTTCCTTCCTATCACCCCTAGTTCATATTAAACTACATAGTTATCAATCTTTCCTGAGCAGGTCTTCTATCTAAATTCTTTTAGGCAGTCATTGGGAAGGTCAAAGATTTTTCCCGAGTCTTTATTTCTTAAAAATAACCAGTATTCCAAAGAGAATTATTTTGGGATGGCAATTTTGCTCTCCTATACTAGCACTTAATGTCTATTTGAAGATCTGCTCACCAGAGAGAAGGAGGCAGTTAAGGATAGCAGGACCCAATTCACTCATCTTCCACTTGTGTCTATTTATGGAAAAGTATTTTTTAGTTTAGATTTTCAGAGGCTCCTGAAAACCATTTTGGTTGTGCAGGTAAGCATCTTTCAGAAAAACATACCTTCCCCTGAGATGCTTGCAAATATCACATCTGTTGTAGAACACACAGAAGACAGAGCTTTGTGCTCTAATTAGAGAAGAAAATTACTTCAAATGTATCAGTGGATCTCTAAGGGTGACTGATGCAAATGGTTGGAGGAAAATAGCTCTTTCTGATTTGAAATTATGCTTTCTACACAATAGGTATGCCCATAATAGGTAAATCAAATTGTCTTTTCTCCATGACTGTAAATTAAGTGAAAAATGGCAAGACATTGCAATTGTACTTTTCTATAGCAAAAGTATATATGCTAATCTGAATCTCCTGAGTTTGCAAAATTTGGCTGGAAATACTGTTAAAACATACTTTCTCAAGAGAATGTTCTTTGCTTCCAGCCTCCAAAAAAACTGCAAATACAACAGCAACAGCTTTTCATTGCAGTATTTTGGAAAGGTCTCCACCCAGCAGGAAGTAGGATATTTGCAAAGATCTGCAAAACTTTTTTAAAAAAATGAAAAGAAAAGAAAACTGCTGTTTTAAAATGAAGTTCAACAAACTTTGATTTAACTTTCCTGCAAAGGTCGAATCAGGATTAGTTTAAATTTCAGGTCAAGAGGCAGCTTGCTTCCTATTTGATCAGCAGCAATTGAAGCATACCTAATAGAAGCACTATTTTAAACACAAAGGTTAACACTGTTGCCTTTTGACAAAGGTTAAATGCCTATTTACCAAAGTTAATGACTTAATAGCATTTTGAATACCATTCTTTATATAAAGGTTAATCTCATATTTTTGACTTCATGTTTCCTTTCTTAAAAGGAAATACTCATTAGAACCCAAACAATTATCTAATTGTTAATTTGTTTTGATCTTATTTATAGTTCTTCAACCAGAGTATTATCCGTTTTGATTGCAAGAGAATTTTTTTTCAAAGCATTCAAGAAGAAAAATGCTTAAAGAGAGAAATAAGATTAGAGAATTACTGCTTTCAGAGAGTCAAAGAGGAAGGGGATAAAGATTTTAGTAAGTAATCTAGAGAAGAAATATAACCCATAGTGGAAACATATACTTGCCAAGGAAGTACATAAGACCAGGCAACCAATTTCTATTACTCATAAAAACAAATAATTTTGGGGGCCTCAGTAGAAATATCACTATCAGATGATCAGAAAATGTGAGAAAAAAAATATATACTACACAAGAGAGAAGCATATGGTCAATTTGGCATTTACTTCAGATGCCATTTTTAGCTAAAATGATAGCAATAATTTACTGTGTGTAGTGCATTAATTGGGAAAAAAATTTCTGAAGTATATCATCCATCTTTTTTAAAATATCTCTAAATGACTTCACCTCATTCTCTCTTCCGAAATTAAGCTGAGAATCCAGACATTGCAAATTGATGCAGAATTTTGAAGATGTATACATTTGGGGCAAATATCCATATTTGCTATAAATTTTTCGCTCTCCGCTAAAATATCAAATGATACATTTCAAATTCAGTTGCAAGTACTGTTAAGAATGGGAAGACTGTAGCAAGATTTATGTATATTACATGTAATTTATTTCAAGATTATGATATAAATGAGAGATCAAAAGAGGTCAATATCAGGGAAAAAATTCTGAGAACTGCCATTCCTATTAAGGAGAGAGCTCAACTGGACAGAGGTGCCATCTGCATCTGTCAGAAGATGATCAGTGAAGAGTAAAACCCAAATTTTACTTTTGAAGGGAGCATAAATGAGATAATGTAAGTGGGGGCATACAGGGAACAGTGGAGGGCATGCTATACTCATGACTAGTTCACAAAGAATCTTAGAGTAAATCTAGGACTAGTTAGGTTAAAGAAATGCATAAAATCAACTGATGTAATATCACAATAGATCCATGCACCATTCTGTATTTTACCAGTTTTGGTGCTATTCTGAAAAAGTGTTCTGTATTTACTTCTCTATAAATCTCTCATTTATTTTAGCATATCAAGGTTTATTTTCCCCCCTAGTTTCAGTGTTTTTGTTACCAGTGGCGGTGTGAAATCTGGCGTCACCCAGGCAGCTTAGTGGAGGAGGACAAGTGATGTTGTGAATCATTTCATTTCGTTGTGTCCCTTGGTTCTAACCCACTGATGCAGCAAAGAATTACAGGTCTGTGAGGTTTAGAAAAAGTGAGATGTATTGAAAGTACATTTTAGAAGGAGACAGGCCATGCTAAGGAAGACTGCAGCCCTGTGGAATTTGGGAGGTGAAGAGAAAAGACAGTACGCCCCCACAAGATGAGTGGGTTTTCCGCAAGGAGAGCTGCAACAACGCAGAAGTGGGAAGGTCTGTTTCTATTCTGGCCATGATGGGAGATCCTAAATGATCCATATGTGAGGTCACCTTGACTGACTGACTGACTGCTGTAAAACACTTTGCCTACTGTGCATGTGCTTACCCAGAATTCAGTCTGTTAGAATTAGATTCATGAACTTCCAGGCATAAACATAGTATTATAATGAAACTTAAATTGTGGGCAAATTAGGGTAGTACTTTCTGGGCAGGTATCTAAACTGGATTTAGGCCAGCTAAGATTATGGCCCAGCTGCTTTTGTCTTTGGGATGTAGGAGAGATTCTGTAACTACCAACGGGGTGTTCTCTGGGTGGCCTCTATCCTTTGTTCCCCCTATTGCGCATGTCTGATTAGCTACCTAACATTCTGAGAAATGTTATTTTAAGTTATAATTGTATAAATCTGGTGTTTCCTGCCCATTAGGCCTGTATTTTAATAAAAACTTTTGGTGACACAGACTAAAGACAAAACAGAATGTGCAGAAAAGCAAGAGCTTATTGGGAGCCATTGCAACATTAATCTTCTTTTGTGACTGTAAAACATTATAATGCTGTTATGGTAACTTTGCTTTAAGTGAATGCAAATTTACCTTGACAAATTATCTCATAGTGATTCTGAATTGATTGAAGTAATTTCAGTTCAAGTAATCTATCTATCTATCTATCTATCTATCTATCTATCTATCTATCTATCTAAATGTCTTCATTTTAAGGGTATTATTCATACAACATTAAAGGAAAGATGAAGAAATCATTCAGTTTGAATGAGAAAAATGATTTAAAATTAGCTTATTAACCTTGTTAGACTTAGCACAGGTAAGGCAAGGAGTGCATTTATAAAGTCTTTCCATCTCATATTCTAAAGCGGTGCAAGTCAATGAAAATGTACCTGAGAATACCATTGCTATCATACTATCTATCCCCTAGCGCTCCAGCTGAAAGGGTTAGCCTGGCAAGGATAAAAGTTAAATTTTGGAATAAATAGCAACAATTCATAACCATGGCTGTCGGTTAAAGAAAATAGTTTTTTTAATAGCAATGTATCAAGTTGGTCACTGGAAGAATTAGTTACATATTTTTCCAATGAAATGACATGAAAGAATTCCAATGTAAAGTTCAGATTTGGAAATAAGAAAAGTAAATGTTGAACTAACTAGTGATAGTCAAATGACGATTTCTAATATATAGATTTAAATTGTATAGTTTAGGTAAAAATGAATATTTATTATACTTTAATATTAGAGAAGTGTTTTTTAACTTCTCATGGGGTCAAGTTGTATTGCCTGGAATTCTGGTGGCTAAAAAATGAGAGAACAACATCCCATTAAGTAGAGGTCCAGGAAGGTCTAAGAGTTGCCAAGTTTGTCTGGGCATCTCTAATTCCAATAAAACACCTGCTTACAGCTCATCAGTGTCACACTCCACTCTTATCTCCCCTCTTTTGTGACATTCCACATTAGAGCTAATCTTAGCCTTTGTATTCTAACCAATAATAGTTGTTTTACTAGTTGTCTCATTTCTCAATATTTAGTTTTGCACTAGTAAATGAGCAATGATCTTGCAGTCAAGGGCTTTGGTTTTAGTTTCTGGTTCTCCATTTTACAGTCTGTATGAACTCATAAGCTCTATAAATTTGAAAAATAATACATAGTAAATTGTTTTAAGTGTAATAATATTAATGTGATAATTTACTTGAAAGAGCATCAAAAATAAAAGCTGGTACATAGTAGATTCTCAAGATACCAGTTAATTCTAAATACAAAATCTTTTTGGAGTCACTATATGCATTTGATAGAGTATTTCTAAGGTAGGATAATGATATCTTAATAATATTTTTCAATGGCCAAAATTTCAAGAAAGTGCCTGGACAGTGGAGAAAATATTAAGGGGCAAACAATTGTTGCTCTCAAGTCACATCAAGAAATAGCTCTCTTATGTGCATCTACTGATACACTTAGCAGTTTATAAACTAATATTTTAAAATTATTTTAAAGCAATAGATGTAAGTTAACAAATCAATTATCAGGAATGTTTACGTAAGACACTGTCGAACATTCATATTATATAGTACTATAATTATTTTTTAAAGTAAAACATTTAAAAAAATATTTTAGCTTTTTATGTATCAAGTAATATTTTGGATCTTATTATTTAAAATGCATTAAGCAAACATAAGTATTACTTGAAAGGAAAATCAAAAATGGAAACTGAATCATAAAAGTCATCTGAAAATGTAGGAAAGCTTCCACTCACACAATAAATACTCGTGGAGCTCATAATTTCTGATATCAACAGAGAAATATATTTTCGAACAACTGTGATAAATTCATATGGCATTTATCCCAGAAATAATGTTTAGTTTCTACTTAGTGATAGTATTTGGGTAAAAAATAATGATTTTATCTGAATTATTTGAAAGCAAATTGCATCTATGTAATAATGATTTATAGAAGATACAGCTTTCATTCCAGCAAATGCAAGGTCTCAACTGGATCAGTTTTTGGTACCACATAAAATTCCCTCATTCATTATCATTTATTATCCAAAATTGTTGAGAATTATTTGGACTAAAGCTATAAAAGTCATTGACATTCAGTTGAAGAAACAAAGTCATTCATGGAGTAATCATGAAATTTGTAGTTCACAAACCAAAATAAACTTCTCATTTTCTTACTAATTATTTTATGTTGACATAGGAAATGCTCCCTGAGTAGGTGACATTTACATTAAGACCTGAAAGATGATAATGAGATAGAAGATCAAGTATGCATTAGAAGTAGAATGGGAGTTGTTTGCAGAATAAAAATGATGCCATTGGAAATGAGATAAGAATGAGGAGGCAGGGCCTTCAAAAATTGGCCAACAAATTAATCACATAGATGAAGATGAGGATTTTAAATTTTATTCCAAATCCAATGGGAATCTAATTTTCTCATAGCAGTGAAAGAGTTACAAGCAAATAGAGGCTAACAGAGAACATCCAGATCTAAAAATTTTCAGTTTCTTGTCACTGTAAAGCAAGACAATAAAGGACATGCATAATAGAGTAGTGGTTACTAGAGGGTAGTAGGGAGAGGGGAGGGAGGTGGTAGGTGGGGTAAAAGGGATCAAATATGTGGGGACAGAAAGAAATTTAACTATGAGAGGTGAACACACAATGTAAATATATATAGGCCTTACTGTTAAAATGTATAGCTGAAACTTACTGGATTTTGTTAACCAATGTTACCATTAAATAAATAGCATACTAGAATTAAAATATATATATATTATCTAGATTAAATTAATTAGAATAAAACTTGAACAGCAATAACTATAAAGCTTTAGTGTAGAAAGAGATCACTTTTAGATGCAAATATTAATAGTATAGAAATGGAAGAAATCATAAACTATAATGTAATTCAATTCTTTCATCTATAAATGACGAAACTGAGGCACAAAGGAGTTACATGTATTTTTTTTGTATTTTTTATTTCAGATGAGAACTTTACCTAAACTAACTTATGTAATTTTATAATGTATATCAGAATTTAATTTAGAGGAGTTTAAAGGCAATTTTTAAAGCTCAGAGTTATAGAGAAGAGATTTTTATGATAAAGAATAGATATGTCTTTCATCTGAGTTTACACCAGAGTACAATTTAACTTTTTCCTGCTCATGTCCCATTGATTATTATGATTCAGTGATATTTGTAACAGTTATTCCGTTAAGCCCTATGAAAGAAAGAAGATGTAGTCTCTTTAAAGGAATCAGTTATGAACTGAGGTATTAATGTGGGGAGATTTGGGAGGTATATAGTTTTAATGGTTGTCAATATATATCTGAATTTTGAGGGAAAAATATATCGACACAAAAGAATAATTAGAGACAAGACATAAAAGGTAATTAGGAATGTAAAAAGCAGAATAATAGAGTCTGAAAAATCAAAGCATGCAACATTTTCTGGATAGGAATCATTAAGGAATGGTCTCTGGCACTTTCAAATGAAAACTCAGAAATTATGTTAGCACTGTAACTGTTGGGGCTGATTAGAGTTCGGTGTCGTCCCATGGCTGGGAGTGATGGGGGGACGGTAAAGAGAGATATAATGAAGGTGCAGAAGTGTAGTTAGCATTTTTCCTTGGTTCTTCCTCATTGATGTAGTGAAGAATCACAGGTCAGTGATATTTAGAAAATATTTATTAAAAGTATATTTTAGAAAGACAAAGAATGCCCCAAGGAGGCACATGATTTCAATGATGAGAACAGCAACAGAGTGCTGTAATAACAACAAGAGAGCAAAAAGGGCCACAAAAGCCACAAAAGGGAAAAAAAGGCAAAAAGGACCCAGAAGTGGGAATATCTGTATTGTATTTGGTCTGTAATGGGTGGTTCCAAAGACATTCCTAGGCGATTGCCAAGTGAGGTCATTTTGATTGACACCTGGCTTCTATATAACTATTTGCCTAGTGCGCATGTGCTTACCTAGAATATTGTCTGTTATAAATAGATTCATATAATATCAGGCATAAACCTGGTATTATACCAAAGCTTAAATTGTGGACAATTTAGGATAGTACCTTCTGCTCAGGCGTCTGTAGCAGATTAGGCCAGCTAAGACTATGGCCCTCCTGTCCTTTGTCTCTGGGGATGCAGGAGGGATTCTCTAACTCCCAATAGAGTATTCTCTGGGTAGTCTCTACTAGACTAGGCCCCTATCCTTTGTTCCCCCTGTTGTTCATGTCTGACTAGCTACCTAACAGTACTAAAAATCTCTGTCCTATAAAAATCTCTGTAGCGAAAAACCGAAACTAAAACAAAACCCTAAGTAAAACTATTTGTGACTGTTTTTGTGGAAAAAGTCTTACTTTTTTTCAAGACAGATTATATATGTAATGACAGTCTTTATCTGAACTTGTATGCCAATGCTTTCTAACACTTATTTTTATCAATGGAAATAAATGGACTGATAACTTCATTCTTCTAAGTATATTTTCTGGCAACTCAATGCTTAGTTTATTTTCACTTATAAACGGATCAGATTATTTACTCATTTATTCTACACTATCGTAGGTCTTTTGAATTCAGATACTCTGAGTTCAGTACAGACTTGAATTCAGTCCTTATAGAGCTTACATGCTAGTGAAAGAAAAAATACATAAAAAAAAATTACAAAATTAAATAGAGTTAAATTGTGATGATGGCTATAAAGCTAGAGTATGGACAGTTACAGAAAGTTTAGCAGGATACATCGAGTCTGTATGGGGAAGGAGGGTGTATGTGGTGAGAGGCTTCGAGGTTTAATGTCTCCAGCCAGATTTCATTAAACAGTCTGGCCAGCCAGGACACAACTTATTTATAGCAGATAAAATGTTTAAATTTATATATTGAATCTGTAGTGCTGTGGAAAATTTTGTAAAGTCAATTATAAAAGCAGGTATAGATACACATCATATAACCTGAAGGATACGAAAAAGATACTTAGTTTCCAACTCTCCACATCAGTTGTTTACTTCATTCATTATAATAGGATGTGCTATGCAATACATATTTTATTATTTATTATATAATAAGACACACAAAATGTAACAAAATGAAATGTTACTTAACACATGTATTTGCATGATTCATGTTTTCTTTAAATTGCAGATTGCAAATTTACATTTGATTTAATAATTATGGGATGTATTTGCATATTTTCCTCCGAGCTAATTCTGCTGTCTGAAGCAAGCTCCTGCATGGTAGAATCAATGTCTTGCCACATTCATAACAGAAAATATGAAGAGATATATATAGATATATAGATATAGTCATGTCATAGTCATGAAATAGATATGCGTTATGTATATATGTACGTATGTATCTATATATGTAGTTATATATGCACACACATATTTCTAATGCTTGATTTATTAGGCATCAAGAGATCAAGATATTTAGCAGCTGTTGACATGACAGTAAAATTATCTATTGTTGTCAGACACATAATATATCTATATATGTAGTTATATATGCACACATATATATTTCTAATGCTTGATTTATTAGGCATTAGAAATATATATGTGTGTATATATAACTACATATATAGATATATTATGTGTCAGACAACAATAGATAATTTTACTGTCATGTCAACAGCTGCTAAATATCTTGATCTCTTAAGATTGCTCAAATTGATCTGGGAATTTATTTCCAATTATTTGCCTAAGCATGTAAACATTGAAATTAAAACTATATTACAGTAAATTTTATTTCAAGCTCCCTTTTGGGTCAGTTGGAATAAATTCCAACTTTAAATTAATTAGCTGTGTGGGTCATTGCTTTTGCCTCTTCATCTCTCTGAGCCTCGCGTTAAAATTTGAAAAGTATGATGGAATTGTATAAAACCATTCAGACTTCTTCTAGTAGTAAAATTTTACAATCCTCTTCCTCAATTTAAGTGTTCTCCATTGTCCACAAATGTTTCAAAACTGGTTAGAGGGAGGTCTTGCTCTGACTAAATCCGAACTTTTTATAGAGTGAGGCGATCTTTTGACACAGGATGTATCAGATATACATTCAGTTAACTTGATCCCTGAGTTCAGTTAAAATACATTAAATATGTATTCAGTGTTCTTACTCTTCCTTAAAAGTAAGCTAGCAAGCAAAAAAATTATTTATTTCTTATCAGCTTAGCCCAAAAGGTAGGAAGCAAAATCCTCTATCCTAAATATGCATTTGGTGTACAAATGAATGTGACAGGCTTACAAAAGGGAGGCGGGGGAGGGGATGCGCCTCTGAGAAACTAGAACTCATTTATTGCTGAAATGTAGGTTGCAGTCTCCTGCAGTAGAATGAAATTAAATAAAATTTAAGCAAACAAAATTATAAATTCCACAGATAACAGAGTGTTGTGTAATTAAACTTCTAATTTTATTGACACTTTTTTGGAAAAAAATGGAAAATAAAATATGTCTATTTTATGGGATGTATTGACTCTAAGGAAGGCTGGTAAATTCCATACATCTTTTTTAATTGAAGAAAAACTGGGTAATAGAAGCAAAATATACTGTTCCATAACTCAAAGGTTATTTCAAGTGGGATGAGTATGTCTATGTACATCTGAATTAGAAATTAATTAATCATAAACACTGGAAGTTCAGTAAAATGCTTTAATGGTAATATTTCCAGTTTACATGACTGTAAAATATATATTTATGAGCAAGCACTTATTTTAGTTCTCCTGAAATATACCTTCGACCAGATTTACTGTGTTTGCCCTCTATTTAGATCAGTCATTCACAATTGGGAGTGGTTGCCCCCAGGGGACATTTGGTACTGTCTGGATATATTGTCACAACTGTGCATGGGGCAGGGAGGGGTGCTGCTTTTGGTATCTATTGGGTAGAAGCTCAGAATGCTGAGAAACAATGTATAGGACAACTTTCCCCACAATAAAGAATTATCCAGCCCAAAATAGCAGTAGCGCTGAGGCTGAGAAACCTTGACTTAGATTAATGAAATATTACTCCACCATCCATTTCACTTAAAATATGGATTTTGTAAGCTAAATTTATTAAATTTCATAATGTAATAGAAGAAAAGGAAACAAGAAAAGAGAGGCAATTGTTTTTGAATTAGGATAGAAACTTACATAAATTTAAAGAAGACCACATCAAAGTCAGGGCTCCGGTTTTATTCCAATAGGGAGAAATATTTATTCAAAGATCTAACATCAAAAAGGAATACTGAGCATTCGAGGAACTAAAGGAATTCAATTATTTAAAAAGTAAAGTAGAATTTAAAATTATTTTTTTAAATAGTGAATATATTTTTTAGAACTAATACCTAAATCATCTTTCCCCTCCCCACCTTAATTATATGCAATTATTTTATATTTAGTTATGGGTCTCAGAATATTTATATCTTACGAAACTGAGCTTTTAGGCTGTCCTTTCATGAATATCAGATACCCTCTATTGCTTGGCTCTTACTATATTACTAAGACGTATTTTAAATTAAATGTTATTTTTGAATTATGCAAATGAGAGAACAATTTCTAATCACTTAAAGTTTGTTTCCAGTGTCAACAATTGTTTATTCCTTGGTTCCAGATGACTGAATCATTTAGCCACTTCATGTTTGATAATGTGTCCTACACTGTAATGAAACCATGGAACCTGTGAAGTCAAAGAAATACATCCTGTTTTTTGAACAGCTATCCCAAATGAAGCTTTGTTTTTATATATGCTTAAATCATATTTATAATGAAAGTGAAAATACTTATTACATATTGAATACTTGCTTCATATGACCTCCCATATTAAAAGCATTTAACCTTTACAGATCCAACAGGACATAGACATAATTTATTTTATTAATAAGAAAATTAAGTCTCAGTGACAGTCACACACAACTAATAAAGATTATATTAAGGATTCTAGTCTAGGACTACTTTTATTTCAAAAGTTACATGTTTAACCCTAATGCTAGCCAGTACTCATTGTTTCCTATGACTGTAGTACAGTTGGGGATTCAGTTAGGTTTGGAAAGTTAAGTTAAATCTCTAAATTTCTCAGATTTCCTAGTGTACTGATACAGGTATGCCTCAAACATACTGCAAGTTCATTTCCAGACCACCACAGTAAAGTGAATATTTCAATAAAGCAAGTCATACAAATTTTTTGGTTTTCCAATACATATAAATGTTATATTTATACTATATTATAGCCTATTAAATATACAGTAGCATTGTCTAAAAAAATAATGTAAATTCCTTAATTTAAAAATGTTATTGATAAAACATGCTAACTATCACCTAAACGAAGATCACTGATCACAGACCATCATAACAAATATAATATTAATGAAAAAGTTTGAAATATTGCAAGAATTAGCAAAAGTGATGCTGATACAAAAAGTGAGCAAATGCTACTAGAAATTAATACCAATGGACTTGCTTGATGCAGGGTTGCCACAAACCTTCAATTTGTAGGAAACACAATATCTGTGAAACACAATAAAATGAGGTATGCCTATTCATTTTAGGCCTCTAAACCATATCATTTATGTCAGAAATAAAATCTGTGTTGGCATAAATATTAGTAGCACCCCTCCCCCCCCACACACACACACATTTTAATGTACTGGATAAAGACAGCTCTGACTCACTGATTAACTTGGTCTGGAATAAAGAAACATTTCATGTCCAGAATTATATCTGAGCAAGATGATTATTTATCTCAGGTACTTGAGTTGTATTTGTGTAGTGAACATGCTTCATTCCTTTAGTCATAGATTTTTATTCTTGAGCTCCAACTAAAAAATATAAGAATTTAAGATGATACTTCTCAAGAAGAATCATGCATATATACCTGTCTATATTGTCTCCCTTTGAAGCTTAGAGAAATTTTAGACTAAATTATACTTTTTAAACTTCAGAAGTTGTGTATAGTAATAAACATTTCTGCAAGTGGATACTACTTGAGTAATAAATACATATGTGAAATCACTGGATTTTCATACCTCACATGAAAACAGTTGTGTAGAGGATGCTGTGTAGTTTAAGATCCCTCAGGAGTGAATAATTTTAAATCAATGACTTCAGATATTATGCTTCTGAAATATAGCCTCTCCCAGGAGTTTCCCTGCAACACTGGTAAACATTATGCCATCTGTGTAATTGCTCTATGTAGTTCTGATTTCTTTAACTGAAAAGGCAGTCGGGGGAGGATAATATTAGAAACAGATTACTCCAAAGAAAATTGACAAAATGTATTGGTAACATACAGCTGCTAAAACACATTGGACTTTATTTTATGAGCATCATTGAATGTTCCTAGGCAGCTTCCCTTTACCAAGTAATTCGGGTACTCGAGAGGATGCAAGGCAACTGAGAAATACACTGCTTCACTGGAGGACCTCTGTGAAAGAGAAAGGGATCAGAAATCACTGCCACAGTGGATATGTGAATAGCAATTTTTAGAAGCTAGGAGATGTAGACTAAAACTGAATTTGAATTGTTAAGAAGCTTCATGTGCAAAAACAAGGTTTTCTTTTTTACTTATGCTTACATTCAACCCAAGTATGAACAGGCTTATCTTTCATTTCTACAGATTTTTTTTTTCAAATAAATCCAAAATAAATATATTTTCTTGTCAAAGATAATTCGGTCATATACATCTTTCATTCATTTCACAAATATTTTTAAACTATACACTGTACAGTTGCTAGACAATGGGAATCAGATATGAAAGGCCAAATTCACACTTATATAATATTCATATTATGTTGGTGAAAAAATATAAATATTTCTGTACCATGGAGGTCAATTTTATGATGCAGTCTACATTAAAAGCCATGGGATTACAGAGACGTGGTTGGAGAAATAGTGGAAGGTTTGGCAGCATAGTCGCCACATTTGGTTGTACACATTGTAAGTAAATGAAAATGCCCCTTCAGTTATGCAGAGCACAACCAAGAAAGTTACACTAAGGGCCTCTATTTAGAAGATGATACAACATGAACTGTACTCACTAGCCCAGCAAAGTAAGAGAAAAAAGGAATTCGAGAATTAACATTTACAAGTGTATAAATACTGTCATGTGGTATGCATTTCATATGTAGTTGAGGAATGCATGTATGTATGAATTCATTAAAGTATAAACATATACATTTATTCAAGGTTGAGCAGGCACATTCATGGACTGCAATAATTTGATCGTGTGGCTAGAGCAATAATTTAGATTATTCAGTGGAAAATATTACACCAAAGGGGAAACTTAGACAGACAGTGGCAGCAAATTTAGCCAGAAGAAAATTTTGGAAAAGCCAATTAGTTATGCATCAGAAACTATAGAGATTTACTAAAACTTGTGGGGAAAAAAAAGAAGATAAAACAGAACTTGGAAATAATTTGTATTCTTGCAAATAGAAAGTCATAGTACTAACAGACCAATTTATGTATCAAAAGCCTGTCAGACACTCTTTTTATGTGCTAGAGTGAATCAAGTAGACAGAGGCTCTAACTTCAAGGAGCTTATATTTTACTGGAGAAAAGTATGATTCAGAAATATATTTCAGATACAACTATGAAATAAGGCAAGTAGAGAAATAGAGATGGATAGTTTATTTATGTTTTCAGTAAGGTAATCAGTGAGGGCACCTATGAACATGTGGCATTTGACCAGAAAACTGACAGAAGCAAGGGAGGGAGTGATTTGGATATCTGGGGAGTGGAAATAAAGGAATGGAAAGGAGAGAGACAGTGTGGATAGAGTCCTGTAATAACTGGGTTTGCTATTTCTCTTGTCAAAATGTCTGGGCTCTCATAAAATAGTAAATAGCAAAGGTAAATACAAATGCATGATCTTAACTTGTGCTGTTAAACAGTGCCCTAGTGTAATATCGAAAGGGCCTTATGTCCAAGTTTCAGATACTTTTTATTAATAATTATATATCACATGTAGCCACACTATATAAAACATGACATGTTTTTTGAAATACCATAAACTAATTTAAAGTGTCTACTTTTATGTATTTGGCAAAAATTATTTTAACCTCAAACTTGGTTTTTGCTACTGTCAATAATAAGTTAAAATTATTTTGATTTTTTTTAAATTTTGAAAAGTTTGAAAATATGTGTACGTACAAAAACCTGTTAAAAGTATTGACAAAAATGAAATAGATTCAGATTTCAAATAGAGATATGGATTTTGAAGACAGTAAATTGCAGATGTCTTAAGAAGATAGAAGAAACTTAATATGAAATATTTAAACACTGAACCATGGCAGTAAATTTAGCTCAATAGGAATCTAATGCAGATTCAAGCAGTAGATCAACAATTGATATGTGGCTTGAATCTGCATTAGATTCCTATTGAGCTAAATCTATGCCAAGAAAAGAAAAATCAAAGAAAAATATGAAAAATTTTTTCTATGAAAAATAAGAAATGTCGTGAACATAATGACAGAGACCAAGACATCATTCTATTCCTAGTTAATATTTAATGGAAGATAACCAAACAGCATTTCATAGTCTCTAGAAGGAGCCACCAAACATGCAAAAAATTTTAACAGCAATCACCCCAAACTTATGTAAAGGTCTGCTTCATTGGCCATTTTTTTTTGTCCTCAAAAATGTCCATTTTTATTTTACCTAATCATCTACATGAAAACCTCAGAAAAAACACCATAAATAAATAAAATCTATGTCATTAAATTCATGGAAACAAATAAAATTATTGATAAATTAACAATATGAAACAAAAATAGGTATTTAAAAATCTTCTTGTATTATATATATGTACTCCTGATTTGCAGCAGATCATATAGAAGATTATCATTTGAATTATAAATCTCATGTAAAAATCTTTAACTTTATTAAAAAATTTTTCACTTAATAGTAAGACAAAAGCTCCCTAAGGCATACATTCTAGTATATAGAAAGAAAACATGTTCTCATTGACATATTAAGAATTTCTGTATGTGAATTTCTATGTGTGAAGAGTTGAGAAGCCAACACTTAGATGTAAGAGGGAAGCTAGAGGGATTTTCTTGAAACTGCATTTGGATATCATGCACAAACATTTTTATTTAGATTAATTTTGCAAGTGGATGCATGATTCAGATTTGAGAGGACTCAATCTTCCACCCCAGAGCCATTGGCAGTGCCATGTTGCTAGACCCATAAACCAAATGGCATTATGTGTCCATATATACACAATGAGAGGAAGAAGAAGCAACTTCTGTTTTTTAGAAGCTTATAACTTTGAGTGAAATCAAGAATTTTAAAATAACTTGAAAATTAATTGTAAAAATGCACAAAGTGCAACAGCTTCAAATGAATGGTCCCGAGAAATTAGGAAAGCCTTTATTTTTAATATTTCTTTTCTGATTTTTCACTGTTGCTCATTCCTCTGTTCTCTTTGCTTAATTTTCTACAAATATTTGAACCTTTTTTTAAGGATTCCATGCTAATTTGTTTATAGTGGGTTTTTTTGTATATTGCTTTGTATAATTTTCTTACTAGTTGCTCTAACTGTTAAAACATACATATGTAATTTATCACAGTTAGCTGATATTGAAGTTTTGCAACTTCAAGTGAAATGTATAAACCTTATTTCCATTAGTTCCCTATATACTCCTCCCTTTTAAAATTTAATTTTCTTACATATTTTTAATATACACTGAATACCACATTAGATGATGTTGCTTCTACGTTCAAATATGGCTTACAAAACTCAAGATAATTAGAACTATTATATGTATCTCTATTTTTACTCATTCTGAGATAGTGGGTTTTTTTGAAATTTTAAACATTCTTTGTTATCATTTATTTTAAGATAACTTTTTTAAAGCCATTCTTCAGGTTAGTTTTGCTAACATCTTTTTTAGTTTACTTCATGTGACAATGGCTCTATTTTCCCTTTATTCCTAAAGAATATTTTTACTGGATATAGAATTTGTGGTTGAGAATTCTTTTCTTCTACTACTGGAAATATAACAGCTATTTCCTTCTAGCTTCCATGGTTTCAGATGAGAAATCTGCTGTCATTTAAATTGGTGTTCCCCTATAAGTAATGCATTGTTTCTGGATGAGTTCAGATTTTTTTTTTTTTATCTTTAGATTTCAGAAGTTTACTTATGAGGTGTCTTGGTGTGCATTTCTTTTGTAGGTTTATGGCTTTTTATCAGTTTAGGAAGTTTTCAGCAATTCATTATTTGAATACCTTTTCTATCTCATTCTCATTTTTTCTTCCTGTAACTCTGATGATACGAATGTGAGCTTTTTTGTTGCCGTCACACAAACCCCTGAAACTCTATTGTTTTTCAGTTCTATAATTTCTACTTTGTTCTTTTTTATAAATTCTACTTCTTTACTGAGGTTTTCCATTTTCTTATTCATTTTAAAAGAATCCCTAATTGATTACTAAAGCATTTTCATGAGGCTGCTTTAACTAACATACTTGTCAGTTGTTTCCGGCATCTGATCCATCTCAGCGTCGGCAACTGTTGACTGTCCTTTCCCATTTGTGTTGTGTTTTTCCTGGTTCTTGGAATGACAGATGATGTACAGAACATTTTGGATTTTGTATTATGAGTGTCTGGATCATATTTAATCTTTCCTAGCGGGTTGTCTTCCTGTTGAGGTACTACCTGAGCTGGCTGTGTTTGCATGTTCAGCTTTCCACTGGGCCCACCAATGTCACCGTGGCAAACGTGGAGGACTCTTTTCAGATGGGTAGGGTAGAAATGCCGCTCCCCCCAGGCCTTGCTGGCACTTTCTCAGTGAAAGCAACTCACTGACAATCACTGTCTTATTGCCTCTGATTGGGAGTATAAGCTCAGCTCCCTACTAGGCCCCCCTAACCCTAGGGGAGGAGAAAACTGGAATATCAACTACCCTACCTTCCACCACCATGTTCTCCCTCATTGATACCTACTGGGAGTCAAGATTCTCTTCCCTGTTGGGACTTACTGACACCAGGGGATAGGGAGAATTGGAGTGCTGACTAGCTCCAATTTACCCTGCATCATTCAGTCCTGTTGCTGTTAGATGTATACAGGCTCAGCTCACCACCAGGCCTCACTGATACCAAGGGTAGTGGGAGAAGCAGAGTGCTTATTAGCCCCAGTTCCACTCTCTTGCTCGGTCTCATTGATGCTGTGTAAGCTACATGCTCCGCCTATCACTAGACCTTCTAAAACTATAGTTAAGAGACTCAAAGCATCACCTGCTTCTGCCAAATGAGGAAGAAGAATGGGTCAGTTTTTGGCCGACCAGCACTATCATGTAAGGGAAATTGCATCACTACCACAGGGCAGAGGTGGAAAGGTTGCTCTCTGCTCAGCTCAACTGACACTGCTTGATGGGCGAAGTAGATCACTAGTGCCTACTTACACATGGCTTGGAAGGTAGAGTGGGAGATAACTCTTTACTCTGTCCCACAGAAACTGTGCAAGTATATATGGAGGGTTTCTGTTTGTATTTGCCTGGATAAAGATTGTATTATGGACTAAATTGTGTCCCCATTCCTCATTCATATGTTGAAGTCCTAATGTACAATGTGATGTTAGTTAGAAGCAGGGTCATTAGGAAGTAATTAGGCCATGAGGGTGGAGTGCTCATTATGGGATTCTTGCCCTTATAAGAAGAGACACCACAGAGCTTCTTCCTTCTCTGCTCTGTGTCATGTGAGGACACAACAAGAAGATGGCCATCTGAAAACCAGAAAGAAGGCCCTCATCAGAACTCAACCATGCTGGCACTCTGGTGTTGGGCATCTCTGCTTCCAGAACTGTGATAAATTTGTATTGCTTAAGTCACCCAGTTTTTGATAATATGTGTTAACAGCCTGAAATGACTGAGACAGGTGAGTATCACCAAAAGGTTTTATGTTAGTAGGCCACATCTTTCCCTCCTGTCTTTTGGCTGAAGAAATAAGCTTTGTTTGTTTGTTTGTTTTGTTTTGTTTCTAGTTTTACCTCTGCCTTTGGTGTTTCGGTGTTGGATGTTTCTGCAATATTGTGTTCAGAACATATGAGATAAAATAAAGCTCAGAGATCTTCCCCCACTGTCTAGTTCCTCAAATTCCATACGCGATCTGACTTCTTTCCACTTTTGAATTTTTTCTATGCTCGTTTGCTATGTTATGTCCAGGAATTTTTGGTTATGAAATGGAGAACCTGAGAGATATGAGATCACTCTATCTTGGCAGGACTTTACTTTTTTAAAACTATTATTTATTAAACAGTGTTATCAAAGGAAGAGTCAGAGTTTTCAAAATCGATATCATGGACAACATCTAAACAGTACATAGTATCTGTAAAGAATAGAGGAAGTAAATACTATTTTGTGCCAGGAGATTGGTTAGACTGTCATGGCAGCAGGATAGGGCAGGTACTCAGGAGACTGTGGAAATAAGCAGTGAATTAATACACTTCTTTGTTAATGAAGTTAAAGAAACTTTTAAAACCTATTGACTATTCTATCACTTATCTATTGCCACAAAAATTCTCTATACAATCACCAAACCTCAGTAAACTATAAGGGAAAGCTTTATTGACCTCATGAGTCTACAGTCCAGAAAATGAACTGGTCCAGGCAGTTCTTGGCATGGCTGAGCTCACACACACCTTTGGCGACTTGTTTAGGATGGTCTTTACTGGGATGGCAGAAAGCACTCACCTCTGCTGCACACCGTGTATATCCTATCAGGTTAGAACGAGTAAGGCTGTTTGCATAATAAAGTATGAGGGTAACAGTACGAGCAGAAATAGGAAAGTACTTTCTTTTCGCCTCTACTTGTTCACATTTGCTAATGTCTTATTGGTCAGTAAAGTCATCAGGCTGAGCCTAGAGTCAAGGGATGAGTCAGAACATCCCACAGAGTTGCAGTTACAAGGCAAAGGGAGTGGATACAGAAGGAAATTGAAGAATTGAAGGCAAGAATGTAACTAACTTAGAAGAACCATTTAACTGGACTGTACATTCCCACCTCTCTATTTTATTTATTCACCTGACCAATATGTATTCAACTTTAGTTCTAGTTGTTGTGAGTTCAGCAGTGATTAAGTGACAATTCCAGTCCTTACTACCTAGTGAAGGAGAGAGTCAGTAAATAAGTAAAATACATATAAATTAAAATTTTAAGAAGTGGTATGAACAATAAACCTGGATACAGAAGGGTGGATTGAGTAGGTGTTCATGACAAGATTTCTGAGGAGTGAAATATGAAGAAAAACTGGAGTAAAGGAGCAAGTAGAGTAAGGCAACATGAAGGATTGGAGAGAATGTCTTCCAGACGGATGGAAGAACATGTGTGAGGCACCTGGGTGAGAACAAGAATGTGAGTGTATTCCGATCTTGGTAAGTCAGTCTGACTGTTGTGCAGTAAGTGGGTAAGGCAGTGGGAGTTGGTGAGAGGGCCGGTGAGGCCACAGAGCTCTGGGTGAGGAGTCCAGATGTATTGGGGGTGCATTTGTAAGTTATTTGATCATTGAAAGTAAGGCAAATATGTTAATATTTGTTAATACAATTTTGTTAATACAATTTTTTATTAGGTAATTCTCACCATCTATTTTGAATTAATTATTGTGATAATGTTAAAAATATTAAGGGATAAGTTTTAAAATAATTAAAATACATTTAACAATCTATGATGAATGCTATTAGTGTGGACAAAGAAGAGGTGAAATTTTTACTTTTTTACATTCATAATTTTAAAATCTACATTTTAACTTATGTAGCTGGCTCTATATATAGGATAGTGTATCTGGGAATTGGAACACTACAAGTCATAAGTTGAGTATTTATTTAATCAAAATGCACTGAATATAAAGAGTGCACTATGTACCACAGTGTTGCTGACAGACGAAAGATTATTTCATGATTTCTATATGTAGATAAGTTTACTTGGCAGAAATGTAAACTAGGTGTCTTCCAAAAATAGTGGCAAAGATTAAGTGATTTCACAGTGGAGTAAAAGGGAACAAATTCTTTGGAAAGGCTTATAAATCTGAGTATATTTTGAATAATCCAATTTCAGGTGGTAATAAAGAAGAGAGAGAGAAATAAGAAGCAAATAATTACCTTGAGAAGATGACCATGGAACATTCACCTCTTATGAACGATTATGATATTTATGGCTAGATTGAATTCTGATAAATAATATGATCAACCGTTCCTGCTTCATGAAGAAATCTGAAACAATCCAGATTCATTAAGACGAAACAATCTCTTCAGTCAACACTAATGAGTTCTGACTCCATGTCAATCTTCGCATTAGGAAAAAAAATATATAGATATTTTAGTAAATTTATAACAGCATAGAACTTGGACAGTAAATTATTTTATGGTATCCCAGATATGACGCCTTGACTCTGACACTATAAAACTGAGGCCTTAGTATTCCCTCCTATACTTAGCTCCACTCCCATGCTTTGAAAAGTATTGTATATTTCAGTTCTTCATGGTGAATTTGGAAGGACCCCTTCACTCCTTATCACCTCTAGTCTTGCAACATGGCCTGCACAATGCTGAGAATAAAGCACTGTTTCCAAAATTTTACTTCTTCCAAACAAAGATCTTCATAATTTTTTGTCATATTTAGAAAATTCCCTGATACAGTAAATCTAATAATTCAAAAGAAAAAGTATGTCGTCTCAGAGTTCTTCAGGTTGACAAAATTCAGCTCTGCAGTCCTTCTGCTGGTCTTGAATATTCAGGCACTGGCAGTCAGTTTTTGACAGAGCCAGCTACATAAGTTAAAAAGAAGGTTTTAAAATTATGAAGAATTTTAGACAGCAACAGCAAAGCAGTTAACCAAGTACGGCACCCTTATAAGAACATGGCCTTGAGTGACTAAACAGGTCAAATGCCTATGAGACCAGTCCTGGATGTTGAAAGGGCTGGCATCATGTCATCTACAGGCTGGTCTGGGATGCTAGAAGTCCAGGACTTCTCCACATGGCCTCTATACATAGTCTTTCCCTGTGGTCTCTCAAGCAAGATCAAAGGACTTCTCACATGGCAGTTTAGGGCTTCCAGTGATAAGCATTCATAGGGAAGTTATCAGGTTTCTTAAAAACTAGTTTTAGAATAATCACTGTTGCTGTGTTCAGTTGGTTAATGCAGCCATCGGCCAGCCTAGATTCAATTCAAGGTCACACACGTTAGAAGCAGGTTTGTTAGGAGCCATAGGAAAACAGCTATCATATTCCTCACTTACTGAAACACAAGTATTATTCCCTGGCTTCTTTCAGGTCTATATGCAAATGTTACTTGCTCCGCAAGATAGTCTTTGGTCGTTCTAACTGAAAAGGTCTTCTTTCCCCAACATGTTGTATCAATAATGAAATAGATATTTGTCCCACTAGAATACAGTCTCTGTTAGGGTAAGAGCTTTGTCTTATCTACTACTGCATACCCAATGCTTAGAAGAGTGACTTATAGAAAATAAGTAATTAATATTCATTAAGTGAATTAATCAGTAAATCTTACATATCACAAATAAATGTGTATATGTATGTATTTCTCGAACTAGATCACTAGTGCCTACTTACACATGGCTTGGAAGGTAGAGTGGGAGATAACTCTTTACTCTGTCCCACAGAAACTGTGCAAGTATATATGGAGGGTTTCTGTTTGTATTTGCCTGGATAAAGATTGTATTATGGACTAAATTGTGTCCCCATTCCTCATTCATATGTTGAAGTCCTAATGTACAATGTGATGTTAGTTAGAAGCAAATAAATGTGTATATGTATGTATTTCTTCTCTCTCTCTCTCTCACACACACGCATCATCTATCATCTATCTCTATCTCCCACTTGGAAAATGTATGTAAAATAATAATTTAGGTTTCACTATAGTAGTTAGTAGTGATGCTGCTCTGGAGGACAAGAGTAAATTCAAGAACATTTTTCAGTTGGATGGCTGAATCTGATTTTGTATACCATATAGGTCTGTGCCTTACACTCTGAGTAGCTATGTCAGTTATGTAGCATAAAGACGGCTTTGTGATTCTCTTTATCATCATCCACATAAACAGGCTCTTTCTTGCTTTTACATAACAAATTTCCTCATTATATACTCCCTCATATACTGAAAGAGTCTGGTCTCTTTGTGTGTTTGTAGTGGTTACAGGATGGACTCTAAAGGAAAGACCACAGACGGGGTTAAAGGGAACAAGTGGCCACATATATACTTGTAGGACAATGTTGTAGAGAGGCTATTAATAAACAAGTTTTCTAAAAGGACATAAGATAATCATTGTAAGGAGAAAGAGAGCTCTCCCTATCACCCAGAGAGAATGAATAAATGGAAAAATTATAGAGAAAAAGCAAAATCTCACATGAGCACGGGTTACGCAGTTCACATATGTACACCTCCCCTAAAGATATCTATAGATGTGCCTCTGTTCTGGGACTCAGCATTACTCAGGGATGTTAATTTCCTAAGAGTTAGAGCTTAATTGATATGCTACATTTGGCTCTCTGCATTCATTTATTTGCTTAGTCTAACTCTTAAAATAATTCTTTGACTGAACAAGCAAATTGCTGTTTTCAATCAGCCTGTACCAAGTATGTAATATTGTCTTTGAGTAAATGTTGTTCAGGATATCAGATTCTGAAATAGGCTGGAAATTTAAAAAAAATACTTCAGCATCAATGTTTCTGAAGGATAATGATGACTAATAATATACTGTTCATTATATTATATTCCAAATAAAGTTGATATCCAATCGTATTTCTCACTTTCTGATAATCCTCAATCAAAAGCAAAATCATTATACTTTGAAACCTTCCTCAAATCACCTAACACAGGCCCAAATTTTGTAACAAGATATTACACACACACATACACACACACACACACACACACACACACACTGTACTAATGACACATTTGTATATGTCAAGAATAATTTATAGCAATTCATCATTTCCCATTAAAATTGTCCTTAATAACAATTCCTGAGTTGAGATTCAGAGTTAGTTATAATATCGACATCCATTATATTTCTATATAGATTTAAACCATATCTTTAAATGTTTACATATATGTATATGTCCAATTTTAATACCATTTTACACAAATACATATTAATTATCTTTTCTATAATATATTTCAAAAGCTACGTGTTCTATAATGAAAAACAATGAGAAATTAAGAACAGAGATGAACCCAATTAGCTTTATTAACCAAAGCTTAAGAAAGATGTTTCAAAATTATTTTAACATTTTAAAACTATTAAGTGCCAAAGAAAAGTTTTTGATATATGTGAAGTTATTTTTTTAAGGCAAGAAAAAGAGAAGAGATAAAAGGAAAGTTTGATCCAACATAAAAATTGATATTTAAAGTAATCAGGAACCCCGAGGCGAGACTAACTCGTCATGGGACGCTTGTCCAGTACTGCCATCATTCCCCTTTCCTCCTCATTTTATAGCTTTGATCTTCCAGGTAAAGTTTCTGTAAGAACTTGCCTTTTATATTCATTCTTATAACT
Organism: Pteropus alecto; assembly: GCF_000325575.1. Classification (NCBI taxonomy): domain Eukaryota; kingdom Metazoa; phylum Chordata; class Mammalia; order Chiroptera; family Pteropodidae; genus Pteropus; species Pteropus alecto. The sequence continues at coordinate 12,687,208 of NW_006441953.1, read as the reverse complement.
TTTCCCTTTCAAATTTGATTTAGCTAACACTCATAAAAATACACATATAAAAATATATTCGCTCTTCATTAATGAACCCATTTAGTAAACATTTATTGACTACCTACCATTGTCAGAAAACAAACCTGATAATTGGTTTCTTAATTCTTAGGATCAGTGAAACCTACATGGAGTGAAAGATAAAGCTATGAGAAAAATATATATGCTATATAATAAAATATGGTATTATGGTATACATGTACTATATAATAATATAGCATATTAAAACACTATTAATACAGAATGTAAACTGATCACACTAAGTAAGTTAACATGTTTAAACAACTAGTCAAAAGCTATTCTTTAGGAATTTTTCAAAAAGTATTTAGATACAAACCCCTTTCACAAAATAAGAACTATTTAGTTTAAAGAAAGACTTTGAAAATATACAATGTGTTTAAAAGTTTCAATTTACAATAAAAGTGCATGCATGAGTCAGCTCATGGCAAATCCTGAGACTAAATGATGGAGAGAGTGTGGAGTCTTTCCTTTTGTGGTTCTTTCCTGTACTCATATAAGAACTTCCCGGTGATCATGAGAAATCCTTATGGATGATATTCAGCTACCCATTCACAAGCTTTAATAAATGATCTTCCCCCTCACCCCCCTGAAACGAAGGCTTGTTCTCGTGGGATAAATGGGTTTGAAATATTGTTGCTTTTATGGAAATTGCAGCCATTTCATCATGACACTTCAGTGAGGCAATATTTGTTACCTATTCACATTTATCTTTGGTTCTAAAGATCTTTCTGAGTTTGTAAGTGATAGATAAGAATCTTTCCAAATTTAATCAGTGAAATTCTCAATACTATTTAGAATGTACTTTACTGCATAGTTTTGATGTATTGCCTAAGAAAAGAAAATGTATTGGTGTAGTTTAATATGTCTTTTCAGAAGAGAATTTGAATTGGCTAGAAACTGTTTTGACATGTACTTGAAGACTATAAATGCTGCAAATGACAGCTTTTAATCAATGTGATGAATAGCAAAGGTCTGTAAATGTTATCAAATAATTTCTAAAAATGAAAACTAATTTTCCACTCCCACTGCTAGCAAATTTGTCAACCACAGTTTGGTAGAACCAAAACATTTGCCCTTTGAATCTGTGTGAACTCTCACAGTAAAATGATACATTATTTTGTTTTCAGATATACATTCATCTCATTCCTACTTTAGTATGTTTATGAAGTTCTAAGATAAGTTCTTGATTGAAAAATTTTGCAGTTGGAATAAAGATAAAAGTTTGTTGATTAAAGTTTTAGCTTTAGTATTGCTCTTTTTCTTTTCATATTTCTTTCTTACTATGCTCTAGAAGAACAAATATCTTTTATTTTCTTTCCATTTTCTTCATTTTGAGGTTATAAGAGCTAGTACGTGTAAAGAATATAAAACATTAAATTAGAATATAGTAAGTATTCAATAGCTCAGATGTTATAGAGAATGCATTAAGCATTAATGTGTTTTAATTTTATAATTTAAAAATATATAGTTTTTTTTTAATGACTCACGATTTTAGCATACAGTCTTGGTCAGTGATATTAAGTACCTACTATGTGCCATATGCCATGTATACCGAAATACTGCAGTGCACTGAGTGCACTGTAGGTATACCATGTATGTAAAGATGAATAAAATGCAATTGTATGTCCTAAGGAACTTATTCAGTGAGAGAATTGGATGTCTAAATGGTATTTTAAATTTTATTATAGTATTTGACGTCTAAGAAAGCTTCCTGAAGAAAATGGTTTGAGGACTGAGAAGAAGACCATTCCAAATAGAAAGAACATTCTGAAAAAAAGATACAAAGAAAAGAATGCAAACAATAATATAAATTTTAATATTTCCAAAGTATACAGTGTACAGTGTGATTTGATGGGGCATGGGTAAAAAATTCTGTTGAGCCATTCTAGCAAGGCTATGCTTAGGGCCATTGTAATTATCATTTTATTTTACTGCCGTGTTCTTCATTCATTTGTCTTTTGGTTCCTGTAGATCCCTGCTCATTTATCACCATTTTAAAAAGGCCTTTCCTGATCAACGTATATAATAAAAAATCTACTCCCCGCTCCTGATTTCTGTCTTTTATTATCATCCTGTTTTATTATTTTAAAGGTCCATAAAACTGTCAAACATATTGTGTTCTTAAATATTTGTTTTATTGTCTGTATTGCTTATATAATGAATGTTCCATTAAGGAATCTACTTTTTTCTGTTTATTGCAATATTACCAGTATCTAGAATACTGCCTCGCAAATGACAGGCACTCATAAAAATGTTCTTGAATTAATAATTTCACATTTATTCATTAATCAAAATTTAAATATTTCTCATTTATTCATTAATTAAAATTTAAATAAACTTGCATAACTGCCTATTTTAGTGGACACCTCTTCTATTTCCTTGTTAAATTTGCATTACTCAAAAACAAATAAATAAATAATAAATAAATTTGCATTACTTTTTCTAGATTAGAGGCTTCTTTTGTCCAATGATTACATTTACTGTTGAATCCTGACTATATAGATGGTACATAATAGGTGCTTAAAATATATATGATGGAAGAATAAATCTACAACCATCATTTTAAGGCTTTTGTTATAAACCCCTCTTCATCTGAATCTCAGTTTTGTATGTCTATGCTTTCTGCTCAGTCATCCCATGTCTTCTTTATAGACCCCTCTCTGAGAATCCTCTAAATGTAAAGGATTCTCAAGATCACATGCTAGGCCCCTTCCTATTCTGCACACACTTCCAAAATCTTTTCATTACTTTTAATTCTATGACAGTTTGTCTCAGGATATCTTTTAAAAAGCATTGATCATTAAAAAAATTCCGTTAATTTTGATTTGTAATTCAGTTTGTCATATGAATTTAAAATATTTGATAAAATTAGTGTAAATATTTATATTCTATCATGAGTAAAAAGTGAGTGACTACTACTCTGACATCAGCAACATGGCTGAATAAGATCCCTTATAGTTTCCATCCTCAACAACGGCAATTCAGCATCCACCCATGGAAAGAAGTGCCTTTGTGAGATCTAACACCATAAGCCAAGGAACCCAAGAGGAGTACTGCCCACTCATGTGTCAGGTAATATGCACACAAACCTCACCTCAGCTGTGGACCCTACAGTGGCTGTATACCAGCTCCAGCCCTCTTTAGTCACAGTCCTAGGCCTCTGGAGAACTCTGTCTTAGACAGTCTCCCATGGATAAAGGGCCTTTGTGGAAGTCCAGATTTCTAACAGAGAAGTTCTAGTACACCATGGAGCAAATACTATTACTAGTACTAGTACTACTACTACTACTAATAATAATAATAGTAAAATATTAGGATACATTTAAGAAGGTAGCAGGAGTAGTTTGACTTAACCTGCATTACAGATGACAAAAGCAAAAATAACAAGGGTGACTACGTCAAATTAAAAAGCTATGCACAGCAAAGGAAACCATAAACCATATAAAAAGGCAACCTACAGAATAGGAGAAAACATGTGCAAATCACATACCTGATAACAGGTTAATATCTAAAATATATGAGGAACTCATACAACTCAATGGCAAAAAAAATCAATCTGATTTAAAAATTGAAACTAAATAGACATTTTTCCAAAGGGGACCTATAAATAGCCAACAGGTACATGAAAAGATGTGCAAAATCACTAATCATCAGGGAAATGCAAATCAAAACCACAATGAGGTATTACCTCACATCTGCTTGAAGGACTTATCAAAAAAAGAGAAGAGATTACAAGTGTTGGTGAGTTTGCAAAGAAAAGAGAACCCTTGTGCACTGTTATGGGAATGTACATTTCTACAGCTACTATGGAAAGCAGTAGTGAGGTTCCTCAAAAAATTAAAAATAGAATGTCATATTATCCAGCAATCCCACTATGTATATCCAAAAGTAATGAAACCATTACCTTTTTGTACTGCAGATCCTGTGGAGATATCTGCACACCTATTTTCTTTGTAGTATTGTTCACTATAGCAAAGTTATAGCAACAACCTACATGCCATTTGACAAATGAATGGGTTAAGAAAATGTGGCATATAGAGAGAATGGAATGTTATTCAGTCATAAAAACAAAACAAAACAAAACAAAAACTATCCTACTCTTTGTGACAACATAAATGAAACGGATTGAGGTGGAGGATTTGCTAAGTAAAATAAGTTAGAGAGAGTCAAATACTGTATATTATCACTGATACATGGGGAAAAAGAAAGGTCAGACTCATAGAAACAGAGAGGTGAATGGTGGTTGCCAGAAGCTGGGGGTGAGGGAAATTAGCTGTTGGTCAAAGGATATAAACTTCTAGTATATGATAAGTGAGTTCTGGGCATCGAATACACAGAATGGTGATTGTATTTAACAATACTGTATTACACACTTGAAAGAAGAGATCTTAAACACTCTCACACAAGAACAACAACAAAAATGAAAATTAGATGAGGTGATAGAGGCTTTAGCTAACTTTACTGTGATAATTAAATCCGCATTGTATATCTTAAATTTACACAAGGTCATGTAAATTATATCTTAATAAAGTTTAAAAATAGCTATATTAGTTGACATGTACCTTTGTTTTAAACTTAGTGAAATTTGTATTTTAAAGAAATAGTAACATCATAGATTATATTTTACTATAACAAATATAATAAATGATATATATCATATGTATTGCCATTTGGATATATTTATGGCAATTACACGTATTCTAAAATTTGTTCTAATTGAAATGAGGGACAATTCTAATGAAAATACAAAACACTTTAATGTTCATATTAAAGTGTATGTGTATTGTATGATCTCTTTAAGGATATCAATATGAAACTTTTTTTCTTTCCTTATCCTAGATCCTCTCAACCTACTTTGGGTTTCCCTCTTTTCAAAAACATTCCTCTATATTGAGAAATAATTTATTCAGTTATTAGATTAATTACCTCTCTCTTTTCTTCCTTACACCAATTTTAACCATAGCTACAATTCCAAAATAAATTATTTTATCATAATGATAGCCAGCATTATCTAGAGCTTACTGTGCCTGTGTTCTAGACACTATTCTGAGGACTTCATAGATAAGAATTTCTTTAATCCTCACAGCAACATAATGAGTTTCCTAGAGAAACTGATGCAAGAAAGATTATAAAACTTTCTTAATATCACACAAGCCATTAAGTAGAATCAGGTATAAAACTAAGCCATCTGCTCTTGGCCATAGCAAACTGCTTCTCCACATGACATGTGCTGTCCATATAGTTTTGGCTTTTACTCCAAAACCACTCAGTGTTTATTACTACATAATTTGCCTGATTCCTAAAATACAGACCAAAAATAAACTGTGAGGCTGTAAAGCTGAACACAGAGAGATGTGGCTGCTCCCTGGGATAAATGAGAAATGCTATTCTCAGGAGGTTAATTATTGCAAATTAGGAGCTTTCAGTAGTCTGGAAGCATCAGGAAAGAAATAGTAGATTAGTACTGATAAAGTCTCATGGGCTCTGATGGGAAGCGCTTTATGTTGGCACTAATGAAAAACTCAGAAGCAACCATCCTTCAGATGCTTAGAAATTTCAGTTTTCAGCATATTAAGAATTCAGTCAAACAAGACTCAAAAGAGCTTTCGGATTACCATAATTGAGTGAAAGGAGACTCTTGAATATGGACCACAACTTTAGGGAAATCATTCTCTTTTTTAAATGCATTTTTCTGAGGATCATGTATTTGTACCTAATTAGAACATATATATTTTTACTATTTTAAAATTAAATTTTGATTAGAAAAGAGAAATGACCATATCAATAACTATGGATATTTTATATGTTCACACTTTCTACCCAAGTCAGGCACTTTGAGATAATGAAATAAGAGTATGTATGATTCCCAAGGTGCAGTGAGCCTTCACTGTTCTCTCTCTATGAGCAGTCTTTCCCCAACATGAACGAAAGCAAAACAAACCTAACTTTCTTTACACATAGCTTTATGGAAAATTATCAGCATTAGAAGATTATATCTTTAGTATAATTTTTTACTACCCATATTTAAAAATTTTGTATGGCCTTAAGGGTAAAGTTTTACTCATTTTGGACAGCTACAAATTCAGACATAAATTATAATGAATAAATTGTTAATCTAAACTACTAGAAATAGAGAAATGCTACCTCATTAATGGCACTGATCATTTATATAAACTTTTTTTCTTTCCTTACTTAAAAGTTTTTGTGATTATTTTTTAATTAAAAAGTAACACATGCTTTTTATAGAGCAAGAAGGATATACAGAATAGTAGCATGTAAATATTCACCAGCAAAACAAGATCACTTGTTTAAAAGATTGTGCATTTTCATCTAGCCTTTTCTTTCTTTACAATTTTATTTATAAGGTGTATCAAATGTTATATCCGTATTTTAAAAAACACTGTAACATAAGCATTTTATGTCTGAGTAATTATTTGTAAATACTAAAATGACATTAAGTATCTCGTTAATCCAAGAAAATTGGAAGAAATATGTATTAGAGAAGTATAAACAATAAAAGGAAATAATTTATGTTCTGTAATTTTGATAAATCAATTTTTCTTATTCAAAAAATATAGAAAATGAGGGAAAGAAAATTAATTACCCATAATCTCACTATCTGGAGCCAACAATCTAAAACTAATACCATCTAAAATAAATTATATTTTGTGTCTATGTATCTATCTGTGTGCATTCTTTTCTCTCATAGTGTATACAATTTAGACATCTTAAAATGAATCCTCGTTTATTTTAATCCCACATTATATCATTTTTAGTTTTGTTGAATTATTTAATTAAATTGAAAGTACATTCCTTATATACGATTTGTTAGATTCTTGACATCCATCAACATTATTAATCCTCAAACCAAAACTATTATCCTCTTTTTACAAAAAAAAGAAATCTAGGCTGAGGAGAATATTAAATTGACTGAGTTACGAAACTGAATGAGCCATAATTCTATAGTGGGCTATAGAATCTAAAATTTTAACCTGTTCACATCAGCACACTGCCTGCCTTTGATGTATCAGGCAACACATGAACACTATTTACTGTTGAATATTTAATTGCTTACAGTCTTATATTAAAGAGATCATGAATCTCTGTCAACATTTTTTCTTTTCATTATTTATGTTATATTTGTAGAATTGCTACATAAAATGTATAACTTCTTTATGGTTCTTGGTTTATTGGTTCATACTTTCCAGGAAATAGTATCTGTGTAACACACCAAGTAACAATGTGCTAGAGGGACCATTTTATAGAGAGATAGGCAGCTAGTTGCCCTCCCAAAATTCTTTACTGCTTTCTTCTATAATATTAAACATTTAAAAAGCACATAACTGATCAGCTAAAATGTTTGTTTCCCAGCCTCTCTTTAAACTAGGTGTGCCCATATGACAGGGTTGTGGCCAATGGGTTATAAGCACAAATGATGTTTGATACTTGAAGACCAAGCTTCTAAAAAGAAAGAAGCGTGCCTTTCTTCTTTCCCCATTCTACAAATTGTAATGCTAAAGTAATGGTGTACCATCATTAATCAGTGGGCAAAGGCAAACCCTAGAGATGACAACAGAATAGTCAGATGGAAAGATCTTGGGTTCGTTAAGATTTAACTTGGCATCCAGCCCTAAACCACTGTTAAGTGGTTTGTATGTGTGTGTGCATTTTGTTGGCCAATATATTTTATATTTTTTATTCTCTCGTAGTGGTAAAGCCTGAGTTGCACGTGTGCGTGCATACACACACACACACACACATTATATGCTTGTAAGTTTGCTTACAATCATTTTTCTTTTTCTAATTTGTCACTATGGCATCTGATTATTTATCTGATTACTAATGATTATCCAAATGCTTTTCATTACTTGAATTTTTCATTTTTGAATTACTCATTTTTGCATCTTGCTTGTTTAACATTTATCTCCCAGATTTACAATAAAAGAATATTCTACCCACTTTATTTGTGTTGGTAATTATTTTTTTTCATAATATAGTACTACATCAAAACAAAACAAATTGAAGATACACATTAAGCCTATGGAATAATAACAAATGACCTAAGCTATTTTTTCCATTTTAGCCCTCCTTATATATTTACATTATGTGGGAGTTTCCAGACTGTATATATATATATATATATATTTTTTTTGATTACCAATATAAAACAGGGACAAGAAATTTTCAATATTAAGGAAACAGAAAACAACATTCTAGAATTATTTAGAATTTATGTGTCAATTGAATCAATTTGGACTTATCAGAGTCACAGTAAGTCTGATTAGTATTATTGGGAAGGCAGTCTTGTGCATGGAGTCTTTCAGCCACCACCTGGCTATGTAAGCATGGGCCTTGAGCCTGGAATACTTCTTTATCAAGAGATAAAGAGACTACACACAGACTACACATAAGTCTGTGCCAGACTTATCACCTTGTGTGGGAATATCTTTCCCTGGTTCAGCTTAATGAATGCTCTCTTGTCTCTGCTTGAAGCATGTGTCCTATGGCACATGGCCATCTCCACTGTTATACCTGTCTTCGGCAGAGAGGAGACAGGTTCCTTTCTACTGTGGCACAAGAGGGGTACATGTAAGCAAATTGCCCTATGTCAACCTTTTGGAGAGACACACTGGCTGTGTGGGACCAACACCCATTCTTGAAACTGATCTTGCTCTTTCTCTTCCCTATATAAGTAAAACCTTACTCCATCCAATACTTCACAGTGTTGTGTTCATTTTGGTGATTCCAATACCAAGATGCAGTGGGTAGAAGTGCTTGGATTTCTAATCTTGGTGGCTGGCATTGTGATGAGCTTTGCTATCCTCTCCGTAGATGGAGTCCTCCCCTGGGATTGGTAACTGGTACATGATGCTCTACTCCTTTGGAATTGATAACCAGTTCAGGGCACTCTGCTCAATAATTGTCCCCAAATAGTCTGTACAAATCTGACAGAATATAGGGTGATTGCTAACATCAAATACAAATATGTTGGTAGATGTCATAAAAAATAGGAATAAATTTGCTTCTAATCTCAATGGTTGAAATGCTCAAGAAGTCTTTTATTTTACGCTAATGAATGTGTCTTTGTGTGTTTCTGCCTTTAATGTTTAGAGAGATGTCTATATAGTTTCTTTGCACCATCTTGTAGTTCTCATGTAACAAGTAGAATGCATAGTCTTTTTTCTTTTTTTTTACTTTTTAAAAATTAAGTTTATTGGGGTAACATTGGTTAATACAGTTATATAATTTTCAGGTGTACATTATAATTTGACATCTGTGTATTCTATTTAGAATGCATAGTCTCATATGGAATAATAGTTGACTCATTTTTCATTTGGACAACCTAATGAACAACCTATGACTCTCTTCAGATTTTACTTGTGTAATACATTCCTGCAAGCATTTTTTTGAAATAAATATGTATTTCAACTTTAATTTTTATGTGGAAGTTAATAAAAGGCAAGAAAATAGAGTGCAACTACAATAGTATGGCCTATATCCTTACATATAGACAACAACAAAATATTCACAGAAGATGAAAGACCCCCATGTCTCTAGCATAACCGGGAATTGAAGGAGATAACATTTACCTTAGGCAACAAACTTTATCTTATCCTGTTATTGTCTTTCTTCTAATTCAGAGCCTCAACTCAACTAAACCATAGTGATATTCTGACCTATCCTTAAAAATTTTGTTAATCTATTGTGTGATTGACACAGTCTAGGCCCTCAGCAATTGTGCAGTCAGAAAAAAAAGTAGTCCAGTGACTAAAAAGCAGTTTAAATTTGACTTTATATACATGTGTTCATGAAATATTCTAGACTGAATTCAGCGAAAAAAAATGAAAATAAAAATTACATTCTTTAGCTTTTTTTAAATCTATTTTTGTCAAATCCCACAGATGCTTCTGAATAGTGCTCTCTCAAAATCCCTCAAAAGTTTACCCCATAGCCTTAGCCTGAATTTTTTTTCATCTTTCATTTTCATTTTCTTCTTCATTGTTGTCATCCTCTACCCATTCTCCCAAATATCCATCACAAAACACAAAGAACCTGTCTGACATGGGGAAAGTAACAAAGAAACAAATAAATGAACAGCCTACACTGAGGGAAAAACAGAACAAAATGCTCTTTAATGGAAAGGAAGAAAATATCTGGTACAGTTCATATATTAGTAAATGTTCTGACCTACTGATTACGTATATTAATATCTATGTGCAGTGGAGTTTTAATGTTTAAAGAAACATTTTTATTTTATCAATTCTATTTGCAAAAAGTTTTCAAAATTTATAAAATTTTGTATCTACATGTAGATATTCCATTGCAAAAATTTGAAAACATTTTTAATCCCCTTTATTTTAACATATAACTTTTGCTTATCAATCATATATTTATGTAACTTGTATATAAAATGAAATCACTTTTTAACATGTGTATTCACTTAACTGAATGATTCAATTAGCTGAATAATTGTTCACTTTGCTAGAGTGACCCCTGCATACAAGCACAGAATCTCTCCCTTAAAATTATATTTGGTAGACTCTGCGAATATCAGTCTGAGACCATGTCCTATGCTGCATTTAAGTGAATCCTCTCATAATCAATCATATTCAATACTTAAAAGCATCCCTCTCTTCCCTAGAAACCCTGAGATTTAAAGTCATAAGGATCTGTAAGGACTTGCCTCTATGGACTGTGATGTTGTATCTACATGTAGATATTCCATGAGAAAAACAAACTGTCACCATGTTGGGAAGAATCTCTTCAAAGGTTACTGATCCTGCATTCAGCTATCACAGTGAAGAAAAATTCAGATGGATTTATGCTTCCCATGTGAAGCCAGAAGCACAGGACTTGACTGTGGTTTCCACAAAGTAACTGGTATCAGTTCAGAACTGATACTGTTACTAAACTCAAAGGAAAAGAAGTATTCTAGAGAACATATTACTTGTCTTTTACACTGTCTTGCTGTTATATTCACAGTGAGGTTATTTCAATTACTTTAAGAATACCTTGTGTTAGAAAAACATTATTTGTTACATTGTTTTCTTTTTTAAATTACATTTATTGGGGGGACTGGTTAATAAAATTATATAAGGTTCAAGTGTACAATTCAATAATGCATCATCCATATATTACATTGTGTGTTCACCACCCAAAGTCAAATCTCCTTCTATCACCATATATGTTACCTCCTTTACCCCTATCTACCTCTGCCCCTTCCCCTTTTCTCTCCGTTCACTAAACTATTGTCTGTGTCTATGAGTTTTTGTTTGTGTTGTTCATTTGTTGCTTTCAGTTTTATAACCCACATATGAATGAAATCATGTTTCTCAATTTTTTTCTTCCAAACTTATTTTGCTTAGTATGATAATCTCAAGCTCCATCCATGTTGTTGCTAATGGCAATATTTCATCTTTTCTTATGGCTGAGTAATATTCCATTGCACTATGTATCACATCTTTATCCAGTTATCTACTGAAGGACACTTTGGTTGTTTCCATGTCTTGGTTACCAAGATTAATGGTGCAATGAACATTGGGATGCATATATCTTTAAGAATAAATGTTTTCAAATTTTTGCAGTAGATACCGAAAGAGAGAGTGCTGGGTCATATGGCAATTTTATTCTTTATGAGGAAACTTCATGCTGTTTTCCATAGTGGCTGTACCAATTTATGTTCCTCCCAGCAGTATATGAGGTTTCATTTTCTCCCACAACCTCTCCAACACTTGTTATTGTCTTGTTGATAATAGCCATTCTTACAGGTGTGAGGTGGTATCTCATTATGGTTTTGATTTGCATTTCCCTAACAGCTACTGAAGTTGAGCATCTTTTCATGTTTGTTGGTAGTTTGTATGTCTTCTTGGGAGAAGTGTCTGTTCGGGTCTACATTATGTTCTCTCTCTGTCCTCCCAGTACTGGCTCCCACCATCTCATTTCTACTCAGCTCTAAATTGTCCCACCGATGTAAACAGGGCAGGGACTTCTAAGTCCAACAATCTTATTAATGATAGAATTAAAGAGAGATCATCTTCATTAGTCATTTTTGATAATAACAAACTAAAAGTAACTAATATGCATCAGTCACTCAAGCACAAATGTGAAATAAAGTTTTAACTGGACCGATGGGCAGGATGATGTAAAAAGTCTTATTAAAAGAAAAACAAAAACCTGGTATTGTAAGATAGAGAATGTAGAAGACAGTCTCATATTATTTGATTACCTTTAGGATGCAAGTTCTCTCCAATCCAGTATAGGTTGATAAATAAACGTGAATGCCTGTTATTCATGGAGATTTAGCTATTACAATAGTGTAAATATTTAGAACTGATGCCAAAAAATAAAAACATCTGTAGATTGGGTTTGTCCTCGAGCCTTAAAACTACTAAAACTATATACATTAAACACTAAAATTTCTGTCTACCTTTCAACATGTGCCTCATGATAATATTTTTATACCAAGTGACAGCCGCAGATGTCATTGCATTTTACATCTGGGAAAAATAATTTGCTAAAATAGAGCAATTACTAAAGGGCCTAGAGTATCATATAAATGTGATTGTACTTATATAATTCTCTAAAACTCAGAAGAAATTTATTGGGCCTTACATGTACTCTTAACTAAAAATTTAGATTATCAAGATCCAGAATTAAGTTACTCCTTAGGCCTAGATGGGGAAAGACTTCATAAGGATCTTCCAAATGATATTTAGGTGGTTAATCATTGAAAACACAAGCAATAAAGATATCACAACAATTTGTAAAATTCAAGTATGACTAAAAAAATTGTTGCCCATTGCTAAAAATCTTATTTAACCATTGGTCATAATTCTCAGGTTATTCCCCCAAAGCAAATAATATACTGACTTTTAAAAAAAATCAATAATTCTGTTATTCTACCATAATTCTGATAATTGTTTTGCTTCGTATTTTACTTGGACTTGCTGGATATTTAGATGGCTGCAATTTGTCCAGAGAAAGATAGAAACAGCAAGGGAGGTAATTATAAAATTATAATGTTTCTATTTTTATAGTAATACAGGAAGGAGATTATAAAGGCAAATAAGAATTAAAAATAAAAGGCTTAATTATCTCTGTTGAAACTAAGAGAAGAGACCCGCCTCCCAACCATTTCCCTTTACTTAGAGCACTTGCTTGAGATAACATGTAACTTTAAATTTTTTCTGTGTCTCTTTGAAATGTATATAAATTGTTCTAAAACTAATTAGGTTCTCGCCAGCCAAAAGACCCAGGAATGTCTTTCTCAAGGATCTGGGAACCATCTCCTTGAGAAGGAATCTTTTCCTAGTTTTTTGGGAAGGTAGGAACCTAACTCTACCAGGTGCCTCTCTCCAAGTTGCAAAACTAGCTGTCATCACAAAATATGAGAAGTTTATTTTTCTTATGAATAATGCCAATTAGCTAACACAAGTGGTCACCCCAATTACCACATGTGTGTAAGATGAACTTGGTGTGACAAATAGTGTTGTCAAATCCTCTTACCTGAAGACTGGTCATTATTTTTATTTGGAGAACATTTATGTAATGGGTAGTATCTTATTGGCTATAGAAAAAGGTGCAATTTCTCTCTGTCCACAGTCTCTATAGTGGATTGCCTGCGATGTGCAACTACATTCTGGTTTATACTTATTCAATAATAAAATTGTTTTCTTTCTCTTCTAACTTTGTGGAGAGGCTTTTAAGGTTAGAAGGAGATTTTGTTTTTATTTCCTCAACACACCTAAACTGCCTTAAGATATTAACAGTAACTATTCTGATGTTCACTCCCTCATTGAAATTGGGGATTTAGATTTTTCCTTCATCTTCCACTCAAAACTAGTTGCAAATCTAAAAATGTACACAGAATGACTACCTTGTGATCTATGAATATAACAATGCTTTTATTCATGAAAATAGTATTTCTTAAAGCTAAAATGTAATTTTTTTCTCCTTTAAAGGATTTTAAATCACTAAAATGTAATACTAGTGTGCTCCCTATTTCCAATAAATTAAATTATGGAGGGACATGTTGATTGTAAATTTGGAAAAAGATTTCATTTGAATCGAAAAAAATACATATATCCCTATATAATATTGTTATTCTTAAAAGCTTATAACTAAACATAATCTTTAATAGCAAATCCAACAGTAAAAACTGAACAAAATTAAGACACTAATAAGAATAATAGTAGATAATGAACAACATTGTTAACAAAAAGAAACATTTTCATCTGTATCTGTATCTGTATGATTTATTAAAATATACTTTATATATATAACAAAGAAGTTAGTCTTGAGATATGTTTCTAAATTAGATTTTCGTTTCTTATTTATTTATCCAAAAAGTGATAAGTCTGTCCTTGTAAATCCTATTTATCTCATGTATTTTTATAGTATGTTCTAAAGAAATACAGGAAAAAAGTATGCCAAAAACCATTCAGTGGATTATATATTTGACTTAGATATATGTATGAATAATATTTCCAATGAATTTCAATGTATCATAAGTTCTGAGAAAAGTGTTCCAATTTTAAAAATAAATAGCTGCTGGTCTCAGTATAATTTAATATAAGCTATGCTTCTTTTTCATTTTATTTTAATTCTTTTCTTGATGCTTTTAGATGACCTTTGGCAAGTAACTCAATTTTCTGTGCATTTTCCACTTTCCTTTAGTAAGTATTTTCTGCTTCTCTTGAAAGCAGACAAATATCATACTAAATGTTTTCTTCATTCATTCATTCATTATTTATGTATTCATTTTTAAGCTAAAATGTATTAAACGTACATAAAATGTCACATGTTGTTCTAGATACTTTTTCATCTCCATTTGGGTATCTAATTGACATCACAAATTCAAACAGTCCAACATTTATACCAAAACTGCTCCTTCTCTAACATTAATTTTTTAAAGTAAAACTTTGTTTCATGTTATTGAATGATACTTGCAAATGCCTAGTTTTCCCAGCTATAAACCTGAAGTCATAATTTCCCCTGTGTTCTATGTATTATCAAGTTCTGCCTATTTGAACTCCTAAATAATTTGAATCTCCTTGCTTTTCTGCACATTCACTCATACCAATATATACCATTCCACCTAGGTTCTCCCTAAAAAGATGTGTTTTTCTCTTAGATTTTTTCCTAAATGCATCCTTCTCTCATTTGGTTTGCTTGCTGCTGCAGCCCACGTGTCATGTATACAATGCAAATGCATATGCTTCCCTCAGCACACTTTTTAAAAATTTTGACAGCTTTCTATTGATATATAGGTAGGATAAAGACTATCATCTTAAAATGAATTAGAAGACAATGTATGATTTGACCCTTACTCATTTCACTTTTGACATTATTTCCAATACTGCCCCCAGCCCATTATCCATCCTACATTCTTTCTGACATTTTTCACTGTTCCTCAAATAATTCATATCTCCCTTCTTCTTAAGGACATTCTGCTATGAGTTTTTCTGTTCTGGGAATGAACTTTCCCCACTTTTCCTCACCTTCCCAATTGGCACAAATCCTTTAGAGTTCAATCCATCCATCATCTCACTGAGAAAGCTTTATTCTTATCTCTAGGCTTAAGTCATGCCCTGTGGTATATGCTCTCATAGCACTTCTAATTTTCTCAAACATCATTGATTGGCATTTAAAAAAAATTGTTGTAATCACTTCTTTGATTTATCTCTTTTTCTAGACTAGAAGTTCAAAAAAGTGCTTCCTTGTCTTGTTCGTAGCTATAAACGCAGTCACAAGTTTAGTGCCTTGCACACAGTAGGTAGTCAGTAAATGTATGGTAAATAAATGAATATATGATATAATATTTAATTTATTCTTATTTTACATTTTCAGCTATAAACCCATATAGTGCACTTCATTCGTCTTCAAATAAATGCATAAAGAAATATAGATAGGAGAGACAAATAAAATAGTAATATTTTCTCTATTTTATGCTTTTATTTCTTATAACTTTAAAATTTGCTAGTATCTCTCTTGCTTTTTTCTCCTCCCTCTTAATGCCTATATTTATGGTGTGTAACCGCAGGGACATAAAAGAGAATGTGATTATAAGAGTGCAAAATAAAGGCTTCACCTCTGTTTGAGCAACTAAATGGGTGATCTAATGCCTTCCTATTATACAGATGAATCTACACATAGTAATTGGTTTATTTCATTTTCTGAATTGAATATTTATTTTACTGAGCAAACCATTTGATAGTTTTAACAAATCAATGAAGTCAAAACATTTAAACCATGTTTTAATGAAAGCAGAATCTAATACAAATAAAGCCTTTTCTTCCTACTTGGGAAAAGCTGGGCCAAATATTGAAATAGATGTTCACCCAACACAATTGTGTCAAGATTGTTAAAAATACAATTAATTATCAACATGTATAATGTGACCATTTGGTAATTTAAAGATAACCAAAATTACTCTGTTGGGCAAAATATTTAAGCTCAATGTCTACCAAAGCAATTTTATTTTTATTTAAGAAAAGACAGCTCTCTGTCCCAAGCTGGACAGCATTTTGAATACTTCTGGGAAATGATGGATGAAATAATGCTATTCTACTTTCTTGATCATCTTTGGTACATCAAGAGTTGGACTGAATGAGTTGAAAGTTAAGAGAGATTTGGTTGTCGGCTGGGACTGTGTGTCCACTGATGTATCTCCTATCCTTCTATTCTGTAACCTCCAAATTTTACATTTTGAAAGAACTTGGTATTCCTTCAAATAGTCACCATTGTGACTATTTCTTCCTTCTTTGGTTCTATTATGTTAAGGATACACTAAGAATGAGAATGAACAGAGGACTTAAAAATAGTAAGAAAATAAATAACAAATGCATGTTTAAGAAAGAGAAATTACTGCTGATTCTCCTAGGAAGGAAGGACATATTGAGGATGGCAGCCAAATTCACAAACATGGACAGCAGCTGGAGGCATGTACTTTATTAAGAGCTCTTCTCCTTTGGCATTCGTGATGTTTCTCTCTTGTTTTTGTTTGTTTGTTTGTTTGTTTGTTTGCTTGTTTGTTATTGTCTGGCCTATCTTCATTCACCTCTTAAAGATAAATATTTTGTTTGCTTCCACTTTTTCCTTCTAGAGATTTTCTCAAGAAAATTCAGCCATCTCTGTATTTTGAACTATCACATTTTTAGTTTATTTATATCTAATTTGTATCTCCAGTAAAGATTTTTCTCTTGACCCCAACACTAGATTTTTAATTGGCTAATAAATATCTCTCCTTGCCTATTTCATAGATAATTCAAACTCAGCCAGTAAGTGGTACAACATAATTAGATGATTTCCACTCTAGATTTCGGCAATCTTTGAATCAGAGATAGATAAGTTTAGGGAGTTATTGTCATTAGGGTCTCTCTACCTCTGCACTGGTGACATTTTGGACAAGATAATTTTTGTTTTGGGGTCTACCTTATGCATATTTAACATCATCTCTTGGCCTCTATCTACTGATTCCAGTAAAACCCAGCTCCCTGTTATTCCAAAATGTCTCAAGACACTGCCAAATATCCCCTTGGGGAGAAAAACACCCTCATTTGAAAACCACTCATCAAGATGATAAAGACCTATATTAGAACAGTAAAAGTGAAAATGGAGAAGTAATGAAATTAAGAGGCATTTGGGAGGAAGATTCAATAAGATTAATTACTGAGTATATTAATTTAGGGAGGAGGGAGAATCTTAAGTTCTCCCTTATCGAGAAATTCTTAAGCTTTAAAGTGTTGCATTTTTATATTTTTTATCTCTATGGCTTTCTTTATAACTATTCCCTTTACATGGATTTCTCTTTCATCCCCCTATGTATGCTTAATAAAGTTTTATTAATCTTTGAGACCTAAGTGAAATAGCACTCATTACCATTGTGACTATTTCTTCATTCTTGCATTCTAACACAGAATATTTTCCTGTTATTCTCCTGCTAATATTTTCATGAGTTATCACTAGTTATTTTGTGATGAGTGTATTTTCTATGTCTTTAATGACAGAACCTCGGTTCATTTCTACATCCCTTTACAACTTATCACACTGCATGGGATATAATAAGTGTTTTTAAAAAATTGAATGATTTATTTAGTAAAATACAGAATGGTAATCTTTTTTTTCCAGAATGACAGTTATTATTATCATAGCTATGCAACATAACATTACTATCAATTTTGAAATAATGAGTAAACTCTACAGTCTATGTATATTTATTATCAAACATTTATTTGGATAAAACAGGTAAAATATAAATATGAAGTATAATTTCAGAGATATAAAATATAGAAATATAGAACAATACTTATATCTATACAAACTAGAAGTTTATCAAGTAACCCAGTAAGCATTTCATGTAAATAATAAAATGGTGGTCAAAAATGGCTGTGATAAAGCTAAGTGCTTCTCTAAGAAGCAGAAATCTTGCTTGATAGTAATATCATTTTCTTAACATTACCGTATATTTGATCATAGAATATGAGCTTGGGCTAAAAAAGGGGGAAATGCTATGGCTTGAGTCTATTTTCTATACCTGCAAAAAAGAAATCTGAAATTTCAATCTATAATATCCTTCTAAATTGCCTAGAGAATATGTGAGAGGTCATACTCGTGCTTCAGAAAAATCTTTATAAAATTAAATTTAAAAATACAATCAATTCAGTATACTCAGAATAAAGGATTAAAATTAACCTTTGGAGTCAAATACTTCAAAGTAAGTTTTAACAAAGCTTTGTGCCCATGTGTTTGAACCAAATGAATTGTCTTCCTTCACACACCGTCTTATTCAGCATTCCCACTGAGTTATTGTAGATTATTTCACTAAAAGAACTGCAGCTTGAGCTTCTTTAATCTTAAAAAAAAAATGCTGTTCTCTCTAGAGTGGAATATGATAGTATTTTGAGGTTACGCAATCTCAGAGAGCATAATTTTTGAATTTAAAAATATCCCTTGTATTTTTAAAATATAAAATATAAAGAAAATGAGTTTTATATTGTTGCCTAACAGAATTCTGGGTTACTTTATCAATATATATCTTAACTAGTATAATATTTTACATTGTTTATATCAAAATGCAAATATAATTCCACAAATAGTGAAAATTTTAAGTTAAATGTCTGTTTTGTCTATAAGGCCTCATAAAATTAGCTCACTTGAAATGTTTTGCTGAATTAGAAAAACCAAATGTTGTAATGAAAAATGTTCTCTTGTAGAAAAAAGCCCTCTGTCTATTGCCCAGGCACATTCTTTAAAATAATTAGGTAATAGAAAAATGAAAAACTGTGTATTTGCATTAATGTTTAAAAAATAATTTCTTTTAGCCATTAGTCAGAACCATATCCCCATTATGCTAATGTGGTTATTGTTTTCCATACTCTATCTTCACATAAAATCCATTCGGTCAACTTTAATGTACAGATTTAAAAATCAGTCATGTTGCTGTTATCTCTGTCATGCCAAAGATAAAAGCCTGGCCTTCCTTATGCTCACCCTCTTCACTTCTCACAATTCACTTTAACACGTAATCAAAATACATGTCTCGGCTCTGGAATATGAGGAGTCATCAGTAGGTACTTCCTTTGTAATTAACACAACAAAGGTTTATTGTTTGACTTAAGTTTGAATTCCTCCTCTAGTGCTTCATATTCATATGGTGTTAGCAAGTTGCATGACTTATCGAAGCATCAATTTTCTTGTTTTTGAAATTAGGATTTATAATTCAGTGCTATGGGGATAAATGAAAAAGACACTGCATTTAAATTGCTTAGCTTAATGACTGGCTCATAGTAAGCCTTAAATAAATATTGGTGATAATTATAATTAAATGACTGGCATAGCAAACTCCAGGGTTATGAAATCTTTCGAGGCCTTTAATTTTGAAATTCTAGGTAAACTTTGAAATCTCCCAAAGTTAATGACAAGATTTGGGTTAAATAATCTGAAAAATATATTCATTAAATAAATACATGAGTGAATAGCACTAGAAACAGGAAGTAGAAAAAAATCTTTTGAAAGGAGCCTAAAGTCCAATTTTACTACATAGTGGAAAGAGTTCTTAATTCTTCTGAAGTATAAGTTATTAGCAGACTTTTCAAAGGTCACAAGGATATGTAGGAGTGGTAAGTGGAAAAGAATTAACTCATGTAAGTGAAAACAAAGTAAAACAAAAACAGTCCACCTGACCACTTTTTCAACTGCCACTTTTCTAGCTCGAGTGTGTTTCAGCTAGAATAGACTAATGCTGCTGTTTCCTGACTCTCTCATTGACAGTTTTTCTATTCTCCATTTCATTTAGTCATTATTGCCTGATTGAACTTTCTAATCCATAATTCTATTCAAAAGCCATCAATTATACTTCATCACTTGCACAGACAATTAAAGTTCTCCATCCTTGGTGTGCCAGATCTTTTATCTAGTGACCTCGACTTGTCTTTGTAACATTTTTCAGCCTTCTACCCTCTATACACACTATGATCAACTAAAATAAACCCTTTCATTAAAAAATAATAATTTTCATCTCTTTGTTCTTCACTCATTAATTTATTCATTAGCCATCAAAGCTTATAGAGTCTAAAATGTGCATGACACTGTGCTGGTTCATGGGAATACATAAATAAGTATGTTGCTTGCCTTCAATGAGCTTACAGTAGATTGGGTGATAAAATCATATTCACCAATTGCAATAAGAGTACGTACTATGTACAAAATATACATGAGTCTCATAAAATTCAAAGAAGATGATTACCTAAATCAGATTGGCAGTTAAGAATGGGCTCATAGGGGTAACAGCTGGACTGAGTGCTCCTAAATGGCAGTTAGAATCTCTCTCAATAAAAAAGACAGGGTGAAATGATATTTTAGGTAAAGAGAATGTTTTGTACAAAAGACAGCATGGCCTTTTATAGGAGCTGAGATTATATGTATACATACACATAAGAGGCTTCTATATAACATAGGAGACTTCATATGTATTATACATATAATGCATATATGAGCAAGTTCTTGGAGGATATTTCATGTTGATTTAAGAAGTTTGAGGAGTCTAGGATTTTCTGCATATAAGATCATGTCATATTCAAATAGTCAATTTTACTTTTTTCTTTTCAATTTGTATGCCTTTTATTTCTTGTTCTTGCCTGATTTCTTTTGCTAGGACTACTATTATTATGTTGAATAGAATAGAAGTGGTGAGAGTGGGCATCTTTGCCTTGTTTCTTATTTTATAAGAAAATCTTTCTATTTTTCACAATTAACTGTGTTAGCTGTGGGCTTGTCATATATGACTTTTATTATGTTTAGGTAAGTTCCTTTTATACCTAGTTTGTTGAGAGTTTTCAACACGAAATTGTTTGAGTTTTCTTAAACACTATTTCTGCATCTGCTGAAATAATTTTGTGATTTTTTTTTAGCCACCATTCTGTTAATGTGGTATATAATATTGATGAAAAGTTGTTCAAGAGGATAGTGTCATTTATGCAAGATGAATAAGTTCTAGAGATCTACTGTACAATAGTGCCTATAGATCACTATACTGTATTGTGCACTTAAAAATTTGTTAAGATGGAATATCATGTTAAGTGTTCTTATAATAAAAGAAATGACAAAAACAAAATAAAAAACAAACAAAAATACAGAGGGGCAGAAAGAAAGCTTTGGAGGTAATGAATATGTTTATTACCTTGATTGTAGTGATTGTTTCATGGGTGGGTACTTATGTCAAAATTCATCAAATAGTATACTTTATATATGTGCAGTTTTTCACATATCAATTATACCTCAATAAAGCTGTTTAAAGAAAAGTTTGAAATTTACTCTAATCCTTTAAGTCACTCTCTGAAGAAATTTAATTGAGGAATTTTGTGATGAGATTTGCATTTTAGAAAGTACTCTCAAGAGAGTATAGAGAATAGTTTGGAAGCGAGACAGATGGATATAAGGAAGAGATAGTAGCATATATAGTATTTTAGGGGGAAATATCTAGAAACTCAAATTAAGACAGCATATTAGGAATGGAAAGGCTGGTCAAAGTCAAAAGAATCTATTAAAAATTTTGAATGGATGTAAGAAGATTTGGTAACTTTTAAGATATGATAAGGTGATACATGGCATTCAGAGGAAGAAGTCTGATATAATTCAGGTAAAATTTGTTCAGGCCATGAAGTGCTGGCTCAAAGGATCTGGGATTCTTCTGATATAATCTGTTTTATTGTGTGTGGAATTTATAAGCTTCAAGACATCCTCCCTTTGCAACAAGAATTATATATTTAAATTGACAAGTAGATGAAGTTCAATTTTTCATTTCTAGAGAAACTTTTCACATTAAAAATATTATTTAGCAAAATTTTATGCTAGTTGAATTTAAACTCTTTTGTTAATCAAACATAATTGGATGAGGTTTGCAACAGTTTTACAATATTGGATCTTTATTTTCTTTCAGTGATTCAAAATGTTCACTAATTTGATTTTTCAACATTTGTAGCTAAAACTTTGAATATTTCTACAAAAATCATATAACTTAGTAACAACTTATTTATTGCTATTTGACCAATTACAATATTACTAAAATCAGAATAGTATTATTCATTATGTAATAAATTTAATTTAAAATAACTTTTATTGTGCAATACTCGCCACTTAATGTTATTAAGAGTGCTAGTAAATTCATCTCCAAATCTTAAAATTGGGACATCACTCAATGTCTAAAACACTATATTAGGCACTTTAATTTTATTCATTTAATCCATTTGTGAATTATTAGTGAGTTTTTAAAACTTCTCTTTGATAAGACTGAGTGTATTGAAAGACAAAAACATCAAAAATACTTTCAGCCAGAGTTAGCTTCAAGGACATACAATCTGTAAAGTCACAAGGCCCTGCACTCAAAAAGGCTACATCTATGAACTTTAAAATTTACCCTCAAATTGACATTTTTAAATCTAGGGTTTTTTATTTCTTTCTATAAGTTTGATTTTTAAGATGTATTTTGTTTTCCAGGGCTTGACATAGCATTGAAAATAAGAACAGGATTTTGAAAAATTGTGACAATGCTTTCAGTGAATGGATTCTCCTTGGTATTTATTTATTTATTTTTTAAACTTAGCCTATTAAATAAAATAAAATAATTTTTTCCCACTGTATCAGGGATGGGCAAAACTATAGCCTGGGGCCATTTTTAACTATATCCATTTATTTATCTATTGTTTATGGCTGCTTTTGTGCTACCAAGACTCTACAAATGATAGAGACCGTCTGGCCTACAAAGGCAAAAATATTTACTGTGTGACTCTACACAGAAAAAGTTGGCCAATTCCTATACTATAGCATTAGATGTATTATCTCTTGTATGTTGGAAAATATTCCAGCGGAGGTTTAGTTAATTGTAGGGTACTCACCAAACTGGGAAAGACAGTCTTTAAGACTTATACAGACACTAATATTTCATGTTTGGACTAGGTTGACTAGGGTCTCTTAAAAATTCATGTCCAGCCAGAACCTGTGAATATGAATGTTATAGACTGAACGTTGGTGTCTCCCCAATATTGGCATGTTGATATCTTAATCTCCAATGCAATGGTATTAGACGGTGGGCCCTTTGGGAAGTGATTATGTTGTGAGGGTAAAGCACTCATGATGGGATTCATGCACTTATAGAAGAGACCCTAGAATCCTCTCTCACTCCTTCTGCCATATAAGGACACAGTGAAAAGATGGCTGTCTATGAACCAGGAAGTGGACTCTTGCCGGACACTGAATTGGCCAGTACCTCAATTCTGGACTTCGCAGGCTCCAGGAATGTGAGGAATGAATGTCTGTTGTTTAAACCACACAGTCTATTGTGTTTTTATTATATCAGCTAAACAGACTAAGTCACTACAGACAGTGACTTTATTGCTAAATAGTGTCTTTGCAGAAGTAATCAAAGAAAGAAGTACATCATATTGGATTAGAGTAATGACATAACCCGATATAAATGATATCCTGATAAGAAGAGAGAAATTTGGACACAGGCACATACACAGAGGGAAAATGATATGAAGATACAGAGACAACAGATGCACAGGGAAGAAGGTCATATGACAAAGGAGGCAAAGATTAGAGCGTTGGATCTACAAATCAAGTAATGCCGAGGATTGACAGCAAACACCATAAGCTAGACTGGACAGGAAGGATTCTTCCCTGGAGCCTTTCGTCCTGCAGAAATCTCAGTTTCAGACTTCTAGCCTCCAGAACTGTGAGATAATACATTTCTGTTGTTTTAGGCCACCCAGTTTGTGTTACTTAATTATAACAGCTCTAGGAAACTAATACAGTGATTTGAACTTTTTTTTTTTAATAAAATGCTTAAACATACTTAAACAATTGAAAATTGTTTCTAACATTTTGCTGGTTTAAAGTAGAAGACTGATGGTCTTAAGTACTGTAGCAGAAGCTTTGTACTCTGAATAAGCTTATACTACCATATGACAATTGTACAAAATACAAAAGTTCTTTATTTCCTTTTAATAAAAATAAATTTTATTGCATTTTAATTGTCAATTATGAATTAGAGGGTCAACATAGTTCTTCAAAGATGAAATAGGATATATGAATGTTTTATCTCAATGGTAATTTAATAAAAGACATCATTTTTATGATTCTTAAGAGCATACAAATTATCATTATAATAAAAGGTATAGTTTAATTTCTTTTACTACTTATCTCTGTTAATTTCATAACTATTAAATTCTATAAAGCAATTATTGCCAATCATTACAGCTCAAGAGCAGTAGCTGCTTCGTTAATTAGAAATTTATTCAGGACATTTTTTTAAGTGTTAACAAATATTTACAATTTTCTTACTATTAATTAAAAAATTCTTATTTGTAATTCAGGAGGAGATCCTGGATATCTAACTTATTGGAGATTTAGAAATAAAAATAATTTTGACAAATTTACATAATCAAGAAAAAAACATGAGAGCACATGTGTCTTGGTACCCAGTATTTGCAGTAATTTATTATCTTTACTTCTTCATCACCATCTTTCTATATTCCAGAACATTCTACATATTTAAATGTTTTAAGGTATCATTGAATATATGCTGTCATATTTATCATTGTGTAATTTGTAGATCCAAGTGCCGTTTCAGAACCCCAAACAAAATTTATTAAATTCGCTAAGTAATTATATTTACTCATGATAATTTCTATTCCACAGTGCAAATCAGCACAGGTGTGACTAGTAGTTATATTTCTTCATCCACAGAGCCCCTGCTGTACATAAAGCATTCACTAGTAATTTTCTTTAATTCTCCTAATTGCTTGGGGCAGCTTGAGCCACT
>NW_006441953.1:12659389-12661803 GCF_000325575.1 Pteropus alecto | reverse complement strand
TTCTGTTGTGTTTCATAGAAAACAAAATAGTCTGGAGAGGGGCCACTTATAATTACAAGAATTGAAATATAAGCACACTCGTATCTAATATAAACTTGGAGTCAACTCTGAAGCATTTACACATATATCTATGTGATAAAAACAATTCAAGAAACTCTTACAGCCCAGACTCAGAGGAAAACAATAAGAAAGAAAAGCTAAATAATACAGATGTTTAATGTTTTTAAAAATATTATGATGCATACTTTTAGCATAATGATACTAAAATTCAAAGCACTCTTATGACAAATCTTTTTTTTTTTTTTGCTTTGTTTTAGGACTTTATAATTACATTTACTTGTATTCTATTTTGTTTTCTAAAGAATCAGGTATGAATGTACATTCTAGTGTTGAACTTCCTGGAGTTCATCAAACATGTTGTATTTTTTAACTAACTTTACCTTTAAACATTCTATAAAGTTCATGGGAGCAGATTACCTTATGCTTTCAGACATGCTCCATCTCTGATGCATATGTTTAAAATAAATGAATGATTTTTATTTGAAATGAATGAATGAATGAATGAATGAATATGGCTTTTAATACCTCTAAAATGCCAAAAAGAAAAAAATATATATCACTAATGTTTCTTGCAATGTAACATTTTAGCTTTATGCATCACAATTAAATAAGAATTATTCAATGAGTTCAGTTTATTGCACTTGGACAACATATGCAAAAACATTTTAAAGTTTTTAAAGAAACAAGATTCTTAATATATTCTGCAGAAATTTCACTCAAGGAAATAGAATAGAAGAAGCAATTTGCTTCTGGAAAGCTCAATTACCATAGAAAGTAAAATGTTGTTATTGAAGAAACAGGTTCTCCTAAAACAAAGCAAATAATTACATAATTTGAAATCTAGCTTGCACCTGCATGAATGTAAGAGAACTTTTGATACCATTAGTCTCTGTCACTCAGCAACGTCACAGGTATTTTGCAAAATCAAGTAAGGAAAGCAACATTAGTTGATGGAATGGCAAACACCTGTTTAATAAAATCATTTTTTAAATTTTCATTTGCATTTTTAGCTGAAGATATTTAGACTGTTGGCCAGCATTTACCAGAAGCTGTGCATACACAGAGGAATGGCTAAAAATACCTTTATTATTATTGGAATAGCTGAAAAATCACCCTGATTCAATATGAGATACTTTTCTATTAACTCAGATGTGTTTGTTCTTAAGATTTTGGAGATTGTCAAATCTTTTGAGAACCTGATTAAATCCAAGAACTCTTTTACCTGAAAAGCACATACAGATACAAAGTTACGCATTGTTTTAGAGGGGCATGGACTTTCTAAAACATTTGTGAGTTGATAGAATCCAGGTAAAGATTCCTTATTACAAAAGCTACTTCATTAACAAAACAATTACTGTATCTCTAGTTTACTGATATTTCATATTCAGGTTTTGCTCTTCCTGAGCCTTCAAAATCATTCTCTGCTTAGACAATTCCTTTTGAAATGGCTAGAATGTGGCCATAACAAATCTCTTTCTACCTCAACTGGCGCTAAAACTACAAAAGGATAGTGAATGTATGCTATTAAATATTATTCACCAATGTTATTTGATATCTTTATAATAATTTTTCTTCTAGATATGCCATAATTATCTTAACCATTATTTTATTGTTTAGGAATGTTATGTAAATAATTGTACAAATCTCTGATTATCCTCTTAATGTGAATTCTTAGGACTAAAATTACTTGGTTAAAAAGCATTAAAGTGTTAAAATTCTTGATACATATTACTAAATGGCTCTCCACAAAATAGGATTTATATACTCAAAAATGTTTTAAAATAAAGACCAAGTGGTGTTTCAATTTGCCCTAAATAACTCGACAATATTCAGTTTTGCTATTGAAAAAACAATAAATAAAGAATAAAATTTACTGTCACCATCTCATGACAGGCATTATCTGAGACCCCAAATAATAAAACTAGTAATAGATTTTGTAATAATTACAGGGCAAATGAAAATGTAATTTCATATAACTAGTTTTTCTGATGACGTTTGCCAAGCAAAAATTGTACGTGACAAAGTCAAATAGGCAAAAAAAAATGTCAGTCCAAGTTCTGTATAGGTGAGAGAGACCGTAACTCAGTCTGAGCTTAGCTCCAAGGAAACAAAAGCCAATGGATTTTTAAGCACTGGGGTGAGCTAGTGAAAAAGTACTGGAGGACAGAGAGGAGGATGGAGGTTGATCAATGGGATGTGTGGAACAGATTGAGCTATTCCTGGGTTTGCAAGTATTTTTCTCTGAGATGAACTGCATTTGCTAATTGGCACCCACTGAAGTTAGGCTCCTACACTTCCAGAGACTGGGAGGTAAGGATGCTGTCACCTTCGATGTTTACGTGTCAAAAAGATGT
>NW_006441953.1:12646311-12659263 GCF_000325575.1 Pteropus alecto | reverse complement strand
TTCCTGGGCAGTAAACTGGCAAGAGGCTTCCAAGAAAAAGACTGACATCTCAAAGGGGCAGAGAAAGAATTTAGAATTCCAAGTTTTCTGATGTAAATATTCTAAGAAAAGACACCTCAAGGGCCTACCATAAGGAAAAAGCTTGTCTGAGTTTAGTCAAGCTTAAGGCCCTGGTGATCACCTTCGGTCATAACTTAGGGTGCAATATAAAGACAATACGTTTAAGAAATTAAACCAATCTGGTAAAGCATTTAGCTTTACAATGGAGGATGTGAAGTGTTCTTAAAATTTAGATTAGACAAGGGTGTAAATTCACTTCCTTAGATATCACTTTTATCTGGAAGCCTCTGTTGCATGATAGTTTAAAGACTAGACTTTTTGCTATGGCTTTTAAAATGCATTCCTACTTGAATGGTTATTAAGCTTTGGGACTCAGATGTCTGAACACAGTGGAACATTAGGAAAGGAGTTCAGAAGCCTCTCCTCAGCTGGATTCTTAAGTGCAGAGAACTAAGTGACAACTGAGGCTTAGTTTAGAAAACATTCTCGGACACTTGATACTTGAGGCATCTAGGTGTTCGTTCAGGCAGACTCCATCCAGTTACACAATGAGGTTTCTCTTTGTCTAGCAAATATGTTTCAAATAACAGATGTTGGTAATTTTAAAATGAATACATCTTTTCTCACTCAGAGGTGATAAGATGTGCCTATATGTGCACTCGAAAACATATGATCTACAGATGCTTTATATATTTATTTGTTTACAATTTTAACAACCTGTTTTTCTTATTTGCCGCCTTTCCCTTTTCTATTCAACTCATTAACTTTCCTTTCACTTTTTCGGCATACATCACTAAGTTTCATAGTAATTGCTTTTCTGTGAATATTCTATTGCTCTTCTCCTCAAGGGAAAACATGCTGTGTCTATTCATATATTTTTGTCCTTTCCATCAGTTAATTTACTCAGCTCTAGCTCCTGTTCACTCTCAAGGTGAACTTTCTGCATTCAAAATATTTACTCTTTATTATAAAGTGACATTACACAAGTATGTAACTTTTCTGAGTTATCAAATACGCAAATAGTATGCTATTATGAGGCAAGTGCATTATGCCTTTTGGCAAAAGTGCATGCTTTTGTCCTCCCCAAATATGGTTGCTGACAATTTAAAAAAATTTTTAAAAACATATTTATGGTATTCAGTCCATATTGAAATATGCAAAGGATAAGTTTCTAGTATCATGCTTTGTTTCCTATTTTTTTATTTTCCTTAATAACTTCTGATAACATCGTGAAGTAATTTTATTAATGTACACTAAACCAGAAATAATTGGCACTGTGAATATGTTTCAGTCCTTTTATCAACAATATTCTAGTGAAATTCATTATAATGCATGTATCATGAAACTATTTTATTGTTAATATAAAGCCTACCAAAAATTATGGACAACTTGCTAGATTACATGAGTCATCATGGATTCCTCAGGAGGAGACTTTAGCAGGGCCAGGCTTGATGAGAAGGTGGATTTGGAAGAGAGTCAAGCCAAGACAAGTCAGCCTGCATCTGCCGGTGCTTGTCAGGCAAAATTGGCTGTCACTGTGCTAAGCATAAGCCTGGCTAACGGGGAACCATGAAAATATATGATGGAGGGGACTTCTTCCTTCTGATTAAAAAAAATGTTACTAGCTCTCTCCAAATGTGAAGGGAAGAGTCAGGTCAAATAACCACCAGATAAAATGTTGTTAATGTTTGCAGGTCAAGAATTCCTTTGAAAAATCTATCCTAATTGGAGGAAAACAAATAAAAGAACACATTAATAATTCTTCTAATATTTTTGTATCTTAGCAGAACTATCCCCCTCCTTATACCCCAGCAGTGATTCATGGAAAATTAAAACTTTCCTCATATTAGAAAATAAAACATTAAAAAGGAAAATCCGGTATTTTCTTCCCCAGACCTAGATCTCTAGTGAGAGCATAAGAAAAGACTGAAAGTTAAAAAGGACTTTCTTAGAGGGTATTTTCTCACTGGGTCACAGTCAACTGAGGATTTTAATAACAATATTAGCTCATAAATTCTTTTTAAAGAATCCTTAAGTTCATTTGCTTATAAAATAATTCAGCAAAAGTACAACTTAAAACCAGAACGTTATTTTCAGGTACCTTAGTTTTAGAATATTTTGTTGTTTGGAATTCATGTATTAAATGTGCAAACTCGTTTCCACCCATCTCAGCTAGGATTTAGGCTGCTCTTAGTTGTCTATCCAAACCGCCTTTCTGCTTGGGAGGAATTAGATTACAAATCTCACAGGCTTGCCTCATGCATACATTAGGCAAAGAAGCCACCTGCTTATTCTACACAACATATCCAGTAAAACATTATTTTTCTTTAAGCTAGTTTATAACCCATTATTTATGTGATAGTACCAGAGGGGAAGAAATTGTATTATTTCTAGTTTCTTCTCTGCTTCTTTAAGCAGAATACCATAAGTATTAAAAATGTATCCAAAATTTAACATACAATTAAAAAACATCCTCTCTATAATATCTATAGTCAGTCAAATGTGAATGAATTAAAAAGAAAAAAATCTTTTAAAATAGAACTCACTTGGATGATCATGGTAAGGGAAAATATGGTAAGCTTCAGGAAAGCATCAGAGCGGAAGGGATGCTCTCACAATTGGAGTGATGTTTGCTGATCATGCCATTAATGATCTTCCAATAAGTAACAGTAATTATTTTGACACGAAGCTCCCGGCTTCCTCAAAATTAAAAGCTTATAGTCCCTCAGGGACATGAACTAAGCAGAGATGTTCATCCCCACAACAGCTGAGCAGGCAAAATATGTCAAAATGTCAGACTGTGAAATTGGAGTAAGACTGTAAGAGAGGGAAATTGCCAGTCTTTGTGATTTTGTGGCCATTAAAACATTTAGTATGAGAGTTGACATTCAAGGGTTCACAAATTACATGTGATACACGGAAATATCTTTATAAAATAATAGAAGACAACACCACTACTAGATCAGTGTTTCTCAGCTTTTTTAAAAAAAAAAAATGCCCCTCAGGAGACTTCTTAAACATATTTTTCCAAATCATTGTCCCCTTTGACATTGAATAGCTGTCATATATCCACCTATTTACTGTATATACACCAGTGCTTTATACTTAAAAAGAGTAAAGGTTTTTTTCTCATATGTCCTGCCCATAGGCAAATTTTGGCCCTTGGGGGGAATATAACTCTATTCCAAATGCATCCCCTGATAGGTGAAAAAAATTAGTGCCTAGATGAAGGAATTTTTTTCTTCAGATTCTAGATAACTACCCTTTCATTAACATTTTTTAGATAAGAATAACTTCCATTAAAAATCTATTTATCCAAACACTTATTTCTGATTAAATACAAAAAAGTACTTCTGTGAACTATTAATTTTATTAACTTGCGGCCTACAGTGTACTTTTTGAATACTTTCCTAGTCCTAAATTTAGTATACAATGTATACCATATACCTCTCTACTAAAAATGACTGCCACTACTACCTATGCATGGACAATTTCCAATTTTATACTTATAATCTAGAATCTTCTAGGGCCACATATTGTACTGAAAGCTATACATCTTTATCTGAAGAACCCACAGGTAACTTAAGGTAAAAATATACATAGTACTTCTCCTTTCATAGAAAAATTTTTACAAAATTGCTTTCTATTCCTTATCTGCCACTCACTAATATCCATTTATTCCAGGCTTATACTTTCTCATATTAATTCTAATCTCTTATGTTTATTCTTTCCTCATCATTTATACTATTCTTTGGTTAGATCAGCTCTCATCTTCCCAAATCTACACCATTGAATAAGTCTAATGTTGTCTCTCAGCTTCTAGTTTGGTCTAGAATAACGCAGTCATTTTCACTGTTACCTGGATAATGTCACTAAAAGAGAAATCTATCAGTATAATTCCTTTTCTTTAAAACAGCTCAAGAAATAATGTTAAACCTCCTTAACCAGACATCCAAACCTGACACTGGTTTGACATATCTAATTTTATTGTTAGCCACTTCTGCCCAATGTCAAAGCCATATTAAGTTCATTGATTATGTCAATTTCTGCAAATACTCCATGTGGTTATACTTCTCTGAGATTTTATATGTACATGACTGCTAACCTTTCTGGCTTCCTTAAGTCAACCTCCTAAACCTTCGAAATCCACTTCACATCCCCACTATTGTAAAGTTTTCCTCTACTCTCTAACTGGAGTTTATCACTCAAGCTCACTTTATGTCACTTTAATATTTAGTAGTAATATTTTCAGTAAAAAAAACCCGACAACATTTATCTAATATTTTTATACGTCTGCCTCATTGATTGTGCTTGACAGTAAGAATAATTGATTTTCAAATCTACATCAACTGATTCAAACCAACATATATTTATATATAAATGAATCAATGAATGAATAAGTGGATCATCAATAAATGAATGAAAAAAGTTGATGAGTGGGGAGGTTGTGGCTAGAATGAAAAAATTTACTAGAATAAACCAAATAGCAAAAAGTTATGAAGAGCTTCAGATGAAATTATGTATATGCCAACAAAATTCATTTTGGGAAGATGATACCATTGTCCATCAATAAGTTAATACAGCTTCTGGGGTGGGAGGAAGAAAGAAAAGAAGAAAAAAAAAGCCAGAGTATTCTTGTTAGTGAGGAACAAATCATGTTTTTCTAATGAGGGACATAGTGACCTTGTAAATGTTTCAATCCATGAGCCAATGATTTGTTTCACAAATTTTAACAATGTATTTGTTGGTTTTCTGGACCTTTTATCATATGCTTAACAGTCATGAAAAAAGTTATATAAAAAATGATGTCTCCCAAAGATATATTTAAAATATTCAAGTATTTTCTATTTTCTCGTGTCAATTTTAGCATCTCCTGTCACCCCAGAGAAAAATGAGCTGATTTTCTGTAAAATCTATTATTAATCCTACCAATTATATGTAAAACACCAAAATGTCTGATATTACGCATTATCTATTTAAATTAGGATAAATAACTCAAAATAACTTGCTTTTTTACTTGAAATTTGTCACCGTAGTAGTTGGACCTGATGATTTATTTTCTCTTCATCTAAGTCTGTCTAAAGCATATTCTCCATATGCCTCATTTAGATAGTTATGAGCTATTTTGATTCTTCTTTTAGCAGTAAAAAGGCATCTAGTGCCTGTCAAATCTCTGAAGCTTTAGTCCAGGGTGAGTTTTAGAAAAGAACAGAATCTCTAGGTATACAAATGATTAATGAGAGAAGTCGGAGCACTGAAACAGAGGAGAAAGATGACAATGGTATATATATATATATGCTTAACTGGAATATTTTGGAGGAATTGGAAAGTATTTTATGTTGAACAGATACAAGATCAATTAAGATTTTCAGCAGTTATTCATATGACATTTTTAAGTAATAAAAGAACAATAAAAGGCATAAATTAAAAGTAAAGAGATTAAATTTATAAATAAGATTGGCGACAAAAGAAAAAGAAGAAAACATATGTTCTTGCTATATATCCAAAGTTTTCCTGTCTAGAAAATATAGGTGGCTCAATTGTTATTTCTGTCACATCTTCCATCAGCTTTGAATTCAGAATAAGAAGAAATTTGAACAAAAAGTAATGAAAAACATTGTACGAACATAACTATACAGTCGATATGGTCTAATTAGTTTATTAAGTTCTTTTTATTTAATCTAAATGTCAAAATCTTTCATTCTACCAGATGTCCAGTTCACATATTAAGCATTGCTCCTTCCCTTTGACATCATACCCTGAATACTCTGCTCTGAGAAGTTGTCATGAAGAGATGAAAAGCAAAAGGAAATGATTAGGTTTTGACCCAAACTAGTGTTTAATTATTTTGTTGAGAGTTAATATCTCCATGACCAATTACTTCTTTGATTTAGTGCATCTCCATTTTTGCAAGAATTTGTGTTCTCTAAAGTTTTATCTTATTTTTGTTGTCCTTGTCCTTCCTGTTCTATTTTCAGAAGTGAATCAAACAGAAGTGAATGTAACCAAATGCCAAGACAATTTTAAAATACAAAAAAAGAAAAAGCTGAAATGAATAAGCAATCAATTAAGATAAATGTAGATATATTTTTCATATATATGTCTCACTTCCAATTTTCTTTCTGTTATAACTGCATGTAAAACTTTCAAGCTATGGTTTATTTTAAGAATACCAAATCAAATGTATTTCCTTCTGGAACACCATGGATTACTTTATCCATTTTCAATGTAAAAATAGTTTGACTTAATATACAGCAGGCTATTGTGGGAAGTATAGTAGAGCTGTATATAGAAAGGGTTAACAAAAATGTCCAACAAATGTAAGGATGAAAATGTATCCAAGGAAAAACAGGAAGATTGCAAGTAATTAGGCAGTCCAGTGTTGATTTCCTTCCTGTACCAAACAATCTAGATGATTTCTAAAATTTCCACAGCAAATGGGAACAAAATTATGAGGCAAGGAAAAGGATAAGAAATAATGAGACAAACACATCTGTTAGTGTAGTGAAACACAAAGTACCTTAAAGAAGTTAGAAGGAACTGAAACCAATATACAATATTATGACTAAAAGAAAATAGAAGATAACTGAAATAAGATAGTGGTTTGCACATTAATAATTAGACACAATCATTATAATATATTCAATTTTGAAAATATTAAATGTGATAAACTTGTGGAAAATATGAAATAAAATGCATTGTTATAGTAATGAATAAGAGTAAATTACACTGATTCATTTTCTTTATTGGTGATCTAATAAGTTAAAATGCTTCCAGTTTTCTACTAGTTGGTACTGAAATTCTTTGAGTCATATCTGAAACAGATGATGATCTTGAAAATAGAGAAACAATATCATCCATTGAATTTTAAGTCAGGTATGTAATCAAAAGTCATTTTAGGGAAAGTAAATTCCAGGCCAAGAGGAATGAAATTATATCATCAATCAGAAAGAGGTGGGTCAGTGGGAGAGTAGATATTGAAAAACTGAGTCACTGACATTATTGTTGAATTTTTAGTAGAGCTCAATAATTAAATGTTCTTATGTTATCCTAAATGTGGATAAACTGATACTAACAAAATATTAAATTCATACAATTAAATTCCCTTTTATGGTATTTAAAAACTACTTTATTGAGGTATGATTGACATGTAAAAGCTGCACATATTTAATGTATACAATTTGATGAATTTGAGGATAAGTTTACATCCATAAAACCATCATCACCATTAAGGCCATAAATATATTTATCACCATCTAGCATTTTCTCCCATCACCTTTATTATTTTTTGCATGTGTGTGATAAAAACACAACATAATATTTAGCCTCTTGACAAATTTTATACAATCAAATACTGTTAGCTATCGGCACTATTCTGTATAGTAGGTCGCCAGAACTTATGTTGCAAAACTGAAACCTTGTACCTTTTGACCATTAGCTCCTATTTCCTCATCCCTGCAGCCACTGGCAACCACCAATGGTTTGACAAATTGAGTTTGACCGATTTAAATTCTACGTATAATATGATCATATAATATTTGTATTTCAGTGTCTGGCTTATTTTACTTAGCATAATGGTATGATGCAGGTAAAATGAAACTCTTCTTCTTACCCTTTTCCATGTTTCTATTCTTGAAGTTTTGGCTCCGCTGGGGTGCTGGAACCCCTCAACTGGACTCCTAGACTCCTATAAGGGTTTTGTCTTCTGTGGGTGGTTGTTAAAATTGGTGTTTCTGTTAAGGTATAAATGCTGGAACCTCATATAACACCATCTTGCTGACATCATTCCTCTTAAACTTTCTTTTACTGATTTCATATACATTAAAAGATTTTCTGGTAAGAATTTGGGTTGTTGTATAGCTTTGTCTATATAGAGAGAACACTTTGTCAATTTCAAGTGAATATTTTAGTTTCTATGGCAATTGTTTTTGTTTAACAGGTTTAAATATCAATCTCTGTGTTAGTTAATGTTAGTTTGTCCCTAACAAAACCTGAATGATGATCAGGTATCTGGCCAAGAAATGCTGACATTCAGGATCTACTAGTAGTAAAGTAATGAAAGAAATGTTTCTTTGTGTTTTTTGATATTTGGGCATTCACAGCTCCTATTTTGCAAAACATAATTCTAGCTGCCAAGATTTTTGAGCTACAGATTCAGTGAAGAGCTGTATTTATGTGCACAAATATTAAATATAAGGTCAACATTTTCAGCATTATATTTTGTCATGATCACATTTCTAATTAAATGGATTTCACAAATATGGATACATGCAGTAAAAGTAAATATTAAAAAAAACAACTAAATTTTCATTCATAGATTGCCTTTTTTCACCAAATTCATCTAATGTCATAATATTTCTTTTTAGGTATGCAGTGTTTCTTTGTATTCCTAGCATCATCACTCAAGATGCTAATTACTATGGTGGACATTTGTGTCATTAGAATGGCTTATAGTTAAACAGATTGTTATAAAATTGGACCTTATCCTTAAGCTTCAATGTCTGTATGGCCTTGATAATTTTGAAAATGCAGTCACCATTGTGCCTAACCTGAGGAAATGAATAAATGGTTCCCTTTAGTCCTGGCTTCATTTGTGCTTTTATATTTCTGAGGGCATGGCTTCAGCATAGTTCACAGAATATATCAAAGACTAATTGTGAAATATTTGGCTGTAAGGTGATTTGGATGTCCCTGATTAGACATTTGCATATGAGATAATCAACTATTTTTAATTATAATTTTGTCTATAATTCCTCATTAATTATGATTGGCTTTTGAGTAGAACTACATCTTCACGCCAGCATAATATCATTTGATCTATTCTCTTATTTTTATTCTGAGGAGTAGAAAAGAATATTAATTAAAATATTTTTTGTATATTTTAGATATTAAAGAAATTTACTATGAAAGTTTACTTATAAATATGCTAGATAGTCATTTCACAGTTTTAAAAATGATATTTTTATTTATGTTTGAAGAATGATGAAGATCAGTTAGCTAATCCTATTTCCTATAAAGTAGCAGTACCAGTTTACTTAAATGACATACTTTTGTTAAAATTTCAGGGAAAAGCCATACATACATATATTACTGTATGATTTTGTATATGCATGACTTATTTTTTCTTTTTAAAGTAGAGGAGAGTAGTTGATGTGAAGGAATGTCTGCCTAACTTACAAAAATATGCCCATGAATATGTCATGTCTTTGAAATCCTCTCATTGGGGAGTTACTCCTTCCTCACTTCAAATTTGAGATTCTAATGTCAGAGAGGATTGTAACATCTGCTTCCATGTACGAAAATTTTTGAACTAAGTAACATATCCATGATCTGAGGTTAGTCAGGGAAAGTGCATCTCTTTGTGTTTTTTTTTAAAGGAATTGGAGAGTGTTGTTGATAAATATTGGAAGAATGAGTCCATATCTGTGCATGCCTACAAATGCCTTTTCTGCCATTTGATTTTCTATGCTGATAAACCCTTCTTTTTTTGCTTAGTTCAACTTAAGCTTCTGAACTCTCAACTAAAACGAAAGGTGCAAAAATATACTAATCATCAGTCAAACAGTATGACTAAATAGAATTATATGACCACAAAAGAATCTCTCTATTCAATCAAATGTATCACTCTAAAGCAAGATTTTTTATTTGAAACACCAGGAGTCAACTCAAAATGATGTCATTTTACCCACAGTTCATTTTTTATTATTTCTTCTTGGCTTTTGCAAGTGATAAATGTATCCACACTGGAGATGTTACCTTTTTAAGATTGCTTTTAGTCTTGATAGATACTGGGGTGAAGGATGAGGAGGAAGAACATGCTGGGAAAGCTAAAAGTAGTTTTGAGAGAGAATCACTTTTGAGAGATAATTTGCATATAACAAATGCAAACATTTTAAATGTTCAGTTTGATGAGGTTTTTTTTCTGATTTAGTATTTTTAATTGAAATATATTTAACATGTAATATTAGGTAAATTTTAAGTTTAGAAGTCAGTTTTATATATTTTTATACTGCAATATGATTGCCTTTGTAGATTTAACTACTACTTCCATCATGTCACCTAATTATCATTTCTTTTTTGTGATGGGAATAATGAAGATCTAGTCTTTTAGCACATTTGATGTTTATAATATAGTATTATTGTCCGTAGTTGGTATACTGTGCATTAATCTCCAGGACTTATTTATCCACTGATTGCAATTTTGAGGGAAAAGTTTGAGAATTATTGGCGTTAGTTGTTGGGTAGAATTCACCAGTGAAGCTATAAGCTTCAGGGTTTTTCATTGTGAGGAGTTTTTCAGTACTAACTAAATCTCCTTACTAATTATAGGTTTATTGGGATTTTTTCTTCATGATTCAGTCTAGTCGGTTTTGTGTTTTTAGGAGTTTGTTCATTTCATCTAGATTAAATTTTTTGGTATACAGTTGTTCATAATACACTCTTAAATTCCATTTATTTCAATAAATTAAGTATTAATATCTCTACTTTTATTCTGATTTTAATAATTTAGTCCTCTCTTTTTTCTTAGTTCAACTTAAGATTTTTAAAATTTTGTTCTTTTTGTTTTTATTCATTTTCTCTATTGTTTTATTGTCAATTTTTATTTTATTTATTTTTTATTTTTTTAAATTTTAAAAAATTAATTAATGGATTAATGTATTTATTTATTTATTTTTACAGTAGAAAAGAAAAGTTTTATTAGAAGGGAAAGTACACTTCCAGATATGGAAGTGGGCCTGAGCCAAAGAAGCATGGCTCGAAAAGCCACTATTCTCAATTTTTAAAAATCTCTGTTCTACTGTTTATTTTTTCTTCCATCTGCTAGATTTGAGTTTAATTTGTTCTAATTCTTTAAGTTGTACAGTTAGATTTTTTATTTGAGATTTTTTCTTTGTTTAATGTAAGCATTTATAGACATAAAATCTACTCTTAGCACAGCTTTCTTCATGACTTGATATGTCATGTATTTATTTTTATTTTTCTAAGCATTTTTCATATCCTTTGTGATTTCTTATTGATCCATTGGTTGTTTGAGTGTGTTGTTTAATTTTTAAAATTTTGTGAATTTTCCAGTTTTCTTTCTGTCATTAATTTCTAACTTTATGTGGTTGTAGTTTGATAAGATACTTTGTATAATCTCTTTTAAAATCTACCAAAACTTAATTCTTGACCCATCACATGGTATATAATAGAGAATGCCTCACATGCACTTGAGATGTGTTGTTAGATTGTGTTGTTCCAGTCCTCTGCTTCTTTACTTATTTTTTGTCTGAATGGTCTATCCATAATTGAGAGTAGGGTATTGAAGTCTCCAACTACAATTGTAGAAATCTCTTTTCCCCTTTAATTTTGTCAGTTTTGCTTTATATATTTTGACAGTCTGCTCTAAGAGACATGAATGTTTATCTGTATTAGGGCTTTTATTAATATATAATATCTTTCTTTGTCCCTTGTAATCTATCTTGAATATATCAGCTTACTACCTCTTGAACTGCAAAGATTCTGATTAGAAATCTGCTGATAACAGTATTGAAGATTCCTTGTATATGACATGTTACTTCACTGTTGCTGCTTTTAAGACCTTCTCTTTGTCTTTGTCTTTTGAAAGTTAGATTAAAATGAGACTTAGTGTGGGTGTCTTTGAGTTCATTATAATTAGGCTTCATTGAGATTCTTGGATGTATATATACGCATGTCTTTTGTCAACGGTGGAAAGTTTTTCTCCATTATATATTAACATCCCTCTGCCTCTCTTTTTCTCTCTTTTCCTTTAGAGACTCCCATAATACATATTATTTTGCTTGATTTTGCCCCATTGTTCCCTTATACTCTTCATTTTTCCTCAATTTTACTTTTTTTGTTCCTCAGATCATTTCAATTGCTGTATCTTCAAGTTTGCTTACTTTTTCTTCTACCTGTTCAAATCTGTCTTTGAATTGCTCTAGTGAATTTTTCATTTCAAATATTATACTCTCTAGCTTCAGAATTTCTTTTTTTGTTTCTTCATTGGTTTCTGTCTCTTAATTAATTTTATATTTTGTTCATACATCATTTTCTTGACTTTCTCTATGTCTTTCTTGAATCTTTGAGTATCCTTAAGACAACTGTTTAAAAGTCTTTGTCTAGTAGATCTGCCTTTAGATCTTTTTCAGGGACAGGTTCTATTGTTTTGTTTTCAATGGACCATACTTTCCTACTTCTTTCAATACCTTGTGATTATTTGTTAAAAATTCGACACTTGAATTTAATAATGTCATAACTCTAGAAATCGAATTCTCCCCATTCCTCGGGTGTTTGTTTTTCCCTTGATTATTGTTATAAGCTTTGTCTGTGCTGATGACCAGGCTAAGCTGGAAACTTAAGGTCTTCTCAAGTCTTTTCTGAGTCTGTGTCTTTTCCTGGGCATGCATGGTGACTTTCCATTTTTTTTTCTGTATATGCAGTTGCTTTTGAATATCTTACTCTTTAATGTTTGGGTCTCTAAAAGGGAAAAAGAGAAATATAAAGGGAGAAGGGCTCTGGCCCTTAAATTTCCTGGAAATTACTTCAACTGGAGAGGGAGCAGCTTGCAACACTGGTATAGGTTGCAGTAATAGCTTCCAACCTCTGTGTTTATATTTCTGTGATCGGAGGTAGCAATTAGTAAATCAGAACACAGATCCTGATATTTGGAGGACAAGGTTCTTCTTGCCAATACTGGCTCCTGCGGACTGCCAACAAGCTGCTCCAGAAACGTGTGCATGGCTGTCTATAATGGGCTTTAACTGCATTTACTGTCCAAGTCTTTTTCTGAAAGTTGTAAGCCTCCAACAGACTCCAGAGTAGTCACATCAACTAAATTATGCCAGTACTATTGTTGTCTAGGTAAGGAGACAGATTCTGGGTGCTTCCT
>NW_006441953.1:12624108-12646269 GCF_000325575.1 Pteropus alecto | reverse complement strand
TTTGATTTTTCAAAAAGAGCATCTTTTAAATTCTTTAAGCTTTAACTTATACTAATTTGGACCACACATACGCATGCATATGCACCCACACACACACTATACCAACACTAGTAACATTAATAATAAAGTTCAATTTAATTACAAAGGTTAGATTTTATAATAAAAATATATAATAATTTTATGTAGCAATTTATAATAATTTATGCTTATGTTTGCATAAATACAGGGTTTTTAAAAAATATTTTTAAAGTCTTCTCAACCATCTATATCATGTACATAAAATTTAATTTTTAATTTACTCTTAAAGTTTTAAATCAATATGAAATTTTTTTGAGATATAGGATTTGATTTGATTTTGTTCCAGATAACCAATTGTATGTTCTTCATTTATTTAATTATTGCATATCAAATAATATTGCAATATACAGCTGTTATTAAAAATATTTTAAAGAAAAAGATAAAGTTTAAGTCCACCAGTATAAAAATGGCTGAATCACTTGTTGACGTACT
Organism: Pteropus alecto; assembly: GCF_000325575.1. Lineage (NCBI taxonomy): Eukaryota > Metazoa > Chordata > Mammalia > Chiroptera > Pteropodidae > Pteropus > Pteropus alecto. The sequence goes on along the minus strand of NW_006441953.1, from coordinate 12,645,759 downwards.
ATAATATAAACTGGCAGACAGCTATAAACTATAAATTGCTTTGGAGTGCTTGCAAAATAATAAGATTTAGGAAAAAATGTAATATTACTCACTTTTTTAAAACAAACAATAATAATTCTCCAATTCTATATTTTATATGCATACATATTTTTATGTGATTATATGAGTGTAACAAATACTAATAGGTGCATTGAAGCAATACAAACTGGATGTTAAGATTGTTAATATTGATGGATATGTAAATGTCTGGAGAGAAGTAAGGAAAATAATGTATAATCTGACTTTATTGGAGTATAGCTGTGTGTGTGTGTGTATGTGTGTGTAATGAGATATATGAAATACAGTCATGGAAAAATTATTGTTGCTTGTATCATGTAGTGGGGTTTTATGTGATCTCTTTCTTCGGTATGTTTTACATATTTTTAAAATTCTTCAATAAACCTATATATGTAATAAAAACACTCTTATTGGAAAAAAAGGAAATTAAATATATCACTTAATAGCTATATATATTTATATGTATGTATACATATAAAACTGATAGGCTACTGTAACAGTTCTAAAAAGAGATTTACTTCTCTTATTACTTCTATTTTCCTTTATTCACATTGATAATGAATACTTTAATATTTTCAGACATCAAGAAATTGTAACAAAGAGTTTTTAATATCTAATTGCTCTTAATTTTGAAAGCAAAAATTCAAGATGTAATATTAAAGGGTATTTGAACAAGTTTGAAGTTTTAATCCAATTCCTAGTGGAAAAATGACTAGTTAAGATGACTGAAAATAACAACAAAAATCTGCTTGAATGTAGTTGTATCTTTTTCTGAGCTGCCCCATGATCAAGAGAATAAAAAAGAAAAAAAAAAAAAGAGAGAAGAGAGAGAGAGCCCTTGGGTAGTGGATTATTAAATCAGTAGCTTAATTGCATTTTTATAAATCGTCTCGTGTTTTTATTGCCTTGGGGTGCTGGTAATATAATGAAGCTGTGACAGAAGTATTTCCTTAAAACTGTCAAAAAGGCAATATAGAAAGTAGGCACACATAACATCATGAAATTTCCTGCATTAAAGATAATTACATTTTTTCTCAGGAAATACTCAATTTGGTAAGGCACAGCGATTAAGAAATTAAGTTTCCCTATAGTCTTGTGTAATTTATTTTTTGTCTGTTTGGTCTCTTAACAAACAAGAAAATAGCATGTGAAAATGATCGCTAGTATATTTTCTGGCACTTCATGAAATTGATGGATATCTACTAAGTGCAGTAAAAATTGATTACCAGTAATTGTTATTGGAGATCCATGCCTTATTTGCACACATGAAAGGAAAATTTACATTACCAGTATAACATGTAACTTGAAAAAAAATCAATAATCTAAAATGGTAATATATCTCGCATTTAGGCTAAAATTTAAGTAGAATAGCCTAGATGAACCAGTCAAGTGTAAAATAAAATTTCAAATTTTGTAATTATTTTTCAATAAATAAACTCTGAATGACACCTATATTAACTACAGCCTTTATTTTGTAGGTATTTCATAAACAGATCTCCCTTAGACAGCAAAACATTTTACATATTTGTAAGCTTCTATAAAATTGGGAAGTTGAGAGTTCCCTCTGCCCTAACATAATTTATTTTCATATTATACATGATGTTGCATACTAGCTATATTTTTGGATGACATTTAATATGATTTATATAAACATTTTAGAAAAGAGCAAATTGTCTGTTATAAAATAATCATAACATAAATAAATCATATTATTAATAATATATAGTATTTATTATTATTTGATTAAGTCAAGGTGATAAACAATTAAGCATATTTACATATCAGCAGTTGTAATTGATCACTTAAGAACCATTAGGAGATAGGTACTATTAACCATCCCAAATGGTTGATGAAGAGAAAATTTATCCAAAAGCACTCTGTTAAAAATCAAAGTTCAGTATGACAAAAAAGGTCTATAATTGGACAACCTGCTACACTAACTGATAGCCACATCTTTTATAGCTTCTTTTTTTATATGCAGTCTAATGAATATATCTTACATGGAATCTAAATTATGAAAAGTTTAATTATGTGTTTAAAGATTATTACTGGAAAAGATATTAGAAGCTTGACTTTGTATAAATAATTGTAATTATGATTATAGACATTATATAGTTTCTTTGGGTACAAGAGGATATTAGTTTTGTGTTTTAGGCTTAATTTATCCTTATTATGTTAATATGTCACACAGAAAAAATGTATTTATCTGTGACTCTTACTGTATTCATAGGGTAATCCTGGAGAGCAGAGACCACATCTTATTCATTGTTTTTTACTTCCCACTAAAGATTAGCATAGTGCCTATCATTTAACATTCAATAAATGATTATATTGAATTGTTAAAAATAAAAGAAAAAAATAAAGGGGGTGGGAAAGGAACTTGCATTAAGAATCTGGGGGTTTGGGTTTTTTTTGTTTGTTTGTTTGTTTTTGTTTTTACAGTGAATGGCTCTACCTGTTGGCCAAGAGAATGCTGTAGGCTTGGGCTGTCTGAAATTTCAAAATATCTACTCCTAATCTCATTTTATTTTGAATATTAGTCTTAGGAGATTCTTATTGATGAAACAACTAAGTCAAATTGCTGCATGATATATCTCCCTCTGGAAGACTTGAAATAATTATTAACACATTAATGCTGAGAGAAATCTTTTCACAAATTTCAATCTGGTGTTTCCTGTACTTTAGATAACTACAGCACAAACTCTGCCTTTTATACTATGGGAAATATGATAAGTACTATGCAAAATTTTCAGTGAAATGGTTTTATATAATAGTCATATTTATTTTTCATCATAAAGTGAATAATAGGTGAGAGAATAATGCTTTGTCATATTTTCATTTTTCTTAGATAGTAATGTTATGATTTTTTTTTCATTCTAAATTATAGGATTAGATATTATTGGCTTAAGGTTTCAAAGAAGTTCCTTAGTCATATCATCAGTGATGGTCAAGAATTTCTCAAGTATTAAATTGAAAAATACATCCATGCATATACAAATATATATGTATCAATTGAATATTAAAAAAAAATTCTACTAACATCTTTGAAATTTAAGTTGATTTATTTTCTGCCTTTAAGTATTCATTAGAATGTGGAAAGTAGTAAAAATGTGAAAATCTCTAATGTACCTTCATGTTTATTTTTATTTTCCAGTAAATTGTACAGATTTCTATTGTGGAATTAGCACTTGCTGGAGTGTTTTTTGATGAATAACATTAATAAACAGATTTCTCATTTTAGTTTCCAGTAATGGGTTCTGTAGCCCACATAGCACCTTACTGAAGTGGCTTTACTGCTAAAGTTAATTTAGAGACAGAATTTTAATATTAATTTGACAACATTGTGACATCATTGAGACTTAGCAAGTAGTAGCCTTTTTTTTTAACCAGAGAATGTTTTCTTTTTATTTTTAATTTGTACATTTTCACAATTATTTAAAATTGTTAAAATGCCATAAACATCTTTATTAAACATAAATGTATAAAAAGAAGTTATTGGACATTCATATTTATCAAGAAAATTGGAAAGTAAGCAGCATTAGTCATCACTATCTGTTGTTTTCCTCATAACATTGTGTAGAAGTACTACTGCAAGCTAACTTTTTCATTTGCAAACTTTTCTCTTTTTTTATAAGCCCTTAAAACAAGTCTCTGATATAAAATGCCTGTTGTAAAGAGAACACTTCTCTGATGTGGACTTAGCATTCAAATCCTTACAAAGTCATTGTTCTTAGAGAATAGGGATGATAAAACTGATCCAATAGGAACAGTTTTTTATGGAATCGGTGATGTATTTTCCCTTATCCACTCATAAGCTATTTTCCAATACTATACATAGCCTCTCTTCTGGTGGATATTAGCCTCTTCTGCTGCATTAGTCAGAAAAAAGCTGTGTGGCTCTGACTGGTATAAAACCTAAGTCCTTTACCTTTGGAGCTCGCTGCAGATCACCCGACCTCTCTGGTGATTTGCTTCTGTAAATTATTAGCTATTTTCAGCTTCTAACCCCACACTAGATCTAAATTCATTTGAACAATGTCACTATACAGAGGTGCTAATTTAATATCATCCTCTGTTGTAAAGGCATTCAAGGCTATCTTTTGCTAACTTTATGATCTGTGTATAAATTTTAAAAATATATTTTGTCTATAGCTAAATTACAGGCATAGCCACCATATTTCACCAAAAAAAAAAAACCCCAAAAAACAAAAAAAAAACCATACTGGGACATTACTCTTCTTTACTATTATTTAAAATAGTGACAGATTTCATGAACTAGTATTTATGGAGCACCTAATTTTACCCAGACTTGGCTGAGCACAAGAGCTCAGGTCATGGTAGCAAAGACAGAACAGGGAAACATACTTTATTATTGTTATTATCATCATTTTATTTTATTTATTTATTTTTATTAAGTTTATTTGGATGATATTGGTTAATAAAATGATATAGGTTCCAAGTGTACAATTCAGTAGTACATCTGTATATTGCATTGTGTTCAGCACCCAAAATCAAACCTCCTTCCATCACCATATATTTGACCTCCTTTGACCTTATCTACCTTCCCCCTCCCACAGTTATCTCTGGCACCACTAAACTGTTGTCTGTGCCTATGAGTTTTTGTTTGTTTGTCTTATTTATTTATTGCTTTCACTTTTATATCTCACATATGAGTGAAATCATATGGTTCTCAACTTTTTCCATCTATTTTCTGTAGCATGATTATCTCAAGAAACACACTTTAAAGTGAAAGATGATTTGCCATAATAAAAATCCATAAGTGTAAAGAAATGTTAACTTTACAACGAGAATAGGACAGAAAGGGGACAAAGAGTGTTTCAAAAAAAATGACCATGCTTTAGCCCTGTTTTGAAAGGTAATTTATTTTCAGGTAGGCAGATTGCACCAAGGTTTTTGGGTATAGCAAACAGTCCGGGCTAGAAGAGACAAAAATAGTTATTAGCTGGATATTGTTAGATCACAGTGTGTCAAAGAAGCAGAGGAAGATGCGGCTAGAGAGGCGAGTTGGGGCAAGAACGTAGAGGACGTGTTGAGGAGGTTGAGATTTTTACTTTGGGAAAAAGAGTCGTTAGCATGTGTTAATGAGTAGAAAACATGGGAAAATGTACCTTTATATAGGTCATTCTACGGGCAATGAGAAATTTACCTAGAATGAGTATAACACCTGAGACTGTATGACACTTATCTGTTGAAAGAACAGAAATGACATTAGCATCTACTTGTTGCTTTCAAGGCCTAACTTTGAATCATTAGTGTTTTGTTATGTTTTGTTTTGTTTTGTTTTGTCTTGTTTTGTATAAAGCACACTGTGTAACAGTAGGGCCAGTGCATAAATGGTAGCACTTGTTCTACAGATTCTCAGTATGTGATCGTGCTCTTAGAGATGACTATGGCAAGAAATTTTCCTAATACTAACTTCCATGTATTAAGCACTAGCCTTGAGCTAGAATCAAATATTAATGCATTTCTTGCATTAACTAGTTTAACACTTAAAAAATACAATGAAGCCGATACCATGATTACCTATTTTTTTTAGATAATGATACTGAGATCTAGAAGTTGAGATTAAATAACCTGTTTAAATTCACAAACTAGTAAGTAAGTAAATGTGGTAGGATTTTAATAGGTCAAGCCCTTAACCACTATACATACTACCGTTCAAATATCCTATTATATAGATTTAGCTATAAATTAGAGACAGAGGTTTCTTTCAAATTTCAGGGAATGGAATGGTCTTTTTTACCTTTCAAAACCAACTTGTTCATCTTTTATGGCTCAAATCAAGAGCCAACTATTCTAGGAAGTTTCTTTGACACTGTCTTCTAAAAATTACAATTAACTTCTTCTGCATGTGCAGATTGCAATGCTTTCATTTATTTTTTAAAATTTATTTATTTATTTTAATTAGTTTCAAGTAAGCTTTTTAAAAATTATGTTTATTTACTTTATTGTGCATTACAATGATTATGTTATTTATTAAATAGATATTTTTTAGTGCCTTTTATATTTTCGCTACTGTTGTAGGGTCTACTTTCTGTGAAAGAATTATTGTTAGCATTAAATAGAAAGTTTATCTTTTTCTGCCATGGGAATGTAAGCCCCATATTTTATTTTATATTCCCTTAAGTAAGAAAAACTTATGCACAGTAATAAACGAGTATACCATAAATTTTATTAAATAAATACATTCAGTAAATCCATTAGCCCAGTGGCCTGCTGAGAAGGAAACCTTGTGATGACCTTGGACTGACTTGTAATAGGTGGTGTTGCTTCACCTACCAGACTTTTACAGGAGAAAAGCATCACAGAGAAATGTAGCTACTTGGTTATATCTATCTTCTTATAAAATATTGATTAGTTTCTTGGTATAATTCCTATTTTATCAGTAATGTAGGAGAAACTTTATGCTTGTGTGACTTTCTTCACTTCCCTTTTCATATTATGGAGAATAATGAGGTACAATCTTGTATTGAAACCACATCTAACAGAATTTTGAAAGCAGATCAGTCATATATACTTTACCTTCGACCACCATTGCACCATACTATTTAAATTATCAGATCTATTCAAATTACTGGAATTTAATATAAAATTTTAATAGGACCTCTCTCCTTAAGAAAGCTCTCCGAATGTAGAGAAACAAGTACCCATAGAATTTGTTCTTTGTTTACTTCCCCACAGGAAAACTTACCTGGGTAAGTTTTCTAATGTGTAAAATTTTTCACATTAATTTTTATACTTGACTCTTAAAGACTAACAGCTTGGAATGATAATTTCATGAGGGGATTAGTTTATTTTAATTAAATATTTTCAACAATAAGTAAATCAGTCTTGTGAGTGTGTATGTATGTATGGTGGGATCCGAGGAGGGAGAAGTGGGCTGCTTTAGGCTTTTGGGAAGTTTGTCCAAGCTGTATTAGAGATTAGGATTTAGAATTAATTAACAAAGAATAAAAATGGCAAACAATGTAAAGGTTCAGCTATTACAAATACCAAACATATGTGATCTATCCACTGAGTAGAATTTCATCACCTTCTTCTAAAGAAGACTAGCTGGTCATAAAAAAGCCAACACTATCTCTCTGCTACATGTGCTACAACATAAGCTATGAATGGCATCTGGAATTTTATGATGAAATTGGTCTAAAGAAAATAGGGAGGAAATGAAGTTTGATGCATTGTAATAGAAGATAATAACCAATGGTTTAATCACAGATGAAAGAGGGCATGGTACAAGTATACTAAGGTGATCATGACTCTTATTCATTTATTTATCATACATTTTAAACAACTGCAATATTATCAAACACTCAAGTCTTGTGACAAATAAAAAATATGATGTGGTTTTGACAATCAATGCTCCTATTAGAAGAGAGGCAATGCAAGTGCCTGGGATTCAGAGCTAAAAGGAATGAATTTTAATTTTCCATTAAAGTTTTAAGTCACCAGATATGAGACTTAGATAGATAAGTAGTTACTTGTATATCATTCAGAAAATCTTCCTTGACTGTTATTAATTCCTTCATTATGCATTTTTAGCATCTACAATACTATTGAAAAATACTGTGATTTTTATTGACATATAAATGTAAAAGTTTGAAGGAAGTAGTGAATTATTCACACTGGAGGAGATGTAAAAAATTCAAGAAGTAGGGCATTTCAGCTTAGCCTTGAAAAATGAGTTGTAATTAGAAAGAAATGAGGAAAAGGAAATTCCATGATACGGGACCTATATGAATAAAGGCTCAGAGATTTTCTTGAAAGTTCATGCCATAGTCAGTGTGATAGACTCAGAGCGTACATGATGAAAGTAGCTGTAAATGATATTGGAAAGGAAGTTTGGGCCCAAACAATGGAGAGCTTTGTCTGACATGGAAGTAATTTTGAACTTTATTCTGTAGATAAAATAAGCCTAATAAGCTTTTCTTGAAATAATGTATTATTTATTAAGTACCTATAGTGGCCTGAGGCCATAGGATTAACACATAAATATAAGGGCAGATACTACTGTAAATCATAATTGTATCAGGTACTATTTGTTGTGGTACTAAGGGATGATGTCCTGAATTTTTGTTCCAATGTATCAGATCCTTCATAGATCTGGACAAAATCATACTGAATACCCTGACTTACTGCAATAATAGGCAAACTTATGTGTAAGTCTAAATCAGATAGTGTATATTTTAGGCTTTGAGAGCCAGAACTTCTCTGTCATTACGACGCTGTTATTTTAATACAAACGCAGATACAGGCAATATGTTAGTAATGGGTGTGGTTTGTGTCAATAAAATTTTATTTGCAAAAACATTCAGAAGGTCTTATTTGGCCTATAGGCCATAATTTCTTGATTCCTGATTTAGTCCAATGAGAAGATCCTCTGGAGTTTTTCTTCACTCAATGTTACAGAAAGACCAACGTCATATAGTGTTTACCTGTAGATTTCAGAAAATTTCCAAAACCACCTTCAGTTCTGAAACCGTTATAAGTTTAGGGGTTCTGAAAACCACCCTTAATTCAATAATTCACTAAAAGGATGAACAAGATATATAGAAAGCTGTTACACTAGCATTATGGTTTTTTACAGCAAAAGGATAAAAATTTACATTAATCAAAGGACTTAAGGAATTTGCTCATGTTTATGCAACTAGTTGGGAGTCCTAGGATTCCCTGCTGAGTTTTATAACTGAGAAAAATAGATGAAACTCAGTTTATTTTTGCTTTTTGGTATCCACCTCCTATTTAATTTTGACTATATACATGGATTATAATTATCATTTTAATTGAGTAGCTTGAAGCTAGATTTTTCTGTTGACAATGATTTTCCAGCCTATAATTTTAAAATGAAGATCACTAAAGCAAGTCAGTCAATATTTACTAGGTGTATATTATCTGCAAATTATTATACTAAGATATTTGATGAGATAACCAGAGGGAAAAATAAACAAACCCTTACTTAAAAACGTTTTAAGTACAGTAATATACATATAAAATACCTGAAGTAGACAAGTTAATGATGGTCTAAACAGAGACGAGACAGAAACCATATACTTTTGAATATATTCCAATATCCCCAAGGGTCACATGATCCTGGACCTTTTTCCACCATTATGATAATGTCAGGATAATATTCTAAACCTAGATTTGAGAGCCCACAAGGCCTGGCATCTCTTTCTCAGTGTCCAATTATAGTGATTGGATTTTTGAACAAAGCAAAAAATTATTCCACAGACAACGGACAATATACATATGGTAGAGTCAGATTGCAAGTGAAAGATTTCAAGAAGAAAACACTACATAGACAAGCATTGCAGACAATAAAGGGAGAGACAATTTTCGGTGCCATTAATTCACTGAATTTAAGCCTTATTTTCTCACCTATTAGTAGAGGAGTCTGACTACGTGTTGTCCCCAGAAAGAATCTTCAAAGTCAGACAGGGGTGTATATGCTCCTGTGACTATTTAAAGTCTCTCCAGAAGGTACCCAAGCATAAATAATTCTTAGAAAATTATTTTTCATATATTCAACTTCATACCTTAGAGAAAGCCTGTGGTCTCTTGGCTCTCCTTTCCAATATTTCTTTTTACAACCTATCTGCTTTGCAAAATTGGGGTAAATTTTCCATCTCGAATCACATTATAGAGCTATCCAAGCAATGGCAAAACCTCGAGGACTGATGAAAAACCATACAATTCGAGAGTGTCTTGCATCTGACTGAAGGTTTATTAAGAGCAAAATATGATATATTGCAGAGTCAGTGCCTTATTTCTCCCCCAAAAATATATTCTTAACACATTTCCCATTGCATCTATCTAGTATTCCATCATAGACACACATTTAGAAGAAGTGAGATGGTTATCATGAGAGCTTGCGTTAACAGTTTCTTCAGAAATAAAAAATTAAATCGAACTTTTTTTCTGACATAAAGAAAATTTGATTTGGCTGACTGACTTCAAAAATTGGGTTTTCTAATTAGATTGTAGTGGTCATTGTTTATGAGGAGAATCAGCTAAATCTGAAATACTAAAATTTGATGAAAATATATTTAATGCATGTAAAAATATACATTATGCTTTTTTGCAAATATCTAAACTTATAAAATTATTTAGATTTCGATTTAAAATGTGATGTGGCTACATATTTTCCCCTAATTATTTTAAGAGTTACAGAAACAAAAATGTTTGCAAACCACAACATCCAGCTCCTTCCAATATTAATGCAGCCATTATTGGATTAGGCAGGGTGGCAGTAGATAAAAATTCACTAACACCTTTTACATTGAAAACAGAAGACAGAGTGTAGCAAATATTTGAACCTTAAGACTCTGCTTTATCTTTATCAATGCATCCTTTTTAAGTTTAAGAACCACAGCGAAATGTTCATTTCCTGGGTATCTTTATGTTTTATATATTTATATTTTTTTCCTTTACATAAAAGATTAAAACTAGCTTCTGAGGTGAGCATCCCAGTGAGCAACAGGCAGACAGTTGTGGTGTAGCTGTAAGGCTAGCCCACTCGTGATTTATAATAAAATGTGTCAAGAATAATAATCAAGTGTCAGACAGAAATCTTCCTTTGGGGAGAGGGAAAATGATTCAAAAGTTTTTGTGAAACAAGATCAGACCAATACACCTATTAAGAAACCCAATCTAAATGAATCCTTCTATTTCTTTCTGAAATTCATTGACAGTGTTCATTCAATGATGTGGACCTAGAGTAACAGTGACTACATAAAATTTTTCTCTGAAAGATTTTGAACTATCATGTAGGCTATGTTAATAATGAAGCTATAGCTACTGAGGTGAACTTATCTAACTTTTATGAAAGCCTTAATGTAAATAGCTTACCAAAAGAGATACACAGGCTTGCAAATATTTGCAGGGGAATTTATTACATTCTCTATGGAAAAACAGATTAAAGCGGAGGAAAATTTACAAAAGCCTTTCAACAGTGAAAAATATTAACTAAAAACAAAGCCGTCAAAAACCATATTCCCAAGAAGTTAGAGGAAGATTGCAGGTTCCCAGAGCTGCAAAGTGAATCAAATAGATTTCATTTTGTTATTTAGTTGCTTGAGAATGAAGTATTTCTAGAAGAGCAGGAAATATTTCTTTTCCTTTTTAAATGTTACCTTCCTTCTATTTATTTGAGACAGCTGTTGGGAAACAATGAAATTTGGTGCGGGAGTTGATAACAGATTTTATTAACCACAAATTAATTTGCATACACCAGCATAACAGACCCAGAAGGGAAAGGAATTAACTAGAAAGCTTGAAGAAAAGAAGTGTGTGTGCAGATTGCACAGCCTCGAGATGGTTTATTTCTAGGTATAATACTCAGCTTTGTCATTATTAAGTTTCTTGCTAATATAATTATCCAGTTCTGAATTTTCAAGTCAGATGGATAATTTAACTGAGCTGATTATTCCTCTCATTACTCTGAAAGACAGGCTTCTGCTTGTGGTGATCAATTCGGCTGCATTTTCTCAGATTCATATTTTCGTGTAGCAGCCGATGCTAAGACATGTGTGTACCAGTTTGATCATTCCAGGACAATAGACAATATTTCATTGCCTAAGTAAAACAGATTTAATTGCTAAACAAGATTTCAAGGAACTGAACTTCATTTTAATCACAAACAAGCTGCAAGGCAATTTTCAATTACAGCAAGCTTTTTATTTTTCTCCAGCTGTGTGTCCCTGCTGATTCCTGAAATTACATGTAAGTTGTCCCAGATTTTGAAGTGGTGTACCTACTGAGGTTTTTCTTTTGTCAGCTGATGAAGTATCTGTGATTAGAACCTAAATAAATTGGCATTTATAAGATGCATTACCCCACCTTCTATCTTTCAGGACATGATGATTGAGCATGAAGAAGGTCTGAGGTATTCTCTAGTGACAAGAGTGCTCCTAATTAGGCTGCTGGTGTTTCAAGTACTCACCTCTTCCGCAGGAACATCAAAAGATAACGTGGGAACTAAGCCCTAGAAAAAGTAATCTGTTGGGTATTAGACAATCAGGTCAATAATGACTTGTATTTTCAAAGTCCTACAAAGTTTCAACTTTTAGGAAAGTTTGCCATATGAGACCCACAGTTTGTATCATAATAACTGTCTTAATACAAAACCTGAGTGCCAGGGAAGTTGAAACAGATGTCCTTAACTCTGGAGGGTCTGAAGAAGAAAACTCAGCTCTTAAGAGAAATCAAAGATTGCATCACTTAAAAATACAAATGAACAACATTAATGCAACGCATAAAAAGTTTTATTTCAACTTGCAGGATTGATTTTAGTTACTATTTTTCTGTTATTTCTTCTTTATCCCTTTATTCAATAATCACATGCTAAATATGTAATTGACAGCTATTATACAAAAAAATTTTACTACTTTACTAAGTACCTATCCACATAAAGATACTTATAAAGATGTAGGAGAATCTCAATAGAAGGTGAGAAGATCAAGAATACCCAGATGGGAGAGAGAGGAAAGTTCAATCTTTGTGTGTCTGTGTTATACATATGGAATTAATCTCAAAAGAAATAGATTTACCTTTAAATGAATACCAATTTACTATATTTTAGAAGTTCATATTTCACTGACAGATTTATTCCATTAGTGAATATTTTAATAATGTATTTTAATGACTAATACCACTTGTAAGTTCCAGTATGGTACTTATTTTTGACGTTAAAAAACTTTCTTATTAAAGACAGGGTAAATAATGGATAACCTAAATTGTAAATTAACTTCCATTAGGTCACATTGCTTTGTAAAGTACTCAATAAATATTAAATTTTAGGTTTTTTTACTTGTATTATTCTATCAGAAAAGTAAAATAAAGAGTAAAAAAAAAATCTATGACATTTTAATGGATATATTATTATAATTGGCTCTGTTTTTTTTCAATAGGCAATTACAGATAAGCAATTTTAGTGTTTTAAATAGAGGCCTCCTATATCAGTCAGTTTTTATGGTTGTATTCAAAAAAGCTAATTCTGGTTAGTTTAAGAAGAGAATAAAGTTTTTGGAAAGATACTGACTAGTTCAAAAATTCATAAGTTTGAAAAATAGTCAGAGATTAAGGGTGAGTGGACTTACAGTAAAACAAGGAGGTCAAGTTAATATAAGAGGCATGAGAACTATACAGATTGACCAAATATTAAACCCAGTTGTATTCAGAGCCCACTAGGAGCTACTAAATATGGAACTTAGCTGACCAGTCATGTGACCAGACCATGAGGAACAAAGAAATTCCTGTAAAAAATACTAACAGCTATTTGCTTATACCATTAACATTTATCCATACCATAAAAGGAGAACAAGACCACAAACTGTAAAAGTTAAAGATAATCTCAGCACTTTTTCCATTCTTTACTCTCCATAACCAGTAGTTTTCCATAGAAACTAAAAACAGATATAGCTCAACCTGTAGGGATTATGGGGCTCTCCGAACCTTGTTCTCTCTGCCTCTGTCTCTATTTCACTAGTGAGAAGAGACCGCCACTCTGCCTGTGGAGTGGCCGCTGCTGTCTGTGGAGCACCCTTTAATAAACTGCTCTCGCTTTGATATCTGGCTCTCGCTTGAATTTTTTCCTGCATGAAGCCAAGGACCCTCTCTCAGTGCAGGGCTCAAGTCCCCACTCAGGTGGATTCGTCCCTCAGCATCAAAGTCAAAATAACTGGTAAGGCCTCTGTATATAGCACAGACACTACTTATTACTATCCACTTTATTACAAACTGGATCCTTCTACAATGGCCATGTGATTTCTCTGTTATTTCTGGGTATTTGAACCACTGCTTAAAGACTCATAGTACCTAACAGGTACATCTTAGGGACAAGCCTAGAATATGTGCCTACAACTAGGTTAACCAAAATAGCAAATAACTACCATATTCCATTTGAAAAATTTGGTCTAGGAAGATCACTAAATCTGAAAACTTATGCCTAGGTGTCATATCCGATTATTAGATAATGGGACATTGATGATGGCAAAGAAGTTGACTGTATGGATAAAAAAAAGGGTTCTATGGAAAGTAACCTCACAAAGTGATCAGATCATAAATTCCTGAGTGGGCAGGTCAAGGTGAATAGTCATACCCCAGGCCTATAACTTTTTTAGGAAAAGGTTTATATTTGCCTTGAGCAAGCCCTATTCATTGTTTCTGTACATCTAGGTAAACACACCTTTGAAATAAGCTTTAACCACCCTCAAGAGAGCATGTAGTCTTAACTATCCTGTAATCCAGTCCCTGCCTTGCTTCTCCCACCTTCACGTCTTCTTCCTTACATTCTCTCCTTAATTTTAAATGCAAAAAGGAAGCTACAAAACCGTCATTCTCCAGAGCATTTGAGATCTTACTTCCCAACAATTGTCATTTGTTTGGCTCAAATAACATTTTATAACAATTATTTATAGGTCAGGGTGTTTCAACAAGTATAAATAAGAAAAAAAAAGAAAAGACATATTAATTTAGCTTTTAAACAGAGCATTGATTATTAAAAGGATATGAAAAAACTTGTTTCAGCTCCATTATGTAATGCGTTTAGTAGTCATTTCTCCCATCTTTACAATAAATAAGTGCTGAACAAACTCAAAATCAATGACCTTTTTAACTCATCAGAGGAAAGGTCACAAGGCAAAATGTTACCTCAAAATCTGGAGAGATAAGTGAATCCAGTCACAGATGAAACCTGCTCACCTGGAAGAGAAGCTCTAAAGCCATAAAACTTGTAGGAACAATATGGTAAGTTCGATGAGTTGGTGGAGGCTGAGTATGGGCTATTATGAAAGTGAGAAACTTCTGGGGCTCAAGTCTGAAGTGACCGCTTACATTTTTGTGGGTGTTACATGTAGGAATGCCACCACATTCTCTCAGTGAACCTCTCGGCTCTCACAGGGAAAGGCGAAGACTGATAATTATGAAATAAAGCCAGAGCATTCTCCACAACAAAGGCCTGCTTTCCAGAAAAACTCCTTACTAGAGATTTTCCTACCTGGGGGAAGGGCATGTCTCATACTCCAGCACCATCTTGACTTCTTTTCTTACCTATGAGTTTGAAGGGGAGAAAGGAAGCTAAGAAACAGGTGTGACGTTTACATCTCAAGGACCCAAGTCCATTAAAGTACTAACATTTAACTATAAGATTAGAGAAAGTTTTACTTCCTCAAACCTTAACACTACATCAACAGGGCTCTGGTATAATAACAGTGAGTTACAACAAATAGCTGCAAGATGCAAAACCTCTCAGTGAAGTCGTTCACAGAGAAGCACAAAGTCAACATAAACAAGGACACTAGCAGAAATTGAACTTCTGTCACCTAGAGCTATGGCAATCATTAAATGCAGTGATATTTCTATTCATATTAATATAAAACCTTACACTAACTACCGATTTACCCTCTGTGATATTTTGATTTATAATAAGAAATATATACATATATAAATATAAAATATAAATATATATGTATATATTTGGTATTCACCCACTCCCACCCCCACTTCTGGTACAGAGCTCCTAAAATCCTTGGAATTTCCTAAGGGACAAGAACAATAAGAGTATATTTTATTATAATATTTGTTCTTTTGTTATCTGTTCCTCAAATAGCTCCAGAGCTATAAAGATGAAATGGATGTCTTGTTATCCATAAAAATCCCCTGTCAACCATGCCTGAGTTTATGTTAATGGATACGGAAAGTGTGCCTATGCAGTGGAGCCTCTATAAAAACTCAAAAGGACCAGGTTCAGAGAGCTTCCAGGGTTGTGAAAATGTGGTGATAGGGACAAGATGGTGTGCTGTAAAGGACATGGAAGGTATGTGCTCCTTCCTTCTCTCATTACTTGCCCTGTATATCTCTTCATTTGACTGCCATTTTGTATCCTCTGACATCCTCTGTAATACACAGTAATCTAGTAAGTAAATTGTCTTCCTGAGTTCTGTGAGCCACTGTAGCAAATTAATCAAACTCAAGGAGAAGAGATTCATAGGAAACGGTTGGATCAGAAGCACAGGTAACAACCTGAATTTGTGATTTGCATCTATAGTGAGGGGAGTGGGGGGCAGTCTTGTGGAACTAAGCCTATGGCCTGCGTGATCTAATGCTATCTCCAGGTAGATAGTGTCAGAATTTAGTTAAATTGTAGGGCATCCAGCTAGTGTCATAGAATTGTTTGATGTGTGGAAAGCTTACACATCTGGTGTCAGAAGTGAAGTAGTATTATAGTAGAGTATTGAAGTAGGGGAGACACACAGTGATATGTTGGGTATTTATTTTTTCCATCTCCATTCCTATTACTGAATACGACATAACTGGTTTTCAACAAAAAATTACAAGTAATGTTAAAAAGCAAGCAAAAAACACAGTCTGCAGAAGCAAAGTAAGCATCAAAATTAGACTCACATATGATAGATTTTGGAATTATTACATAGAGATTTTAAAATAACTATGATCAATGTTAAGTGCACTAATGGAAAAAGTAGACAACATACAAAAACAGACTGGTAGTGTAAGCAAAGAGATGGAGATTCTAAGGAAAAAATTCAAAAGGAAATATGATAAATTAGAAATTAAAAATACCTTAACAGAAATGAAGAATTCCTTTGATGTGGCTTATCAATAGACTGGACATAGCTGAGGAAGGAATCAATGAGCCTAAAGATAGGTCAATAGAAACTCTCTAAACTGAAAAAAAAAAAGAAAAAAAAAAAAAAGGAACATCCATATATGTTCACAAATAAATGTCTTCAAATTTTTCAGGTAGATACCCAGAAAAAGAATTGCTAAGTCATATGGTAGCTCAATTCTTAATTGTTTAAGGAACCTACATACTGTTTTTGGATGATTGGATAAAGAAGATATGGTACATATCTACTATTCAGCCATAAGAAAACATGAAATATTGCCATTTGCAACAACATGGATAGACTTTGAGAACATCATGCTAAGCAAAATAAGGCAGACAGAAAAGGACATGAACAATATCATTCATTCATATGTGGAATATAAAACGAAAAGTAGCAAAGGAACAAACAAAACAAACAAACAACTGATAGACACAGACCACAGTATGGTGGTTGCCAGAGGGGATGAGGGGTGAGAGGGAGGTTGAAGAGGGTAAAGAGGGTCCAGTACACAGTGATGGAGGGTAACTAGTCTTTGGGTGGCGAGCACAATGCAATGCACAGGTGATATATTATGCAACTGTACACTTGAAACTTATATAATCTTACTACCCAATGTCACCCTAATAAATTTAATTTAAAAGAAAAGGAAAAAAAAATCCAAAAACTATGAGACAATTTCAAAAGCTGAAACAAACATGTAAAATGCTCACTCACTTTTCAATATTGCATTCCTTATTGCTTTAGTGAACAGAATGCCCTCTGAGTCCTTCTAGCCTTTCGTTGTGTTTCTCTAATGAATCTGCCAACAACAGCCACATCGCTGCATAGTCCTTATAATCACTAATTCTCCAGTATCTCTCAATGTCCTGGGATAGTAGCACCTGATAATGCATACGCCTACATTGGTATCTCACCTCCGTTCATCCTGTCACAATTTTAACATTCTTACCATGACAGCACACCTGGAGCTGTCCATATCCACTTACCATCAATGACAGTGCCCTCATTGTCGGCCTGCTACAAAATTCCATTTTCTAATTTCCTTTTTCAAATCACTTCCAGACACCAATTGTTTTAGTTTGAGTTTCTCAGAGGATAGACTCTTGAAGATTAGCATACAATAAGCTTATTTTGGAAAACTCATGGGAACAACATCTCTAAAAGAGTGAGGGAAGCAGATATTGTCAGGAGAAATTGAACTAGCCAATTCTACATGTAGCTGTAGAGCATGGATAACCTTTCAGAGTTAGATGCAAATAAAGGCAAGAAGCCAAGTCTTATAGTACACCCCATTGGCCAATTATTATGTGAGGAATGTATTTGTATGTTAATGGTTAAAGATACAACACTCTAAAGTTTATTCTCCATTAACATTCTCCATTTTTCTTGTGTAGGCAATTAAAAAAAAATCAACCCCTGATTTGTACCGTTTGCAGATTTCTGTGGTATATATATTCCTACCATAGTCAGTTTTAATCTCCAATTGTAATACGGCCTAACATGGAATTGAGAAGAGATGTACAGTAGCACACAATTGCAGAAATGAAATATGTAAATACGAGAGCATAAATAAGAGAAAAATGTAAAATAATTGGAAAGTGATAAATATTAAGTATATAATACACTTAAAATTATAATTTACTTAATTGTAACTACATAGTTTTTAAACATAGCTATGTCTAAACTGGTTCACAATTTTCTGAATATTTAAAAATTTATTCTTGCAAGCTACTACAGCTGGCTAGAGCAAACTCCTGCCTCCTACCCATTGAACTCAATGAATATATGACTCATATTAAATATAAATGCAACATATTAACATGTGGTTTCCTCAATTGGCCTCTTGTGTTAGAAAATGAACTATAAAGCCACACTAAAAACACTTTGAGTTCCTCTATGTAACTGAATTCCTAAGATTTTTTTCTCCCTGATTAGAGATGACCTGGAAGGGACTCTGGTTGAACGCTAAAACTTTTGTCCAAATAACGCATATTTTATTACCTCTTCTTCCTATTTCAAAGTGACACTCACATGAGTATTCTAATTTTTTAGCTTTATACTTTCTCTACTTACATCTTAGCTGGCGAGGAGCACATTTGTAGCCTGTGGGTCAGAGGAAAGGGCGGCCAGGAATGCGGCCTGCGAAATGAACATAAAAAACAAGTCTTTGTACTTTTGTCTGATCTTTCTGACACTATAAGAGCTCACGTTAATTAAGCAACTACCAAGATTCATACATGCATTATCACAATGAATTTTATTATTATCTGCATTTATTTATGAGGAAATAGAGGCACCAAAATGTTTAGCAAATTGTCCAAAAACAAACAGTTCTTGTTGAGCAGTGGAAACAAGATTAATCCCAAATTCTATGAATTCAGAAGCTTACCAATTCTATGTCTTAGTTACTTTAATTAAATGTTTCATTTATATAGGTCTTAAGGAAAAATACATTTTAAAAAAATATGTTGAATAATTAGCAACAACCGTAAGTTCAGTGCTTATGCTTTAAATAGAAGCCATTATTAGTGTACTACAGCTGCTTTAGTATGTGGTTTTAAAAAAATAATAGCAAATGTAGTGATCACTTGTGCTGCTAACTAGTTGCAAATAAAAAGACAAACAGAATAAGTAGCATGTTTACAGCTACTACCATGAAAAACAAAGAGGAAACTTCAAAGTTAGGACTAGTAAGCTGTTTGCTAACCATTGCCTGAGACATTTTGAGTAGGTAGCCTCAATAAATTCTGTTTGATTCAGTAATTTCGGCAATGTTCTTTAAAAGTTGGATTAATATCATTGCTGATTTGCTCTCTAGTGTAAACTGTAGTGATTAACCTTGTTTCAAAAACAAATGTTCTAGGGCTGCTAGAAAGGTGGGGTGGTTGAGGATGTACCTTATGAAGATGAATAAAGCACACAACACTTAGCTAATAAGGAATTGCTAAGAATTAATTTTGCACTCAAAGGTGTTTTTGTTAACATATTTTCAGGTATTCATAAAAATGTAAACTTTAATTTAAAAAGCAATATATTATCCTTTGGTACATAAAGCATGACAGCATTTTACCATAGTGATTGATCTATATGATGATATTTTTTGAAACAACTAAGTAAATAAATAAACCTAAAGTCATACCCTAAGGAAAAAAATTACTTCAAGTTTAACTTTCCAACTCTGTTGAAGATAATTAGATATATGCTGAGTATAGGAAATTAAATAACACATAGAGACTTTTTTTAAAAGAGCACTGCTATCTTATTTTATCCTCTATCATCTATCTATCAATCATTTATCTATCTATCATTTATCTATCATCATCTATCCATCCATTTATATTTAAAAATTACAGTTCTATAAATCAGTCAAATGCAAATGTCATCAACAATTGTCATTACATCAAATACATAAATAACTGTCTATATTACGTATATGTTTTTGTGTATGTTCATATATATTTAACATATCTTTTAAAAGTAATTATTTGTACTTATTTAAAAAAAGTTGATTTGTATGAGTAAGGTATGATAAATGACCTTCCGAGTTCTCACAACACCCGCAGTTCCCTTTTGAGCCAAGTGCCCAGATGCAGTTCTCTGTGGTGGTTGCCATGACTTAGATCTCTTGACCGGAAGGATTTCTTCAGACCTAATTGTACCTCAAATTGTTGCCTGACCAAAAGTTATATTAAATATAAGGAAGAACAGTGGCTTTATGAGAAAGACTGACTTAAAAATTCTGTTTACCTACCCAATCAAATTTGTCTTTTTTTGAAATTAATTAACATGGGATATACAAGGACTTCTTGCAGACAGTTGAGTGGAGCAAAATCGAAGTAATAAAGTATTCAGAACAAACCATTTCACAGTAGAAATCAAGAATATAGAGAAGTTTAAAGGCAAAGATATTTTGGTAGAATTTACTAGTGAAACATCTGTCTTTGGACTTTTACTTTTTAGGAGTTTTCTGATGATTGTTTCAATTTCTTTACCGTTAATTGGTCTAGTTAGATTTTCTGGTTCTTTGTGATTCAGTCTTGAAAGAGGGTATATTTCAAAAACCTAGTCCATTTCTTCTAGGTTTTTGGATTTGTTGGCATATAGTCTTTCATAGTATTTTTGTACAATCATTTTTATTTCTGTCATATATTTCGTAACTTTTCTTTCATTTCTGATTTTGTATGTTTGTGTCTTTTCTCTTTTTTTCCTTAGTGAGTCTAGCCAGGTGTTTGTATATATATACAATTGTGCCAGCTTTTTAAATTTTCTCAAAAGAAACAACAGGCAATTATATTTCTCATCACTTGATAGTTATACAGGCATGCCTTGTTTTACTGCATTTTGCTTTATTGTGCTTCACAGGTATTACAGTTTTTACAAATTAAAGGCAAGACCCTCCACCAGCAAAAAGATTACCTCTTGCTTTATTATTGGCCTAGAACTGAACCAAGGTATGCCTGTATTCACAAAAACAATGTAGAATTTTATATCCATCATCCATTCCATACATATCCTACAACTAGGTATTCTTGCTGAAATTTCAGGTCTGTTTTCGTTAGAGAACGAAAGAAAGAACATGAAGAGCCATTGTAAGGGAATATTTTAAACTTCATCTCATCTTCATGGCAAGAAAGGTGAATAGTTTCTTCGGTGAGTAAAGCAAAAAAGCAATATGAAAGTAAAGAGTAGAATGAACTTTATCAATGTGAACTGGCCCAGGGAACTCAAACTTATTAATGCTCTGTCAAGTTTGTAGGAGACTCAGCATTCTGCTTGTGTTCTAATCCACCCACAAGCTTATGGTTTATGTACAATCTTTCTGAATTCATGGGAGCAGCACAACCCTGCTATTATATCAAGTAACATCATAGAAAATTGTTTTAAGAACTGTTTATAAAGCCTAGTATTTGGGAAGTATTTATGTCATCAGAAGCCATCTAGGGCTACTTCT
>NW_006441953.1:12622407-12624095 GCF_000325575.1 Pteropus alecto | reverse complement strand
TTTTTTTTTTTTTTTAGAAACATGGAGCTTAGAAACATTCAGCAATAAGCTTAAAATCACAAAGTTATTTATAATTGGGTTTAGGACCACATGTGGTTTTTTAAATTTCTATTTGTTTTTATTCTTTTTCCTACATTTTCTGCACTATTGCATAGATTCAATCATTTCTGCCTGATGATACAGCTGTTCAACTGATTATCACAAGGTTTATGTTTGTACTTGACTTAAAATTTGGCCTACTGTGGAATTTACTACATAATAGTAAAGATTTTATTTAATGAGAACTGTTTCAATAATGAATACTATGTTATAATATATCACTTTATGCAATTCTATGAAAATTTAAAAACAAAACAAAACACAAATAACAAACCCTAAGAGGCAACTACTACCATTTGTCCCATTTTATAGAGGAAGAAATCGAGTTTCAAGGAGTTTAAATAAATTACCCTTAATAATAGAACTTAACAAGTTAGAAAATTGAGGCACGTATATCTATCTGATTCTTGAGAACAATCTCAGTTTACACTGTTTCTGCCTAGTCTACATTTCTGCATGTATTTCACTTATTTAGACTTAAAATATTGCTTTCTTACTGGATTGAACATTATTTCTTCTTCTGAGTTTTTCTGCCATTTGTACTTTTCCATGCCTTGAATTTGAGAGTAGTTTAGAGCAACAGAACAATGGAAAGTCTTTGCCAGATCTAATTCTTGGAACTTGAGCATCTCTCAATGTGATCTTTCCTTTTTTCATGTAAGATCTTGTACATCAATAGTATTGAAGGGGTTATAGAGTTTTTTATGTTTTTAATATGTCTTCTGAGGAATAAATATAGAGTTTAGAATATAAATTCACACAGCATGCTGGAAAAGTAATAACTTCATGTGTTCCAAGGCATAAATCCTCCAAAACGACTGAAGGATTAAACTTGTGACAAAAAGAAGAAAAAGTTTCTCTTGTACAGTGTATGGTATTGCTTCTCCCTGTCTGCAAAATGAATGCATGAATAAATACACAAATAAATAAAACAATCAATCAATGAAAATATAGAAAAACCAGTTCCAATTATTTTATTTAGTGAATTATTCATTCAATAAATATTTTCTGAGCTCCAGTATATAAATGACACTAGGCTGGATGTTGTAGAATATTTGAGGTATTGCTGTACTATGCAACTCAGTAAAGAGATAATAAACATGAATTATAGCACAGATAGTGCTGCTGTGTGTAATAAGAGGATGTAATCTTTACTGCTACCCGCTAGAGAAACACTGTAGGCAGAGCAGATAGTTAACCATTATTATCAGCTAAAATTGAAACATTTTTCTATAGTATACATACCATTTAAAGTCCAAAAGTAAAGATCATAAAAAAATAAAACAATATGAAATTGTATATCACCATGATTTGTAAAGGTTTTTGAAATGTTTTTCCCCCCTCAGTATTCTATTTTACTTGCTAAAATGATGCATTTCACTTTCTAAATTATGTTCAAATGAATAACACCTAATAATAGGTTAAAAAGTATTAAGATACCTTTAAAATGCTGACTTTACTAGTTTATTCATGCAACTATGATTTGTGTGGCCTGTAAGTGTGAGGTCATTCACACAATAGCAATAAAAAATAAAACAATTTTTCTTATAAGTACTTAATTATAGAACATTTAGTAAAAAAATAGATTA
>NW_006441953.1:12607584-12622352 GCF_000325575.1 Pteropus alecto | reverse complement strand
GGCATAAAAGCTGCTTAAATGTTTATTAAAATTATTAAAAATAATCACAAGAAATACAACATGCATTGAAACCATACACACATTCATTGTTCAAACTACTGGACTAGGAACACTGAGCAGATACATAATTAAACACAGAAACAGTTGTGTTCATGACATAGGAAGAAAGATGAAAAAGTATTTTTTATTACTCATTTAATCTTTTCTTAGACCAAATATGAATGTAATTAGAATTCTGTGGTGTAACTTAGTTTTAGAAACACCTTGAAATTTGACATCAGCCTAGCTCCTTAGAGATATAGTTATAGAAATCAAAGACAACCCTGAATATTGAGGATTTACTCTGTATAGTTTTGAATAGTCATTTATTCATTCATTCATTAATTCACTCATTCATTTTTTATGTACTCAGTCTTTTAGTATTTACCTGATCCTTTAGTGGAAAACATTATACTAGGTTTTGGGATGAATAAGTATAAAAGAGGAATAAGAAGTGCCCTCTGATATCAAATAAATCCATTATGGCCAGAAGCGATATACGGAAAGACTACAAAAACGGACATGACTTTCAATACTTGTTTTGTTAATGTTTTATAGTTTTACCCTCTATTGAACAATTGTATATTGTTAATATCTAGATTTAATATAACATCTTGTATTTGTGGTGCCAGATGAAAATGTGTATTTTAGTATTGGCAATAATCATTTTGAATAGAAAATCTGCCTCTTGCCAATCCTACATGGGTAAGTAATATAAGATCTTTGACCATCAGTTTTTCTTCTGTAAAAATAAAAGCCTAGCATGTAGTTTTAAATGAGATTGTCACTGAAAAAAAAGATGCAGAGACTTTCCAATGTCCTTTTCAGAGATAATAGTAATGGTGAAAACTGAAGGAATAAATATCAAATTCACCGTGAATGGTTCGATGTATGGTCCTTGAATGCTTTGCACAATAGAAGAAGATTGATGTGCTTTGAAAGATTCATAGTTTTATGTGGATTGGAGGAAAGGGAGGATAAGGAAATGAAAGGAGATTGGTCAGCTTTGATAAGAGGTGTTACTATGAAGGAGTAGAAACTGATTAGAGTGAATGTGAAACTTGGAAGAGGAATGTGGCTTGTACAAAACAGTTAAAGAACTTTAGAAGAAGTCTGTAACTAAGACGGTTACTGACATCAGTGGTCGGGAGCGAGAGATGGTAATGGTTTAGTTAGGAAAATAAACTGAAATACATTTTTTCATTCAAATTTAATAAATATTTTTATTAAATAAACATTTTCTTAGATTTTTATTAAATAAACATTAGATTTTTAATAATAAAAGAAAATTAGATTTTTAATAATAAAGACCTAAGAACATTCTTAAGAAAAAGCATAAAGAGAAGAATAACCAGCTGTATTCCCAACTCTGAAATATAACATCCATTCACTTGCTCCTAAGTATTTCTATTCAGCAGAAAAACATGAGCACTTTGTTCTGGTGTTTTATAAAAAATGGCATCAGTCTTTAGCTACAGTTTAAATTTAGATTCTTTCACTGTTTTTTCAACAGCCGGTTTTTCATCTAAGGAGCTTAACTTTGCTGTAACCATCCTTTATAATCCTTACCGGAAGGCTGCAATACATAGCTTTGTGATTTCTATCGATGTGTGTATAATGGAAATGCTGACATCAATTCTTACATTAAAAAATAATACCTCTATTAACTCAGTGTGTCAAAGATTTGAGTTACTTTTAGTTTGCATTACAAATTGACCTAAACTAATTTGTTTTTTCAGATTTATGAGACTTTTTGAGTAACCATTGGTAACTTCCAATAGTTAGAGATAAGTTAGAGATGAAAATTTTCTCTCCAAAAACTTACCACCATGAGAGAAGTCATGATAAAAACAAGTCTCAGATCAAATTGTCATTTAATATACAGCAAGGACGTGTGACTTTTGCCACAAAACTGTGAAGTCTCTATTTTCTGCCTTTTAGACAATCATGTAAGTACCTTGTATGGAAAGTCTCTTTTTAGGATTTAGTTATTCTTTGAAAAGGATCAGATGACAAAATCATCTACTTAAATAAGAGGGCCAGGGTTGTAAACTTCAGACTCCATTCTGAACAGGACTGCTGGATTTACTAGATTCTTTCATTTTTCTTATCAGAATGGAGGTTCCTATAAGTATTTTTTCCTTATCTAAATATTTTTACTACAGCTTATTTTACCAATGACAAATCATTTCTAATATCTATTATGCTTATTTATAAGCTCTTTAATACTGACGATGTAAAGACAGTCCTAGTGGTTATTTCTAGAGTAGTTCATAATTAGTTGTTTTATACTGCTAGATCAGACAAGCGTGATGATCTATATCTACATCATCTATCATTATTTATATTTTTATCTACATTTACATGTACATACATATGCACCCTTTATATTGAAACATTTTAAATTATATTATAGATAATATGATTAGAACTCTTTTTTTAAATTTTGGTCCTTTAATTGACACCTTCACTCAAAAAAGTTCATTATTGTCATATAAAAATAAAGTGATACTGTTCCCGTGAGTCCCTAGAATCTACTGTCAATTTGTTTTAAGGGAAATTCTACTCTATAAATGTTTTATAAAGAACCAGCACCTTATATCCACACTATGATGCAATTACACAGCATACCAAGATTCCTATTTGAAAAACCTTTTCTCCAACAGCTAGGTATGGTCTCAGTGGACAGCTCTCAGCTGTTAGTTCAAGAATGGCTTCAGTAAAGACAGCCACCTTGGTCAATGCCATGCTGCCTTCTTGTGGTGGTCACAATTAATAAACATTAAAAATAAAATCTAGCCATCTTGTTCCTGCTTGGGGCCACTCTAAAGAGCCAGTCTACCTTCAGAGCTCCCCTAAGGTTGGTTGAGGCTGTCATTGGGTCTACACTGATGTTTGACTTTTTTATCAGGACAAATCCTGCCTTTTTTTTCTCCCTTTCACCAGTGTTGATCCTACGGACAATCTGTACTTCACCTTTTCAAGTAATCCAACATATGACCGATTCCTTTACCATTATTTCCTGACCATATGATCAATGCATTTCAACTCATGGGGTTAAAACGCTATCACATCACTTCATCACTTACAGTATATTAATGTCTGGTTTACCTGTAGGGTTCAAAGTCTTTCTTCTAAAATGAACACAAAGTCTTTGAAAATTGGAGTGAAATTATTTTTGCAAAGCTCCTGATGGTTTAATATAAGCTTCTTTATCAGTCATAGCCAAGTGTGCATTTTTAATGTAATGCTAGTATATATATGTATATGTATATATATACATTTAATTATTATTTCTATTTTGCAGAGGTACGGAGAGGTTAAAAAATTTCAAGTCATCCGGTTAGTAGATATCTGGGCTGGAATGATATATTATGGAATCAAGATGGAACTGGAATAAACTTAGGGATATTTTAAAAAGTAGCAATATACATTTAAATGACCTACTGTGTGTTAAATGACCTACAAATTACCCAACTATTCAAAACACAACTTCCTTGGAAATATCAAAAGAACCTACAGATCTTGAAGGGTATAGAATATTTTCATTTAAACATTAAAGTATCATCATAACTATAATTCTCTTTGACATGTCATCCTTAACAGAATTAAGGAAATTGATATTTTAAATAAACAGAAAAATGTGATTAGCTGACAATACAACTTTGTATTATTTAGACCCAGAATTTGCAGTAAAACTATTTTGCTCCATTTTTTGTTCTCACAGCAAAACTATTCTGCTAGACTTTATGTCCCTCTGGGATAGAATCTTAGTTAGTATGTTTAATCTACTGAACAGTGCAATGAATTTTATAGTGGAATATTAACATTAATAATATATCAAGAACAAGAGATATACCTGGAAAGAACAAGTAAAGCAGAATCTGCCTAAGCAGAATAGACCATAAAAAGAGAACGTGAAAGCTCATGTGGGGCTTATGAAAGAGAATAGCACCGACCTGAGAGAAAGTACAGGGAAAAGAACCGAAATGGGCGACCCGCCAGCGCAACCATCACCATTCCTCCAGGACCCAGGGTTTCCCTTTTGTTTCCCCGGTTTTAGAAAATTAAGTTGTAAGGTATTACTGAAAAACTTTGAAATCAAACAATGTAAACAATTTAAACCACAGTAGAATTCAGCATAAAATACTATAAAATTTAAAACACCCACATACACATATAAATGCTCTTTGAAAACTTCTAGTATCTCGAATATATATACCAATATTTTTTTTTTCAAGATTCTAGGGATTTTCAAAGAGCATCAATTTTTCCCACATGATTTTGGAGCCAGTTGAGAGAGATAAAACATGAGAGAAGAGATCAGATTATCAGCTTTATTAGAGATAGATGTTAGATTGAACTATATGGTTCATATGTACGCCAAATGGACTTTCTAACCCATTAATAAGTGGTGGAAAGCAGACCCCAGTACCTATTTTGTACAAGTTGGATTTCTTAAAGAAAATGAGAAAGGAGCTGATTGATTTCCTCATGTCATTGTCTTTGTCCAGTGACAATCAGGTAGCTCACAGTTCCTCTAAAATAATAGAATAAAGATAAAGAAAGTCAAAGAGTTTGATTGCTAGAAAGCTTCTTTACACAGACATGAAGAGTCAAGTATAATTATATGTATTTGTGTGTCTATATATGCATATATTTTTACAGACATAAATTTCCCAATGTTTTTAATGTTCTCTATTTGTTTAAAATTTCTTATTAATGTGATTTGGTATAGCTAAATTAGGAGGGCTTTGTAAGGAATCATATATGTGTATACTATTACTTTAGGAACTATTTAATATCTTTTTGTCCCTCTTTAGTGTTAATTATGGGAACACACAGTATTTTCAAAGTATATTACAAACCACTTCTCTTACCTTTAAGCAGATTAAAAGTTATACAAATGTCAGTGGGCCACATGATGGCTTTTGTTCATGACTGCAGATTTTAGTGTTTAGAAAGGCAGAGTATTTTGACTCACCTTTAAAAAGCAAAATTATTTTTGAACAAAAGGAACTGAAAAGATAAAACCTGATTAATTCACAGAGGGTTTTAGTAAACTGTGACTATTTTAACATTAATATATTTATTTACTCCTCAACAATTATTTTTTTCTCTACTACATGCCAGATACTTTAGTAATTACCAAGAATACAGGTTTGAAAAATGTGATAAGATATGTTACATAAACAAAAGTAGCAATATAATTGGGTGAATGCTGAGAAGAATGTTTATTTTCTTCCTATGTTACCAAAGGAATGTAATCCAGTTCCTTCTCCATAAGGGGAATTTTGAAATGAACATAACCATACTTTTTTTCTGCTTCCACTCTTCCAAATACTAGAAGCAGAACTAATCTGAATGCTCAGAATATAGGATGTTCACTGGAACATGTATTTATTAGGAGACAGGGTCACTGACTGGTAAGGCCATGGGTTCCATTACCTTAAATCTTCTGCCAGAAATTGGTTGCTAATTAAGAGTTCAATATTCCAAATAGTTAGATAATAGCTAATTGAACTAAACCTACTGTGCAAATCAAACTCACTTCACTTTTTATGGTCTACATTTAGGCAAGTAAAAGGCTTTTAACATGCTGGTTTTTGACCTGTTTTAAGAAACACTGTGGGTTTAAGGACTATAACTTACCTATAAAATAATACAGCAAATAGTTGTCTTATTTGGCTTCATCTTCTTTTTCTCTTTATATTTTATTATTAGAAGAGAACACGAGTCACAAGAAAAAAATTGTGTGTGGTGATAGATGTTAACTAGATTTATTGTGGTAATCATTTCACAATATATACAAATATTGAATCATTATGTTGGACACTTGAAACTAATATAATTATACATTAATTATATCTCAAAAAAAGAGAAAAAAAGCATTAAATAATTTGTATCACAGATTACGATAGACTAAGGGACAAAACAGAGAGGAGGGTAAAATTGAGTTTATGTGTGTCTGTGTCCATTATTTTAAGTAAGGTTTTCTTACTGAAGAGTCTCAGATTTGAGAACAAAAAGTATCTGGAAATGGCTACAGACCTTGAGTGGCAAGTAAAGTATTTTTAATTATAATGATATATAAAATAGATATAACTAGTATTCAGAGAGTGCCTTTAGTGGGCCAGCTTCTATGATGAGGTTTTACAAAGACTGTCGGTTTTACAAAGACTGTCTCATTTACTCCTCACAATACTTGAACAAGCAACGTTTTAAGAAATGATTCAAATATCTTAAGTCTAAGTGGTATACATAAACTATTATATTAAGTTCCCAGGAAAACTCTGTGAAGTAAATACTATTATTATGTCCATTTAACAGATGAAACACTGAAGCATAGAATATTAAGTGAATTGCCAAAGATCTCACAGATATTACTTCTAAGACGTTCTTATGCCAAAGTCTCTACTATAGAAATGATTCTCTGCAAACTCTCATGAACAGAGAACAGAGAACTGTAGCATAATAATAGTTAATCTTAGCTTTAGAAATGACAGGGAGAAAGCCAGAGAAACATCAGAGAGTGGAGGAAGGCAGGACGCTACTTTGAGAACTTGAAGAACAAACTTGTCTCACATGAAAGTAAAGAGAAATGGAACCAGAACAATAATCTAAAACTATTGGCTTTAAAATGTGTGGCTAGGAATGAGAAAAATATTTTGTTCATGACGAAATCAGTGAGGATTATTAAAGCTCAGAGAACTCTGCAAGGGTAAAAGGAAGATCTCAGAGAGTAAACAAGGATGTTTCTTTAGAGGGAAAGCCTCCCCCAAAAGTTATCGAGCGATAGTTTCTTAAAGTTAAGACAGGAAGTCAATAACGAAGAAAGTGACGAGAGAAATTCTATTATGTAACTGGTATTTATATCAGATCTGAACAAATCTGTGGAGGGATGACTAGGAATTCAAGTTAGAATATCTCAGACAACAGTCAGTGAATATAAAAGTTGTTGATAGAAATTCGGATTTAAAAAACTATATAACAGGTGAGTCCGAAACTAAATTAAAATTTAGATTGGTGAAAGAGTTCTCAGTATAGAAACATTCTACAAATTCAGGTGATAACACTGGAATTTGTTTGAATAATAAACATTTTATGCTAGCTTTTATTTTATATTTTATATTATGGAAGAATTCATTGGGCACTGTTGAATTAGTATGCTAACAAGTGTTGTGGGCTTTTTTTTTTCTAAAACATTAAGAAAAAGTATCTTCAGCTTCAAGAGGTTTATATAATAAACTATATATACAAATTACATATACATTGAAGAGAGTCTAAGGGAGAAGAGAAGGCAGAGGATAGATCAAATGAATCTGATAAAAGAATACAGATAATAGGGACCCAAAACCTATCAACCTATCAGACATAATTGTTCTACATCAGGGCAGATATTTTAGTTAGGGTTCTCTAGAGAAACAGATTCAATAAAATATATACACACAAAATTATATATTAAGAGAGATTTATGTAACAAACTGAATCATGATTATGGAGACTAAGGAATTCCATGATCTACCATCTGCAAAATGGAGCCCCAGGAAAGCCAGTGATATAATTCAGTCTGGGTCAGAGGGCTGAGAACCAGGTGGGCCCATGGTTTAAATCCCAGTCCGAAGGCCAAAGACAACATAAGATGTGCCCACGCAAGCAGGCAGCAGGAAGCATAAAAGGAGGGAATTTCTCCTTCCTCTGAAGTGGATATAGCTACCTTATCTTACCTTTTGGTTGTCTAGCTTTTTCTCTATAAAGGCAGGAAGGAGTTCCTGTAGATTCTAGATATCCGTTCTTTTTTTCTGGGGGCAGAGGGTGGCAACGCATGTTACAAATACCATTTTCTACCTTTCTTTGGATAATCTTTCTACTCTTCCTATGTGTATTTAGTGAATACAGTTATTTTTAATGTAGGCAAGTGCATACATAAATGCCTATTAAGTAAATATATATTCATATTGAATTTCCTCAGATATTGTTCGTTATCACCATAAAGTGAAAATAACTCAAAGATCAATAATTTTAGAACAGATAAAATAATTGTTATACAGTCATATAATTCTCAACTAAAAGAAAATGAAAGAATTAGAGCCATATCCAACAGACGGGATAAAAAATGAATACACTTGATATGATTCCATTTATGTGAAAGTCAACCAAAAATAAAAAAGCAAAAAGTAAAATTTAATTATATCGTTTGGGATGACACACATTAGTTAAAAAATCATAACAAAAGTTAAGGAAATGACACACTTAGATATGTACACATATATCGTATATACAAAAGAGAGGGAGTATGAAATGAATGAGTGAATGAATGAATAAATGAATGATTATGAAAGATTGATATTATTCTAAATTTTTCAGTCTCAGACGTATAAGAAAACCATCTGGGGTGAGGGTAGAGGAAGAAATGAGAAGCTTTTTATTATATATGTATTATTTAAGGAAATATCAAGATATTCAAGTAAAAACATATATTAAACAGCTGTAAATTTAAAGTTAAAATGATAGGTTTAAGAATCAGCCATAAAGGAGTAAAAGTCGAAGGTAAGTGACTAGATGAGAGTCTTAGGAACTAGGCTACAGGGAGGGGAAAAAAAAGAAAAGAAAAGAAAAGAAAAAGGAGAAGAAAAGGAGAGACAAATACTCTCTAATGAACTTCTAGCAGCCTCCCCCCAAAATTAATCCTGCACATATTCAGTGCACCAGTGGCATACCTTTCCCATAGTGCAATGGGATAAATTAATCGGAATCTCCCCTGAATCTGAAGAGAAATGCTGGCATTAAACCTCTATGTGTTCAGCTCTAACCTACTTTAGAAACAAAAGAGTAACTTTTACACTCAAATGGCAACTGAAACTTCAGTTTTCTGTATAATCATCTGTTGTCCACTGCCCTCTGGCCTAAATCAGGCACACTGATACTCTTTACTTTTCTTCTTTCTCTTTGTGGCAATGATTACAGATTGGAATTATAAATCTGCAATATACATATGGCTGCATTCTTATAATTACTTTTCACATTAAATACTTCTGCATTCTTTCTAGAGATTTTCCATAATTATAAATGTATGTCTTAAAAATCATCCTTCTACATGATACCAAAACAGAGACATAAATGCACAAATGTCAAAAAGAAGAGAACCAACTCAGGTAAAAGTGTAAACTATTGATAAATCAAAGTTAGCAGCACTTGCCCCCTCTTTCTTTGCCCCTTTTTCTACAATTCAAAGGTGAATACTGTCACTAGTTTTCTTGAATTCTAGTCCACCCATTTGATTTTCCTAAAATAGTTGATGGTACTTTCAAGAGAATTTATTTCAAAGTGCTATCATTCCTAAGGGCATTTTATCTATGCCTTTATTGGTCGAACGGATACTGTTAAAATAATGGAGACCCAGGAAAGCCAGTGATATAAAATAACCATGCATTTCTGATAAGTAGGCTTTAAATCCACACAAAAGATTTTTTTCTCTAGGAAGAGGGAAAGTAGTGTAGATACATTTGAATTCATTCATTATTTTGTCAAAATGGATTCTAAAAATAAAGGACACTGGTCTTAGAATTTTGGAGATGTTCTTCATATTTTTCTTCCTTTTGTATTTTCAGGGTAACTGTTGTTAATTGGTGTGCTCAGCCCTAATCATTAAGTGCTTTACACAATTAAATGTGAGGATTAGGCATTTACCAATTCCCAGATTTAGATATTAATCCACGATGTACATAAATTGAAATTGGCATATACATGCTTTCAATTCTACCAGATGTTCTGAGAAATCTTTGGAAACTTAAGGATTACCACCAGCATATTGATTTGGTGGAACTCATTTGGCTCGATTTGTTTATTTAGTTTTATTTGACACAAAGAAATATAGAAAAATTTATATAAACTTATATTGAATGTCTTAAGGCACTTTGAGTTCAATTCTTTGATGATTAGAGAACTTCAAGTAGTACATTTCTGACTTTAATTTTGTAATAAAAAATGCGGTTTTCATAATTATTCTTTTCTTTGAGATTATATAATCCAACTTTAAAAAAACTTTCAAAACTCTATTACTTAGTTGATTGAAAGATATTCAAAGTTTTATAAAAGTCTGAATAGACAGACTTTTTTGTAGGAACATTCTTAGTTTCTACAAATGCTAGTAAATCTTGAGCTCTCAGATAAGTTGACTAATGAAAGAGTCAATCAGGTTATGTAAAAGAAAACATTTAAGACATTAAAACATTAATAACAATTGTCATTATTTGCCTGTTCTAAGTGAAAGAAAAACATGTGGGTATTTTCTTACATATTAGTTAAGACAATGAAGCTAAATAATGCATTGCAATTTTGCCTCCTAAAGAGGAATTGTATCAAAATTGTGGGCAATGGCCTGGGCAGTTTGCTTTAAGGACCCCTGTTTTAAACTATCAGGTCTAGTTTTAGGTCCATTTAATACTTACATCTCTCATTGTTTGGTTACCAATGGCAACAGGAAATTGCAAGAGAACCAGAGACATGTTTCCTTACTAAGTACTTAGACCCTTTCTTAATCACAGATAACTCTGATCTTTTGTCTGCTCCAGAAGTGAATGTAATAATACAAGATTTTCTCATAATCCTCTGTTTGATAATTGTTTACTTGGTTTGCCTATAAATTTATGTAACTTGCCATCTGTTTCTGAAAATGACTTGAGACAATATAAACTTGAAAAAAAACTCAACTTTATGAAGGAGAAGTCTAAAGAAAAGAACAGGAAATTGAGGTATATAAAGGTATTTCTGAGCTTCTTAGTATACATGTTCAATTAAAAACATAGTAGTTTATCTAACTTAAAAGTCTCTAAGCTACCCACATGAGGTAACTATTTTCCAGAGATGTTAAGGAAAAGTCTCATGTAAATCTTTACATGCAAAACAGTTTACAGTAGTCCTCCCTTACCTGAGGTTTTGCTTTTTACAGTTTCGATTACCCATGGTCAACTGTGGTCCAAAAATATTAAATGAAAAATTTAAAAAACTAAACACTTTGTAAGTTTTAAAATGTGCATTGCTCTGAGTAGAATGATGAAATCTTGGGTCTTCCCACTCTATCCTGCCCAGGACATGACTCCTTTTGTCTAGTGTATCCATGCTGTATATGCTACCTACCCTTAGTCATTTAGTAGCCATGTGGGTTATCAGATCAAAGGGTGTGGTGTTTCAGTGCTTGTGTTCAAGGAACCCTTATTACTTAATAATGTCTCATTCATTTCTTATCATCTCATCATGTAGACATTTTATTATCTTACATCATCACAAGAAGAAGAAGGGTACAATAGATATTTTGAAAGGGAGGGGGAGAGAGAGAGACCACATTCACATAACTTTTATTACAGTATATTATTATAATTGTTTTTATTTTATTATTAGTTATTGTTGTTAATCTCGTTCTGATTTATAATTAATCTCTGTCTAATTTATAAATTAAACTTTATTATATGTATGCATGTACAGGGAAAACATTGTATAAGGTTTGGTATTATTTGTGGCATCAACTGGCAGTGTTGTATAAGGGGGACTAGAATATTAATTCTTACCTTCCTATGATGGAATTCCAAGCAGGATAGTCACAGACATTGTTATATGTGGTGCAGACATTTCCAGTGCAATAAATTGTAGCACCTGATATGACAGATGTAAGTGCATCCACTGCAGTATTAGGAAGGGAGGATGGATTAACACTGGTGGATAATTTACCGGATGAATGACAACCGTTTTTCAAAATGTAATTTTGGGGAACTAAAGATAGATTCTGTTTTTTGAGAGTAAATTTTGCATGCACAAATGCTGCATATTTGAAAAGGCACATAATATGTTCAGAAAACTGTAGGTCTTTTCTATTATTTCAATCAGAGTAGTATTTAAACTAAGTATTCTTGTTGTGGAATAATATTATCATTCTTAGTAATGAACAAGTAGAAACTGGTAAGCTAATGTTGACATAATACCTTCTGGAAAAAAATAATGCAAAAGAAAATATAAAAAGGTATCTCTCCATTTAGCTGTATACAGCTATAGACTAAACCATGACTAATGTATTCTATTGGAATTGCTAAAATATAGATTCACACTTAGAGAAGCCAAGAGTGACTTTCATTCGCCTAGTCTTCATCTACTCTCATCTCAAATGCCCATTTTCTAGAAACACATTTAGTATAATCTTGTTAAGGTCTTCAACATAATTCTGAAATAGATGATTTTGTTCTTAGATTATACTCATCTTCCATTATTTCTCAATTTTACCCACCAGCATTATGATGGAAAATAGAGACAAAAACTCTATCACACTTGTATGGAGAATTATCAGAACTCTTCACATCTATATTTTCTCATTGTCACACCCAGAAGTCAAAGCACACTATATGACATTAACTGTTAGGAAGCTTAACAAACAGTATCAGGTTTTCAATGCATAAAAGGAGAGATTTCCATTTACATCATTCCAGATTACATACTCTTTCCATTTACACCCCACAGGTACTGAACTATATACTCAAAAAGCTACAACATTGCAGTGTCTTTCTTTCAGAAAAATAACAAAGACCTCTTTTGTGTCCACACTTCCACTTGAAAAATAATAGGTAAGGAAAGCTTTTGTGTTATTTTGTTATAATCTATGACTCTGGTATTGCTGAGATTGTATTTACTATTTTATTTTCTCTCTTTACTCTTGTTCAAAGGCCAATGTTTAGCAGAGTTGTTTGAGCTGTGGGGCCTTAGTAATAAACTGCCTTTGGCTGATGCCCCTTTTGACATTTATGACATGCCAAGTCAAACTGGAGTTTTATTAAAGCTTTCATGCTCACTGCTTTTATTTTATTCATTTACTCCATTTTTATAATTTCGATATTTACAAAAGGTAGCTATTTGATAGAGTTTCTTGACCCATATCTAAACCATTGTTCTGTTTTTTTTTAACTTCTGACTTTATATGTTTTTATGATCCAGGCTCAGGTGACAAGTCACAAAAAGTTTTGCCAACACCCAATAAGATTTTAATTTTATGTAATTTTGATACCTAGAATCATTTTCTGTTACTCTGAAAATGCCCAGCCAAGGAATGACAGAAACTCCATAGCTTTCTGCTCTTGAAACCGAGAGACTGACTCTAACACAAGGGGAATGTGCTATGATCCTTTGTGCTTTTGAGTACGTTCTTACAAAGTAGTGCTCTCTCACATGCTCTCACATTCTCTCTCTCTCACATTCTCTCTCTCATGTTCTCTCTCTCACATTCTCTCTCTCTCCTTTCCTCCTTCTTGCTCTTTCATTACATGAATTATAGCTCCACATGAACAGTTATTTGCATGTTAGAGATTTATAGCAGAATTCGCTACAAACCTGGCACAACCTTTGCCAAGAAGACTGAATTGAAACTCATTTAAAAACATTCCAGAGTCTATTTCTAATTTTGTGTCTGTTTCTGTTGCTAGAAACCATGCCTGTGATCAAAATCTCACAGCTAACCCTGACTTTCTCCTTTAGAAACTTAAAATCATCTCTGATCTTCCCTTTCATCATCCTCACATCTCCACCTTTTCACAGTAGTAGTTTTAATCACCTAAACACTAATACATGTGATCTAGGTATATGGGCATAGAGACAAAGTGTGAATTTTTAGTAAGACAGCAGGTTTGAATAGAAATGTCATTTATTACCGTTGCGATAAGTAAATTTACTTTGATTCTATGTGGAAAACTTTCCACATTTATTTACTCATGTAACAATTATTTAACAATTAGTGTACAGAGTACTATACACTAAGCCTATGGTCTATTATGCAAATGGGAGAGATTACTGCCTTCATGAATCTTACAGATAATGAGTAGAGAGATATTAAATGATCCCATCCAATTACATAATTACAAAAGAATAATGTTATAAAGTTGATGTATAGAATTTCACAAACACATGCGACATTTAAATTAGTACTCATTTTGGTAAAGATAGTTAAATTAAGACCTTCATGATTAGATGACAGTAATTAATCAGGCACATTTGATAGCTGACATGCCCTATGTCTGACAAAGGGGACTCAAATAGCCCTCCTAAGTCTGGAGTTTTGTTCTTTTTTTTTTCCTTTGGAGTTTTTAACTTCCCTGTAACGAGTACAAATCCTTTGGGATGGTCTCTTCCTAAAAAAAGAAAATGTGCTCTACCACAGCAAAGTAATTAATTAATCTAAAAAAAGATCTGATTTAAAAATACACAAGAACTGTATTTCTTGAGTATTTTAAATTATATTAAACAACTCAATGTAAATTACAAAGATTTGCTAAATTTATATCTAAGTCCAGACACTGTTTCGGAGATTCTTTTAGTATGACTAAACACATATTATATTAGTGTGCTTTGCAGCACCTGAAGACATTTCCCAAAAATAAATTTGAAAAAGATCGTTTATGGACCTGTGATTCTAAAATAACTAGTTTTATGTTTATCTTTGTAAAACAACTGAATGGGCCAGTGCTAAATGTAAATCTCAGGCTATTTGAACTTGTTTTGTCAAAATTGCTGGTGTAAATTATCTGCTAAATACAACTATTGAAAATATTTCAAAGCATGGCACACTTACAGTGGTAAGCACTATGTTTAACAATGGAGTCATCATAATTATTATGACTAATAGTTTGGGAAACCAAATTGTTCAAAGGGATCATGAGGTTCTCTGCATTGTAAAAATTGAGACATAGTTTTTT
>NW_006441953.1:12588356-12607561 GCF_000325575.1 Pteropus alecto | reverse complement strand
CCTTTGGTTTTCGTGTTTTCCTAAAAGTGATTGTTGTTAATTACTCTCAAACATCTATAGTATTTGATGCCATTATATGTATTAATAACTCCTTTGGACATTCCTAAATCTATTGAACCTCAGCATCATTTACATTTGTTTTCCAAAAATGTATAAACTTTTTAAATTACATGCATTTCATCTATAATTCCATATTTTTTAATAAGCTACCTTCTTAAACATATCAAAACTTTCAGATTTCTATCTTTACTTACAAATATCCTTAATTCCTTAAATATAATTGCATTTTACAAACACTATATGTACAAAAACAAATAAATATATATAGCTACCAAAATTTTATTTCCAAACACGGTGTCTATGTGTATAGTTGGATGTCTTTTTCTACAAGGCAAATATATTTAACTACTTAAATGCTATTAGTTTGCAATTTTTAAAATGCTATAATTAATCTGTTATCTGAATTTATAAGCCAATTTTAAAAGTAAACTTGAATAGTGCTGTCTTTTTAAATAATATCTTTAGCTTTATGTATCAAAAGAGTAGATTTCTTTTGTTCTTTCTTTTTTTTCCCTATGTATAAAGGAATGAATGCAGACAGTGAGGAGTCTTTCTCTTTGTTCATGCAATTTTCCAGGAAGATACAATGCCTACAGATCTGTAGAGTGCTGAGCCATCAGTATTTTTGTCTTGTATGCAGGATCAGTTACATAAACTGCCATAACATAAACTTCCATGGAATTAGCAAGTTCTTCAAAAGTTTCACAATTCACTATACAGAGTATTGGATTAGGTTCGAAGCTGCTCTGACCTTCATCCTGGATTTGTCATTCTTGCTCTTTGTGTGATCCAGGTCAGATCACAATGTGGATTTAGTTGAACATTCACAGCTATAGAAAGAAACTGCTCTTATGGATGCTTTCTATATTATATAAACATTTTAAGGTGACAAGTCAACACATCTTCTTTGCAATATAATATTTAGCACTAAAGTAATACTTCCCATAGAAATTTATGTAAACTGTTTCTAGCCTATATTTAAATAAACTCAAATAATGAAAAGCTTGGTTAGTAAATATGAAGACTGTAGTCTATAAATGACTTTCCTTGGAAAGATATTAACCTTATTAAAATATTAATAGGATTTTACATATTATTTTGCTATTTAAATGAAAACTAATATTGATTGTAATTTTTTTTGTCAAGTATTAGGTTAATGGTTTAAATATGGAGAACCACATTTTTCCTGTTATAAAGAAAAAGACAAGTTAGAAGCACTTACACATTTTTTTTGCCATGGTCTCATAGATGGAAAATTATAAAAGAAAGAATTGAAATTCAACACTTTCTGATTCAAGAGACTGTGATATGTGCACTTCTTGAATAAATTACTAGTTTGGATTGTTTTAAGTTAGTCAGAATTTTTTTCTTTCCTAGTTAGATATATCGTCCATTCTTAATACTATTCTATAGTACATAGCATAAACCTAAATTGCAAGGTCTTATGCAAAGTTTAGTAATTATTAGTAATTATATATATTTTTCCCATTGCACTAATAACTTCATTTTTTATGATCATTAATATGCATTTAAATATCACAGCTAAAATTTTCAGAATTTCTTCTAATATAGTGTATCAATTGATTCTCATCCTCATTACAGGATCTACAGGTTGTCAAAACTGCCTTTTAATATCAAATTGAAGCTGTACACCACTATCAGACTTTTTAACATAAAGTGTAAACAATACCACAGTTAAGGAAGATTAATTGCTACTCTCCCCTCGATTCCCATTTTATGTGCTTCCCACTCTTTTCATTAACTGCAGTGTAGAATCCCACTTCTTTATGTGACATATAAAGCCATTCATTATCTGGTATCTATCCTCCTGTCTTTCCTATCTTTGCCACCTTCTGCTTTGTATTATAATCTAATAGGCCTAAACTTCATATGATTTCCCCAAAATTTCAGCATGTCTTCTACATGCTGATCCATCTTGCTCTCATGGAATTTCTCTTTCTCTCCCCCATTTACTCTCTACCTCAAATTGTTAGGCATTATCTCCTATAAGATTTTTACTTGACCTCTTAGCTTAGGTCAGGTATCCTTCCTCTATTCTCCTTCATAATAGCTTTTACCACATTGTATTAAATTTATTTCTTTATATGTCTCTAATACTGGAATACAGACTTCATTTGGATGTGGAACATCCCTTATTCATCCTGGTATAATCCTACACATAGAAACGACCTAATAAGTGACTGTGATGGAAATGAATTGATTGGTTGTGAGACATTAGTCTAATTAATGCCTTTTAGCACATGGAATGGAAATAAATAGATTGTTACAAAATCATGATTAACCAATATGTTCTATTAATTGAACTGTATGATAAACTAAGGTTAACTAAACAACTCATTGTTTCAGTTTTTTTAATGAAAATATTTCTAAAAGCAATATAATTTATTTGGATGTTTTAGTATATCTGCATTATGGACATAATCATATCTTTTTGATAATTTACTATTGGTATTTGTGTTAGTATGTGCACATTCTATGGAATTTTATTAAATGCAAGCTTGAATTGTTTGTTCTGTACTTAATTTTATTCGCCCATCAGATCATAAGATATTTAAGGGAATGAAATGACTCCTATGTTAATAGTCCATTAATTCAGCAGTCTTGGTAAAAAATGGCTCACTTTCATGTCCATATTCTAAAGAAGAGAAATAAGAGTGTAAAACAAAAGCATGTCTTATGAGCTCTTGGCCTGGGAATACTCTCAGCTCCTCTGTGTCAGTTTGGGTCCTTGCTACAAGATCTTCTTTATAACATGGCAGTTTTCAGTGAAGGGAGTCCATTGATGCTTCTTATATCTTTAAGGCTTACCTAATTAAGTCGGGTCTACTTAAATTAATTTCCTTTTAATTAGCTCAAAGTCAAATGATTAGGGACGAAATCATAAGAGTGATATCCTGTAATAATCACAGATCTGCCCATACTCAAGAGGAAGAGATTATTTATGGTGTATTCACCAGAGGGTGGAAATCATGGCAGCTATGTTAGAATCTTGGCCATCTCACTTCTCTTAAACCTTTACCATTATAGAATATATAGGAGATGAAACAAAGTATTTATTCAACCTAGGGCAAAATGTTAGTTATTTTTAACATATGCCTATCAAATTATATTTTTATTGTGGTTGGACTTCTCTTAACTTTGATGTCTCATATATAAATACCATTATTTATTTATTTTTAAAAAATTTCCAAAGTTCTTACAATTCTAATTACTTGAATTTTCAAAAAGGAACTGAAGGTACTAGTGACTTTGGTGACATTTAATTTAATATTCAAAGGAAGGTAGATTCTTTATACCTACTGTTTCTTTCAAAGGGCAAAATTACCCTAGAATATCTAATTTTCAGTGCAAAAATATAATTCTT
Organism: Pteropus alecto; assembly: GCF_000325575.1. Taxonomy (NCBI): domain Eukaryota; kingdom Metazoa; phylum Chordata; class Mammalia; order Chiroptera; family Pteropodidae; genus Pteropus; species Pteropus alecto. The sequence continues at coordinate 12,604,116 of NW_006441953.1, read as the reverse complement.
ACCAAACAGATTTGAGCTTTCAGTAGATAGCATATTTTATCAAATCACCTGTCATTAATAAAATTTCAGCAAGTCCTGACAGTCCTGTTTTTTGTGCTATTCTCAAATAATGCACTTCCTTTCAAATACTTTAAATGTCTCTGAAGTTAATAATCATGTAGAATGCCCTCCTCTTTCATACAAATAAGTATTTTAAAAGAAATAACACAGGTCAAGTACATTTAAATCTTTCACTGTGTGTGAATGTTTTCTAACTCTAAAGCAAATGCTAACCATTTTATTTATTTTGTTTTATCAACCAAATATTTGTAAAGTGTCAATGTCTGATTTCAAAGTCAAATGGAAACCCTTAGCGAACATTTCAAGATGTGAACCTTTATATATGTTATTAATTCTATAAATAGTTTCATTTTTAACTCTTTTCCCTGAAATCTTCAAGAGATTAGGATAGTAATAAGATATAAAGTACAAGTCATTATTCAAGTGTTCACCTAAGCAATAAAGAATCCCTTTAAAATTTGAGTTATAATAATTTAACCCAAATATAGAAAATATTATGAACACACAGTGAACGTGGCATTCTACAGTTTGGAAAGAACAACCAATGATGTGTGCTTGGGATTTGGATTGTTATATCTTACTGTATAATGTCCATGGGAAAGCACAGTAACATTTTTCAGAAAAGGGGAACTGGGTGGCCCTAGAATATGTCCTGGGACCACATACACACGTGGCCCTAGTCATGTTGATTTTTAGCACAAGCAGTCATTTTAAATCTAGTTGGAATATGATGGTGCTACGTATGTTTGATTTAGGGACTAGATATCCTGAGCACATGGGCTACATATTCTTAGCATTAACTTAATGGTAAATTAATTCTCTTATGCCAGACTTTGTGGAGAAGACTATCTAACCATGTGAGTAGAAATATAAAATAAGCTGGCATTTATTGAGCCCTTATAATACTGTATTATATTGATATGTTTTGTGCATTGTCTCATTAATGCACAAAATTCCACAAAAGAAGTAGAGTTATTATCCTCATTTTGTGGGTAAGGACTGTAATGGAACAAAATATAATTTAGCTAGTGTTAGAACTGGAATTTGAATTATAGATCATCTTGTTTCTAAGAAGATGCCTAGACTTACTGCAATAAGCACATTTGAGTAAAGCAACAAAGTAGAGAACATCTAGGGATATGGTTTGATCCCATTCAACAAGAAGTTAAATGGAATCTTAAAGCCTCTATTCCCTGCAGGGATCAATGTTCCTTTTGCAAGATATGAGGAAAAATCAGGCATTATGGGAACTCTGTAACTTACCCCAGTTAAAACACAGATGAAGACATGTAAAATTTTCCTTTAGTTGGATCAAAACAGGTCTACTATGAACCTTGTAAGGATTATATTTTCAGGGAGGAACAGAGCCATCTGTTTGTTCTGTTATGAGTTACTTATTTAACATTAGATCTTATCTTTGGAGTTTCATTTTATCAAGTTTGAATTTCTTACCTACTTTCTCACATCTTTTATCCATATTAGGCTTGACTGAATTTATATTTCAGTATTACCTGGAACAGTCAGTATGGTGCTATATTGTTTTCTCTGTCAGGATTTTTCAAAACCCTAACAGACTCCACAGAGTATATTCATGTGAGGATTTTGTTTAAATGTAAAACATACAGAACAGCAAGGGAAGTGAAATTCCAGCAAGGATTAGAGGCTTGGTAGACAATCTCTGTGCACTTAAATTATACTTGGTATATGACTAAACTGCCAAGTTTGTGTGAGGGATCTTAGCTTCAGAGGAGCAACCTGGAAAACACACAAAGTGGTTCTTTAAATGGTCAAGCCAGGCTTGTCAAACTGTTTGAGATAGCTGAGCCATCAGTAAAAAAGCTAACCCTGAGGGGGCAAAATCACCAGGAGAGTTTTTGACTTTAAAAAGTACATTATAAATTCCATTGCCTTTATCTTAGACAAGAGTCAGAAAACAAACAAACAAATGAAAATAAACAGGAAAAAAAAAAAAACAGACATATAGGCATCTCCAGACATAAAGTTAGAGCTTTATCAATTCGGCTATAAATGATCTCTCCTCAGGTGCCCAGCGCTATATTCTAGAGCCATTTCATAAATTTCATTAGATAAGATTAACCTGCATCTGAGGCGTTGTTTAAATTTAACCTCTACATTTAAGACCCTTTAAAAATTCCAGGCTTGAATGTGGAAAAACCTTGGGTCACCCAGTTAACAGAAGGAAGTAGACATGGGCATAGTTCTTGTTTAACTGATGAGCCTAACTGATACTATCTTATTGTATTTCAAACATTGATCACACAGGTATGCTCTACTATGATTTTACATGTGATATGTATCCTTCAGGTTTGGAAATCAATAAGACATTCATCTTATCCTAATTAAGCATAAAGACTAGAAATAAAATTAACCCTTGAACAACATGGATTTGAACTACGCAGGTTTACTTATACTCAGATGTTTTCCAATAATACTGTAAATTATTTTCCCTTCCTTATGATTTTCTTTATAACATTTCTTTTCTTTAGTGTACTATATTGTTAAGAATACAGTATATAATACATATAGAAAATATGTGTTAATCGACTATGTTATCTATAAGACTTCTGGTCAACAATAGCTACTAATAGTTAAGGTTTTGGAGAGTCAAAAGTTAAATGTGGATTTTTGACTGTACTCAAGATCAGCATCCCTAACCCCCATGTTGTTCAGTGGTCAACTGTACTGTCTTTAAAGACATGTAGGAAAATACATTTGGTTGAAATTCCAAATACCTCCCAAGAAAAATCCCAGAATTAAGTCTAATGATTTAACATGTCATCAACTTCTTGCTTTGTGTATATTTTCCTTCAATTTTCAACTTCAATTTAAATGTAATAGTGACGTCATGTAGTCATATTGATTAAAAACTAGCTCAAATCTTTAACAGCAAGAAATATTCAAATGTGGGATAAATAATTACATTCCCAAAATGTGAAGTTAATCATATGAGGTCAAAATGAATAGTAATCTCATTGTTATTTGAATAAAATTAAATTATAGATCAGCATTCACAAACTATTAATAAGCTGATATATAATTAAATTGGGGTTCACAAATATTGGAGAAGGAAGTTATAAGGGAGGAAACTAAAATAAATTCCTGTGTGTGTGTGTGTGTGTGTGTGTGTGTGTGTTTGTGTGTTATACATTTAAAGGATCAATACATACTTGTAGGCTTTAATGTAACTGATAGATACAGAAACAGATATAGATGTAAGTATATGTGTTTTTAGCTCTATCTGCTAAGAACAATTGGGAGTAAAAAAACTAACTGATACACTGAGCATACCTAGCCCATAGATCTTGGTTTTAAACCATTCTCCAGGGCTCCTTGGAGAAATGGCTAAAGTGAATCATGTATACAAATGAATATAAGTTAATTTTAAAAAGAAAGATATAAAGGATCAGAGAGGTTATGTCACCTATATAATGTCACAGGCAAATAAATGTCAAAGTGAATGTGGATTTCTGACCAAAAGAGTAGACACCTTCACTTACCAGTTTTGTGAACTTGGGTAATTTTTTCAACAACTAGACCTTGATTTCCAGGGCATAAAATCTATATAATCATAATAATTTTTACCTCATAAGTAGGGTTATTGTGAGGAACTAAATGAGATAATATATGTAAAGTACAAAAGAAATTACTGTACATTGTAATCACTATGTGTTTACTTTTTATTATCATTGTAATTTTTATTGTTACATTTACTGTTTTTATTTTATGAAACCATGTCTTTTTCACTTCCTTATACATCCACTTTTTTGAGAAAAGACACAAAATCGATGCAAGTATACTACCGGTGATGAAAACTGTATCAGAAAATGGAATTTAACACCAGATGGTATATTTGCGAGAAAGTGAGGAAGCTGACCTAAGTAGTGTGGCGTTTAACAATTGGAGAATCGTGGGAAATATGATTTGACGGACACCTTGGGACTAGATTATACTGACCTGTGCAAATAAAGTGCAGATGGCTTTTGAAAGAGCATTTTTGGGGGAAATTTAGCCTTGCATTGGTATACAGGATGTTCCGGTGTGGAGGATAAAAGAAATTACCTTTATGCTATATCTGGAAAAGGGATGTAGTCACTGAATACCTAATAATATCTAAATTGCATTGGAAAAAATAAAATAAAACATCATTAATCCAAAATAATTGGACATGAATTCAAATACAAAATAGGAACATGTCATGAAGAATATATAATTTTCATTAATTTTAGCTTTATATGGTGATTTAGATTAGTCTAATAAGTAACTTTACACAGAGACCTTGTAGAGAATGACTTTAATATATATGTCTAATTTGTAATTATTAGAAATCCATTGTTTCATAAAAATAATTGATGTGCTAAAATTAATGTAAGTTTCTCCTACTAGGCATTTTAATTGTCTCCTTTGGAATTTTTAGTCTATTAATTTACTCAGCCATTTTTTTTGGTGGCAATGCAAGGAAAAATCTATAAAGACAAGCCAAGTGATCAAAAATTGATGCAAGTATTTCAGTATAGTTTCACTTTTAAAAAGCTAGAAATGACAACACAATATCCATTTATATTCTGTATTTCATCATTTTTCTCTTCATTTTTCTGCTGGTACAGTGCAAAGTCCAAAAATGTTAAGACAGGGGAAAAGGAAAAAGAAGTAAAGGTTAGAAATAATGAGCAAAATGGACAATCGCTCCTAGGTAATTGAGAGTGAACGCCATCATATCACCGTTAAAGTAAGGGCAACATCATTATTCTTATATTTCTGTGAAAATATGCATGGGTCACTAAGCAGTATTGCTGCACTTGTTACAGATGAACCGCCTGTCTCTAGAAAAACAGTTTAATTTGGGGGTTTAATGAAGGTTTAAATGGGAATGAAACTTATCAAACCTTGCATATGAAACTTCATTTGACCCAGAATCACTCCTCCTAATTCTGCAAAGTCAACGAAATGTATGAGAGTAGGAAGGAATGCATTACTAAACAAAATTTGGTCTGTGAGTTTTTTGCAATTTTTGTTCTATTTATCACTAATTAGAAGATACTGTTGTCACCAAATCCTCAAAAAGGACTACCATAAAGTTAGGAGAAAACAAACTAAAAGAATGAGACACAATTGTTATAGTATAGACAGAGCCTATTTTAAAAAATATATTGCGAATACTAATCAAATAATGTAGCCATTTCTAGGAATAATTATGGTTCCTTAAGTGTCGTGACACCTATAATGCTTCCATGTTCTAGCCTATTATTTTCACTTTGTTGCAGTCCTTAGAAAAATGAGGCGGACCAATTTCATAGTTCCAACTATAAATGTAAATATAATGTGAGAAATATAGGATCTGCTAGAAATTTTCAACAGCCCTTACAACTACTTATAAAAATATGAACTCGGTTTCCTGTGATGTGTGTGTGTGTGGTGTGTGTGTGTGCATGTGTGTGTGTGTGTGTGTGTGTGTACGTGCGTGCGTGCGCATGTGTGCACGTGCGTGCGTGCGCATGTGTGCCTTCATCTAGGGAGATAGAATTTATATAAAACAATAAGTCACTTCAGGTAGTCTTCTTCCCACTTTTAAGTGTTGTTGTTGTTGTTGTTGTTTGTTACATTGAATAAGAAACATTCAAAAAGTACCTGCATTGTGAACATACTTTGAAAGGTCATTAGAAATACAGAGGGGAGTTTGCCTAGATTTGTGCGAAGCTGTTAGAGAAAGGAACAGAAATAATTTTGAAGTAGATAAGAAAACCAATCTAGGAAAAAATAATTATGATAATTTTGGCAGAAGATGAGATGGATTTCTACTAGTAAAATAGAAATTAATATTTTGCTAGTTATCGTAAGTCATTTCCTGAGATCCAACTGTTTTTGAAAAGTTTAGTTCGGTTCATAAACCCCATCTCATCCCATCCCATCCCATCCCGTCCCGTCCCGTCCCGTCCCGTCTGGTCCCGTTCTGTCCCATCCCTTTCCATCCTGTCCCACCATACTCATTAATAAGTGATACAGGTTCTGGGCTATCTTTGCAACTATCAAAGCCTTTCTTTAAAGAACAATCTTGTCAAGTCATATAAAAAAAAACAAACAAACAGTAACAAGAACAACAACCACAACAAACCACCCCACAAAACATAATTACAAAAAAGTACGATACAGATGATATTATTGTTAGCTACAGGGTGTCATGGGAGCATTAGCCACTAAATGAAGTGCTATAAAAAAAACTTCACTGAGAAAGAATAAACCTGAAATGTAATGGGCAAGGAGAAGTCAGAACATAGGAAAGAGAAGGAAAAAATAGGCAAAACAGCCTTTATGCAAAAGCCAAGGGATATGAGAAAGCACGGTATGTTAGAAACATTTTAAATGAATTTTTTGGGTGGAGGATGGAGTGTTTTCATATATATTATGTGCTTTTCAAAATCAGGCAGAAGGGATGTTTTTCTTTTTAATCCATTTTTCATGTAATAAAACAATTCTGGGACGGATTTGATGTTATAAAACTCTTCAATGACAATGGTGGAGTTTGAATTTGTCTTATTCCATAACAACAAAACATGTGAAGTATAGTAATAAATATTAAGTCATGTCAAAGAGGAATCTACAGAACAACACAGGATATAGTAATAAAAGCTGTGACAATTTTATGCCAGGTGCCAATAAGGACTTTCTATGTGTTATTAAAGTTCATCAAATCTCACCACCTGTGAAGTAAGAACTATGATTATCATCATCTTGTGGATTAGGAAACTAAAGTACAGAGAGATAAAGCTTCAGTAACTTTTCATATGGTTAATAATTGGTGGAACTAAGGCATGAGTCCAAACAATTTAACTCCAAATTCCACACTCTGAACTGACGAACTACTGCTTCTTTAACTGTATTATTTATGTAAGAAGTCAATGATAAGAAAGCAGTGTCAAATAATTACAATAAATGGGAGCATTTTTGTACAGACATGATCTATAAAATTTAAAGAGGAGGAGTTTATTATTTTTACTTGAACGTTTGGTTTGGAAAATAAAGAATTAGCAAAATAAATGACGATCGCGATGCTCTGTTTCAATTCGCCTTCAGAACAGAGGTATTTATTTCACCTTCCACTGCTGAGAGTGCTGCCTGATAAAGGATGGGGGTCATCTTCCTCCTTAGAAATTGCCCGTATCTGAAGCTGCCTACCGGAAATTATACTCCCTCCTGAAGAGTAGCCCACAATGTCTGATTGATGAGGTATACAGATAGTTTATGTAACTTACCTAAGGTCACAGAGATTCCAAATGGAAGACTACAATCCCATACTTGTCTGATTCGAAGTCTAAGACATTTTCCTTTTATCACGTTTCCCCTGTAACTAAACTTTACAGATCAAAGTAATGACTGATAAATTTATGTATGTCCATTTCATGCGATCTTTGGTTTCCGATCATTTCAATGTGCTCTCATAAAAAACTTTGTTTCAATATCTTTAACATAGACCAAAAACAGAAAATAAACCAAGCGCAATATAAAAGAAATAAATATTTGACATTGAAACATGAGATTATAAATGGTATCCTGTGTTGTATATTCAATATATGTACATAAAAGTATGTTTATTTTATAGCTTAAGAATATAAATTTCCTGGCATTAAATATAAAATACTGTAAATCTGTGTGTCCTAGAGATGAGAAGAATCATTCTTTTTGATTCTAAGAATCTAAGCTGCACTTCGTAAATAGTAGGAATCAGTCGCACTGCAATCTAGGTTTTCATGTGTCATTGGATCTTTTATGGTTGTTGAAAATTCTGGAATGTCTGTTATTTGAAATACTGTGTATAACAAAAAGTATATCAGTTGTGCTTCGACTAATTCTAATAGAAAGTCTTTAGAATATTTCCAGGCCTGTAAACTAAGCTTTATTTTTTTTCCCCTCAGGAGTTTACCGGCAGGCAGTTGGTTCAAGACATTTGCTTGTTATATTCAACAACTAGTTAGGCTCGATAAGGTAGTAGTTTGAGCAATTGCAACCCCATATGTTGTGTTTCTTGCTGACAGCATGAATTTTGGCTCGAGGGCACTGACCTCTTAAGCCACATGTTATGATCAAAGTGATATTCACTGGCAATCATGATGGGAATCTCTATTTACAGAATTGCAGCCTTCTGCAATAGTCACACAGATCTAAGATGATTAAAAGAGCCAATGCAAATAAGAGTTACCTTTCAAGACCCATTTAAATAGAATTGTGTATACAGCAGTGCTGTGCCTCTCCATCAAGGACATTGCAACACCCGGCTGCAAGTCTATAGCAATATGTATAAAAGTCATAAAATATACAATCTGTTATCCAAGTTTGGCTTCAAAGGAACAACATTCTTAATCAAGTAGTACAGTGAACATAACTTCTAAAATACTCATTAACTGCCCTCTGAAATCAGTCAATTTTGGAAACTTAAATTATAATTTAAATATTTATTTGATATATTTGTATATTAAAAAGTAGATAAAGAACAACCTTCCCCCAAAGTCTCATTACCTTTTAAATACTCCTTAGTAGTAAAACTTGTTTAAATCATGTCATATGTAGTTATATAACTTAAGAAAATACTTTGTGTAGCATTGTCCTTAGAAAAAAATGCTGTTGTAAGTTTTACTCTTCTTATTTGTAAAGATAAAACATATGACTGCACTATCATTGGCTTTTTGAGATAATACTTATATAAATAATTGTCCTTGTTTTAATACTGAGTTTGTTTCTTGTAACTGTATTTCCTTAGAGAAGATACCACTGTGACCTAATTATATTAGTTATAGATTCTTTGTCAGGAACATTGTAGTTGCTAATATCAACCAACATATTTAGATACAGTTTGGACCGATTTTCTTAAGAATAGTATTAGTACATATGTTGGAAATGAGCATTGCTAATTTATAAGCATACATAATCACATACAATACATCCTATATCTATATCATAGTGACACAAGACTTATCAATGTAATGCATTAAGTGATTGTTTATCTAAAAAGCAGCTAGCACTCATTACAATGTGGTAGACACTAAATATTGTATATTGATTAACTTGATTAATCTTCAACCCACATCTATGAAGTGAATATTATTATTTCCCAGCTTTATAGAGAAGAAGACTGAGGCTTAGAGAGGTTAAATATTTTTCCCTAATGACTAAGTGCAAGCTAATAGTGACGGAGAGAGGATTGAAACGTGGCACTCGCTCACCAGAGCCAGGTTCTTAATCTTATATTATGGTACTTTGTTGATCCTCAATTCTGGAATTTGAGGGTTTGCTCAAGCTTTGGTACTGTCTCTAATGGATTGATCTGTAGTTTCCTTGGGCGAGTCATATAGCTCATCAGGTCTTGATTTAATCAGATGTCAAATATGGGGTTTAAATTGGATACTTTATCATATTTGTTTCCCTTAGAAGATTTTAGAGTTCAGAAACATAAGCGTCTCGCTAATCAAGTAATAATCTGTGCCTACGACTATGCAAACCAAATCTCTATATGTTCTACACATTCATGTAGCCATAGTGAAAATTCATGGTTAATATTCTTGATATATGTGGAATCAGCACACTATGCTAATGGGAAGAGAAAAAATGTAAATAGGTTTGTTACAACTTGCTAGAAGTTGTTAAATTTAGTAATGGCAAGTAAGATAACTAAGGAATGAAATAGTGTGGGGTGGGGATGATGACTACAATTTTAAATAGTGTTGTTAGGGAAGGCTGAAGTGTGAAGGTGCTTTTTGAGGATAGATTTGAAGGAGGTGAGGAAGCAAGACATGAAAAATATCTGGAGGAGAAGCCTGATGGTAGAGGGAAGAAGAACTCAAACTTCTCAAGGTAGAAGTATGTATAGTGTGTTGCAGGGACATTGAGGAAGCCAGTCAGTTAGAACGGAAGAAGGCAGGGAGTAGCAAGCATTAAATTTAGAGGAGTAATGAGGGCAAGATTGGTGATACCTTATAAGTGAATAGGATGGGAGCAATTGGTTCTGAAGTTCTGAGTAGAGAAATAAAATCTTCCGACTTAAGTCTTGAAAGTTTCACTCCAGAAGATTTGTTGAGAATTGATGAAAATCCTTTTGGAGGCAGAGCTACCAAAAAATCAAAGATGCATTATCCCAAGAGTCTTTAATGGACAAACACTGGCCCAGACTATAAGAAATAAATCCTTGCATTATATAAGCATGTGGACCACCGAGAGGCGTACAAATGCATCCACTTTACTGCAACAGATACAATTTGTATAAATTATGCAATATAAATGTATAGATATCACATTTCTTAATATCCAGACATGCTACTTGCAGTTGTTAAGATGCTATATTTTTAAATGTTGGCTTAGAAAGATACCAACAATTGTTATAAACCATGTAAAGTATAAAACACGAAATGTTTTATTTCGCTACAAGAGAGGACACTTCAATTCACACTCTTGTAAAAATGCTTTGTGAACTGTTGCTTGGCCTAATCAGACCACAGGAGAATTCAAACAGTAGATGGGGCATTTCAAAAACAATGTTCAAGATAGATCAATTGAAAAAGTGAGACAGCAATGGTTAGTGCCATATTAAATAAACTAAGTAGTCTTTATTCATGAAAGAAATTTAAATAGAGAAGAGACGTAGATGTAACAAGGGCTGGAAATTTAACAAAGTTTATATATAAGGGAGTGACTGTGTGGAGGAAAAAGAAAATCAGCTTCAAAATGAACTTTGCCTTTAGCCTTGTTAGCTTTAGAGACACCTTTGCTTTCTTTTTGACACCCTCATTTAACTGCAACAAATCAAATTTGTCTGATAGCTCCGCTTGACAAGAACCATAAGTAATTGCCAGGAGGCCAGGCTGCAGCTGTGGCCCTCCTATAGCACACAGTTGTGCTGTGTCGTTTGAATTTGTGCTTCAATGCATCTTTAAAACATTTCTACTGCATAACCTGATTAAAGTTGTGTCCCGTCTGTTCACTTGACTGCCGATGCTTAAAATCCTACTTCTAGCACAGCCCACAAATTTTAACTCCAGCATAAATATTTTTCAGAAAGAAATACCTATGAAAATAGGCATTTCTAACAGCTTTCATTTTATTAGCCTCCAGCATTTTATTGCCAATATCCAGGTACCTCAGTCTACTCACTTTGGCTCTCAAGAAATTTTTGTTTATTGAATCAAACCGATAATTTCTTTGCTATATTCATTTTCTGCCCCTATTTACTGTTTATAATTTGTTCATATTTTCATTCACAATCTTCGTATGGTCATTTATGGTCATTCAGCAGTTTTATGCAGTTCCAGTATAGATTCTCAATGAGGCTGTCAATTCCTTGAGGAAGACTAAAATATTTGCAAAATATTTAGATGGTTGGATATATGTTGGGGAAACTCAGGAAATGACTTTGTCAAATATATATTATCCATTTTTCATAGATGGGCTCCACGATTGGTATATCCTCTTGTTTTTTATATATTACCTTGAAGATTTATGTCTTGCAGAGAATACTATTTCAACCAAAAAAATTTCACACCTCCAACTTCCCTTTTTCTTGTTTGAGTATTAGCAATTTTCCCTATTACCACTCATTCTAGCAATAACTAGCCCTTAAATTTTGGGGCTTTCCCTTACTACTTTTCCATCACATTCCAAGTTATTCTCCTTTTTAGTATGCTGAACAATTGAGGAATTTTTTTTTTTTTAATTTAAGCTCTCACTCAGATTACTTCCACCACTTCAAATAAGTTAATAAGTTATTTTTTCCAGACAAAAAAGGTATTCTATTTCCCTATGAACTAGTACATCATCAAATAGTGTACATGTGTTCTTGGCAGTTAAATACAATTGCTTGGATCATAACTGCTCCTTTTGAGGAGTTTCTTAGGTCTATAAAGCTGAAATAATCTTTTAAAGCTGTTGCCTTTTGAAATGACTTTTTTGTTGTTGTTCAATTTGAAGTTCCAGGCATTAAAAGGACATGTCTTAATTAAATGACACAGTTGGTAAATAGTGAAGGCAACAAAATATGCAAAACCTTTAATATTTGTTGCAATGTGATTGATTGTAGATTAATATAAAAGAAATAATCTTAATACCTGAGCATAGCCATATTTGAAAAGCCTCTTCACAAAATAGTTGAAGAATAATCTTCTGAATAGGGGCAAATAGCCCTTCATGTCCGGGTCTTCAGGAGCCTGAGAAAGAATGCATTGTGAGACAACCCACAGGAACAGCATCCAGAGATACTGTACCTTCCATAAAGACTGTCAGAAACTTAACCTAAGATAGGCATAGTACATTTATTTGAGCAAGTGTAAAATAATAATTTCATCTGTTTTTCCTGAAAAAGAAAAGAAAATGAAAAAAGCTTCATTTGCCAAGAATGATGAAGCATGATTGATTACAACACTGTCTCAAATCTAGGTAACTGAATTGTAACATCGAAAAAGGTGATAGCATTTGAATTCTATTTGAGAAATTGCTAAGTTAAGATCTTTCTACTTGTCAAATTTAGGATCAGTCTACAATCAAAGATCTGTACTTATTGGACTCATGTGCAGAACAGACTCAGCCAAACATTGTCACTTTTGCCTTTCCAATTACTATAACCCACTGGACAGAAGACTTTCTTTCTCAAACACAGAGTAAGCAGTAAAATAAACCTGGGCGAAAAAAAAAAAAAGAAACCACAGACAGGTAGAAGATACTTGTAGTAAAATAAATGACAGGATTGGCATCACGACTATATAAAAAACACTTAAAATCTATAATAAAATGGCAAAAACAACAGAATAAATAATATAAACAATTAATTCATGGAAGCAGAAATCTAGGTGGCAAATAAATAAGTAAATAAATAAATGCTGGATCTCACAGCTATTCAGAGAAATGCAAATTAAAGTGGGCATTAGAGTAATTAAAATGAAGGTCTTTTAACACCAAGCACCAATATTCCAATAATTCAACTTGCAGAGAAACTTTAGCATAAGTGCACAGGAAGTATGTTATAGTGGTACTGTTTGAATATTTTAAAAGTGGGAAAAATCACTGTCCTCCAAGAGAAATAGATAAATAAGTTTGTGACTTGCTCATGAAATGGAAAATTATACAGCAGTTAAATGAACAAAGTGGAGTTACAAGTCTCCGAATATTTTCAAAATTTAAACGTTGAAAGAATTTCAAGAAGGTATTATATTGTGTGATAATATTGAGGTGATATATCAATATTGGGGTTTTCATCTGCATGTCCCTGATGTTTAGTGAGTTTGAACACCTTTTCATTGCCTGTTAGTCATTTGTATGTCTTCTTTGGAAAAAAATCTATTCAAGTCCTCTGTCCATTTTTAATAAAATTATTTAGATTTTTTTTTGCTGTCTAATTGTATGTATGTGTTCCTTTTATATTTTTGGATATTAACCCCTTGTGAGGTTCGCAAATATTTTCTCCAATTCTATGGGTTGCCTCTTTATTCTGTTGTTGCTTTTGCTGTGCAGCTTTTATGTTTTATATAGCCCCAATTGTTGATTTTAGCTTTTCTGTTGATTTTGCTTGTGCTTTTGGTGTCATATCCAAAGAATCATCGCCAAGACCAATGTCAAGAAGTTTTACCTACAGGAACTCTACCAGATTCTCACTCTTAAAATCAGAGAAAAATTCCTTTGTGTTTCCAGCAGGGGTTGAGGAAAAGTAACTTTTTTGAAATATGCCCAAAGCTCTTCTTAGCTAGGCCTGTCCTAAAGGGAATCTATTTTACCATAGCTTAACTGACTGGGTATTAACCAAAGCCTAACTGACCTATTTACAAATGGGCAAAAGGATTTATTATCAACCAAGTTACCACATAGGGAAACTCCACAAGCCAGTGTAAGAGCTCAGGCTCAAAGCTACCCAACCCAAGTGAGAGAGATAATGGGTATTATCACACTCTTCTACTTATGCATTGCTATGTAGGTTTAGCCCCAAACATTGTGTCTAACGCAACTATTTTATTTTTTAGCAGGCTTATTGAGATTTAATTGACATACGAGAAAACTGCATACATTTAAAATGTACAATTTGATATAATTTGGCATGTGTATATCCTGTGAAGACATCCCTTCAATTAAGAAGATAAACATATCTGTCACCTTCAAATTTTTGTGCCACATTTTGATTTTCAAAACCAAATTTTTCTATATTTATGTGTTTTTTGGACCCAATTTGAGAAAATACTATTTGGAATTTTTGTATATATGTTCATAAGAAGTATTGATCTGCAAGGTTTTTATTTCTTGTCATGTCTTTATTTTCTTCTGGTTTTATTATAAGGCTGATGCTAACCTCAGAATAATTAGGAGTATTCTCTATTTTTTTTTATGTATTTGTAAGAATTTATGCAGAATTGAAGTTATTTCTTCCTTATATATTTGGTATAATTTATCCAGAAAGCCATCAAGGCCTAGAGGTGTCTTTCTGTTTAAGTTCCCCTCGCCCTAACAATTTAATATCTAATTAATGTAATAAATAGATATTAGACTATTCAGGTTATTTCTTCTTGAGGTTTTATAGTTTGTATCTTTCAAGAAATTTGTCTTTTTTGTCAAATTTGTTAAATTTATTGACATAAAATTGTTCATAGTTTTCTTGTATTATTTCCTGTAGAATATATAGTTACTTGAAGGGAGCAAAAGTTAAAACAGGGAGACTAATTAGGTACTTCTATCTGGTCAAAACCTGTGATAAATTAGACTAAGGAGCAAAGTGCTACGTTGCCTTCCAATACTATGATTAGTCAGAAGAGTCATTAACAAATAAATAAATGAGTTGTATTAATATTCTCTTTTAAAGAAAGCAGGGTATTAATTCAATAGATACTTACTAATATATTATTATTAAACATATTATGTGCCAACTGTAGAGTCATTGCTTTTCTCTTTAAAAAAAAAAAGGCTAATTTTTTTTTTTTATTAAAATATCTGGAGACTTAAGACAAATTTTAGCTAATTTTTAGTAGAAAATTATTTAAGATTTAGCTTTGAGAAAATCCTAGCTAGTCTAACAGAGAATTGCATTATTTAGATGTCTTTCAGATAATTCCAGGTGATTTGAAATGTCGAATCCTTGCACATCAGATCTTCAAATAATGCTGTTTTGTTCAACATCCTTTCATTAGAGAGTTGATGGAATGCCATAGGAACCTAACTCTTGTTTATATCAATCAGCTATGGTTAAACTGGTTTCATTAAATGTCATTTGGCTTAAAGTTACAAAACCTAGCGATGACGTTAAGTGAGAACTTACTATAGCAACATGATGATTAATCACTGGAGGGGTACAGTCATTCTGTTGTGTGTCGAGGCACAAAAGCTGAGGCACATCCTGAAAGCAGCTGCAGCTGGAGACTGTCAGATAACTTCCCTTCTTGTGACAGGTTTCTCCTTGAATAAAGTTTAGGAGGGCATATAATGGAAATGCTGCCCCATGAAGTTTTCTAATGTTACACAAAATTGTGTCTACAGTCATGCCACCCTGAACAAACCCAATCCCATCTGATATCGGAAGCTAAGCAGGGTCAGGCCAGGTTAGTACTTGGATGGGAGACCACATAGGAAGATCCAGTGCTGTAGGTGTAAAAAATTAAAAAATATAAGGGATTGTAAGCTGACAAGGTCCTTGCAGTGTGTGAGGTCAACGAAGGGTTGCCTCACCTAA
>NW_006441953.1:12561754-12586713 GCF_000325575.1 Pteropus alecto | reverse complement strand
AAAAAAATTATTTTATAAATGAATACAGTGAAATATGTTATCCAAAGAATGACACATTAAATGTGCCATTTAAAAAGTATATTAAATAGGAACACTGGAACCTGATTTTTTCTACTTTATTCCTCTCTACTTACATAATACATAAATGTTCCATAAGCTCTAGTATTACTGAAAGTAGCAATCAACATTTATTATTCCTAGGACCTTGCTTATCAACCTCTGTTTTTTTTAAAGGGGCAATTATGGAGACTATTTTTTACGTATATATTACAAACTAAATATTTTGTGTAATTTAGTTAACTGTAGGTAACTAAAATTCACAACGTGCTTATCATTATCAGACACTCAGAGTTTTGTTGTAATATAGACTGCGAATTTTACCTTTGTATTCAGCAACTAAATTTTCAGCTAAATATTCAGAAACTAAATAAAAAATGTGATTTCAGTAACACTCAAAACACTATATGAAAGTAGTATTGACATATACGAAGTATTTTGTGTTAAGCACACAAGAGTTCAGAGGACAAAAAAGTTATGAATGAGTTTTTTGAATAAGAAGTAATACATTTACCAAAATTTTACATTTGAGAATTTTAAATCTTATAAAATATCGTTTCATAGTAAAATTATTATATGCATTCATATGTATATTTATGCATGTATGCATATATGTATATATGTGTGTATACATATGCATGTATAATTGCATATAGAACTACAAATTATGCATTTATGTTCCATTCCTGGAAGGTGAACCTACTTCAAGAAAGTTGTTTTACATTTAGTTTGTTCCTTTTGTTCCTTAGATTCCACATATAAGTGGAATCATATGGCATTTATCTTTCTCTGTCTGACTTATTTCACTCAGTATAATACCCTCTAGGTTCATCTATGTTGTTGCAAATGGTAGGATTTCACTCTTTATGTCTGAATAATATTCCATTGTGTATATGTACCATAATTTCTTTATCCAATTGTCTATTAATGGGCACTTAGGTTGCTTCCATATATCGGCTATTGTGAATAGTGCTATCATGAACATAGGGGTGCAAAGATCTTTATCTGAAACTAATGTAAAATAAAAATTAAAAAATTTTAAAAAGTTGGTTTACATAGTTAAAACAACTGTTAAGTTTTTACTAGGTTTCTAGGTATTATCAAGAAAGGGAAAAAATCTACATGTAAATTTGATTTTTAAAAATCATGTATCTATTTTCAGATTGTCCTAGTTTTGAAAATGGTTTCTTTTCTGATTGTTATTTAATTGTTAATGTCTTTTTATATTTTCATGAAAGTTTCTCAGATCCCTAGCTGCTAATTAATTGACTCTTGAACAGAAACACAAATGATTTTTCTTTCCTCCCTGGTCTCTGTCAAGCAGTAACTGATCTTTAAATAAACAGTGAAGTGCACTGGTGGGTTAACGATGGAAGTATTTGGAGAGAAACCTCGACTGATTTTTAAAGCTTTATTTTTATATATGATTATTTTTATTCACTACGGCCTTCTGAAACATATATTTAAAAGATCTGCATTAAAAGTTAACCTAGTTTTATACCAATTTTAATATTAAAATTATTATAACATTACTCAAAAATATAAAAGTACACAAGTAACACAAAATGCAATTCTTTGACTACAAAAGTTTGGAAAAATACTAACAATTTGACAATATTATATATGATTATTTTTATTCACTACGGCCTTCTGAAACATATATTTAAAAGATCTGCATTAAAAGTTAACCTAGTTTTATACCAATTTTAATATTAAAATTATTATAACATTACTCAAAAATATAAAAGTACACAAGTAACACAAAATGCAATTCTTTGACTACAAAAGTTTGGAAAAATACTAACAATTTGACAATAGCTTCATCGCTTTTTTTTTTTTTTAAATTCTGAGAAGCACAGCTGTTGGTCAAATCCTCATAGTTTACTTCTCCACTATCTCATGAGTAATTTCAAGCTGGTGTGAATATAGACATCTTAGCTCTAAAATTTATATTTATATAGAACTGCTCATATATTCAGACAAACAACATGTGGGATTAGTTGTGCATATTTACAAAAGTCAAATAATAGCATTTCTTTACCTTTATAAAACATTCTTTTCTTAACATGATATTTAAAAAACTATCTTTCTCAGTCTGCCTCATTAATTCATTATAGTGTAATATTCCTTTGTATGAATTAGCCACATTTATTTTTCTTTTACCAAGAAAGTGCACTTTTAGGCTGTTTTAGTGTGTTCATAATTGCACGTAAGTGCTGCCATAGACACTGATAGCCATGCTTCCTTCTGCACATGTATGAGAGTTTCTCTAGGTCAATTACAGAGCATAAGGTGTGGCCATTCTTAACCTTATTACATATTACCAATTTCTTCTCAATTATAATCACCGTACTGTGTTCTTTTTTTTCTAGTTTTCACCAACATCTTCATATTAGTCCTAACTTTTAAAATTGTATAATCCTATAGATGTGAAATTATTTTTTAATATTGTTTTAAATAACTTTTTAAAATTAATGATTAGTTTGAGAAACTTTCATTTGCTTATTTGTTGGGTTATTCAAGATTTTTCTCTACACACTTTCTCATTTTGGGCAGGTTTCCTTTTTCTTATTGACATGTTGATATGTTTTGTACATATTTGAGTAAACTCTTTTCCTGTTATGTACATACCATATATTATTTTTCAGTCTATGTTTTGTCAATTTTGTTTACACTATCTTTTATCATTTAAATTTTTCATTTTATTGTGGACAACTTTATCAACATTTTCTTTGTTCTTGAGAATGTAAGCTACAGGGCAAAGGGATATTTTTTAGTAATGGTTACCATTGTATTCTTAGCAATTAGAAGAATTTATGGCAAGTAGGAAAAAGTCAATAAAAAAGTGTTTAAAATTTTGTCAGGTTTTTTTCCTATCTTAGAGTCATTAAGAAATATTTCAACTAATAAATGGCAGTCTAAAGTTATTTTCACATTTAGTCTAATATATTAAAAATTAAAATTAAATGTGATAAGAATAATATCTAGAATCTTTTTTCCTTGTTTGTGTATGTAATTTGTGACATGTGTGTATATGTATTAATATTGATTGATACTAAGCCAGTTCTTATAAAATAAACTTTGTTACAATGAAATTTAATTTCCGCTTCCTACTTTGTCTTATGATTTTTGTATATATTACATCTATATGTAGAGTGAACAATTCAGTGTTATAATAATTTCTTCATATCATCTTATGACTTATAAGATGGTAAGAGAAAAAATATTTAGATGTTTTTATATTTACTAGAATTTTTGGTTATTTTTTATTTCTTCCTGTAGATTTGAATTTCCTCTTTATATCATTTTTTTTCAGCTTGAAAGATGCCCTTAAGAAATTCTTATGAGAAGTTTTTCTGACAATGTGAAGAACTTCTTGTAAGTCATGTATGCTAGTATAAAATTCACTCAGTCTGCGTTTCTGGAAAGGTTTTCATTTTATCTCATTTTTTGAAAGATAGATTTGTTGGAAATAGACTTCTTGGTTTTAACTTTTTTTTCCTTTTAACTTCAAATATATGTTCTTTCATATAATTCTGGTTTCCATTGTTTCATATCAGAAGTCAGTGCTAATTGTATAGTGCTTCCTCTCCACATATTGAGTAATTTTTCTTTTACTACCTTCAATATTGTCTTATTGTCTTTGTTTTAAAAAGTTTTGCGATTCTGTGTGTAGATAGATCTCTTTGTGTTTATTCTCTTTTTAATCATTGAACTGGTTGGATATGTGAATAATGGTTTTTTATCAAATTTGGAAAGATTTTGGCCATCAGATCTTTAAATATTTTTTGATTCTTTCTCTTCTACTGGAACTCACATAACTTATATATCAGTATGCTTTATGTTGCCCAAAGTTCTGTGTGGTTTTAATGGATTTCCATATTTTTTCTCTCATTCTTCAAATTGGATATCTTTTATTGATCTATTGTTAAATTTGCTTATTCTTCATCTGTGTAATCAAATCTATTGTTGAGTATCTCTAGTGAACTTAATTTCAATTAGTTTTTTCAACTTTAGAATATCTATTTAGTTATTTTATATAATTTTTATTGACTTGTTGATATTTTTGTTATTATCATGCTTTCTCGTGATTTTCTTTTGTGTTTTGAAAATATTTTAATGGCTGCTTGAAAATTGCTACCTACTACCTCCAACAACTGAGCACACTCAGGGCTAGTTTCTATTGATAGTTTTCCCTCCCAACTTGAATCACTTTTCTTCTTCTTTGCTCTTAATTTTTTTTATTTTTTTGGATCTAGACATTTTAGATAGTATATTACAGCAATTCTAGATTTTGAATTTTTCTCTTAGTAGTGTCGTTGCTGTATTTATTTATTTCATTATTTTTAAACAACTTACTAGACTAAATCTGTAAAATTCCACTCTGTTTTGGTGTATGACTGCTGATGTCTCTGCTTAATTTTTATTTTATTTTATAATTTTTTTTTAAGTGTGATTTCTGGAGTTGTTTCTATGTCTGCACTGCTTAATGGTCAGCCAATGATTTTTTCTGAGGTTTTGTTTGAATATCTTGTGCCAGTAAGGCCTTCACCTTCTGTTGATAGATGTGTATGTGAGTTGTGGAGTTCTGTAAAAATTAAGGCAGTTTTTATGTTTATCCTGCCATTTTCTTTTGCTGGGCCCTTTTGTCTTTCTTTGAATATGCTCGCAGCCTCCTTACCCACTGAAGTAATATGACAGCTTGGGTCCCCTGTTTGTTCATACAACCATCAAGTCAGTCATTGATGTGTAGAAAGATTATCAAACTCTTCTGTGACTTCCTCATTTATAAGATCTCCCTTGTATTTTTTTTTTTTTTTCTGTTTTAGTGGTCTATTGCTTTTTCTTACAAAGACACAAGATCTAATTAGCTGGTCTGATGACCTTCTCTTTTTTCTTGCCACTGAAATTGTTACTCTCACTGATATAATTGCTGGGCATGAACATTTTGTTTTGTGGCCCAAGTCAAGTGAGTATCTTTCATGAGTAAAACGGTTGGCTTCAATGGTCTGCCTCCTTCTACAGCTACCATGTTTACCAAACTAGGAGTGATGGGAGCAGCCTGGTTGAGAACTCCACAGATTCCCACTGTTTGTACTCAAAGCTCAGTTGTTTTGCATGGATAAATGTTTCCCAATGTGTTGTATGCATTTGGTTAATTTCCAAATGCAAGCAACATATAATGAGTTGTTTTTGTTTTGTTTTGTTTTAGAATTTTCTTCTGGTTTTACAATTGTTTTGAAGCGAGAGGACCTCCTCATTCTACCATACCAAAAGTTTCTCTCTGCCTGTGACATGGTTAAAAATTAACCTTATCTTGGAGTACTAAGCCATATAAGTGAAAAAAATTGTACTCTAAATATGCATGTAATACTGTATTAGGATGTTAATTTCTAAAAGAGACTTTTTTCCACATCCAAAACTCTGTAACAAGGGAAGGTTGTATATCTTCTTGGGGATGTGATTTATCTATCTTTGTTTACAATGGCTTTCATTATCTATTGTATAATCTCCCCAATCCTCATATCTTTATGACTTCATCTCACTCTAATGTCAGTGTTTGCATATAATTTATTTATGCCTATAATACTTTTCCTTTAGATATCTTCTTGATAATTACTTTACCATCTAACCTTTGCTCAAATGCTATTACTTCAATGCAGCTTATCTGATTACACTATAGTGTGAACACCTGTCTCTGATAACTTGTTTCTTGTTCATGCATGAGTATTAATACCCACGCTTTTTTGTAGAACAAGCTCAATATCTTATTGTAACCATTCCTCTGGGACATGGCTTCTCTTTAACTTCATGAATATGGGGGTTTATCATTGACTTGTAAGCACAGACACATTCCTTTTTAATATATTTTATTATACTTTACTAGTAGTTGTGTGTGTTGAGTCATATTTCTAGAACACAAATTTTATAATATAGTTTTTCACTTTGCCTAAAGCATGAGATATATCATAAACAATATTTTTTGAGGTTTTCCTTGGAGTTAACTATAAAATTTTACATTTCTATGAGGAAAGTAAAAAAGGCAGTTAATGGAGGATATTTATTTCATCACTCAGATATCAAATACTTAGGGTTATATTGGAATTAAAACTAGTGGCTGCCAATCAACTATCAGTGGACAGTTTATATGATTATAGTTTCTGGGTTAACATTTTCAAGCTAAAAATTCTAATCAAGGAAGTACTGTAGGTTATTTAAGAATATCAAATTATGACGGCTTACCCTACACAAAAAGTCAATCTGAAAAATATTCATGATAAAAAAAAGCAATAGTAAGAACAACAAAGCTAACTTATGCTTGGATAATACTATAGAGTGGGCACATGTGGAATACTTTGTATAATTCTTGTAATATCCTCAAAGTATAACAACAAAAGTAACTCAATAAAAGATAACTACATTTAAAAAAAAATTAAAAACCTTTAGGAAGTAGTCTGAAAATAATCAAGGTAAAATGATCGGAATCCTTAAGCATGAAATAAAAAGCCTAAGAGGAAAATAATCACTCTATAAAACCATGGAAACTATGAATAAGTGAAACGTTTGTGAGTTCCCTAATTGCAAAATCTAGCATAAAACATATCTTGATACATGATTGGTTATAATTGGGTGAAGAAGATAATAAATTAAAGAGTAAGGACAATTTCACAAACTTCTTTGAGATAGCTTAAGACTGATAGACATTAAGTGACTGTTTTTTTGTTAATATATCAAAATAGGCATTGAAAATAATATTATCCTATTCTCAGAAGTTAGAAATCCAGGAATCCAATAACTCAGATATTTATGTTGCCTATTAGTACCAGCATTAATAACATAGTTCTGATATAGATAGTTTACAATTATGGTTTATAATAGTCTCATTGAAATTTTAATATATGTATATGTCCATTTTAATATTTTAGGGTCTATTTGTTGCAGACATAGCCCCATAGGAAGAAATATTATCTCTATGTCCTAAACAGTTATACAGAACAGAAATTTATCTAAGAGATGAAATCCTATTTTGAGAAACAAAGTGGTAGCCAGAAGCTAAAGAATCTCTTCCTAAATTTATAATTCCCAGATTTGTAGGCTCTGGAATTGGCTTGTTTTAGGATATCAGCTTTTAAAGAGGGAAAGCTAAGAAATATTGCAAAGATAAATGATCGTGAAGATAAACTGATCCTGAAAGCCAGAGTCTTACTGTTTTTTAGTTTTGACTCTATTTTTGTTTGATGCTGAATAACTGACTTAAACCCAGGACCTATTTGAGAGATTATATGGCTTTTCATCCAGCTATGAGAGTGTGATATTAGCATGAATGGAAAAGATAACATTATCAGCACAAGACTGGGCAAAGGCCTTCTCCCTGAGGATTTATTTAGAGAAAATGTTTAAACCAATATTCTATTTTAATTGCCAGCTGAGGAATTATTGAAAGTGTAGTATTTTTCTGTTTTCTTTGTTTGGTATATGGGAGGCATTCCACTTGTATTTTAGATCAAAGATGGAGGAGATTAAAGTAGGTATTATCATTATGCTTACTTTAGAGTGATCAGTGAGAAATATTAATCCTAGGTATTAAAAAGTATAATTCTACCACTTTGAAAGTTATATATGTATTGAAGTAGTCTCATAAAAATTAGGGAGAAGAAATAATAAATGGAGTTTTCAGATAGAAATTTGTCTTGCTATTGTGGTCATATAAACATAATACTTTTTTTTTGTTATTTTAATGAAGGTATTATGAATTGCTGATATGTACTCTATTCTTAAAAGCTGCATGATTTTAAAATTAAAGTACTCTGATGATAGGGTTTCACACTGCTTTATGTTAAACATAACAATACAAAAATCAACATAATACAAAGCATCATTAGATTACCACTCTCTAAAGTTAGCTAATGGAACCCTGACATATTTCTTTAATTAAACTATTAAAAAGAAAAACACCCTGTGAACTTTAATATAATCAACACATTTTTGTGGGAAATGAGGCCTGCTCATCCTGTTTTGTACTCTATACTGAAAAGAATAATAAGATATATTTAATCAAAATGAACATGCATTATTATATTTACTAAAATAATTTAAAATGCAAAAACATATACACTACACATCAGTGTACATTTCCCTTTGAATAATTTGGTAAATTTTATGTGTATTGGGAAAAAAAAATAGCATACCTATTCTCTGATATATCCTCAATACAAAGTTGCAAAAAGGATTGAAAAACCTAGGCTCTTTTGTTCTAACAAAGAACAAAATTAAGCTCTGGTGTTCTAATTAAGACAATATCTCAAATGCTCATAGACAATGATATGATGTTATTACTACTCTTTAAACTCTTGTCTTCACCTCACCCAGAATGAGGTCAATCATGTTTGTGTGATTGCCATCCAATTCCTTATAAAATGGTACATGAAGGTCCTGTGATGATGCTGCCTTCATGTGGTTCTTAAATTCTGGATTTCACAAATCTTTCTCTAGGAAGAGTGAAATTAAGCAAGCTTTGCTTGTTCTATATTCACAATGAACCTAGCCTGGGGTAAATAAAAAAGTTATTAATGTAGTAATAACCAAATAGTATATTACTTTTGTATTAATTAGGTGAGAATGAGTTTGGATTAGAATGGTTTAGAATTTTGTTATCTTAAATCTTATCCCTTGAATTTGGTCTGCACTAGTTGTTTAAGTAGAAAGAACCTGACAGAACAACTAAACATAATAATTTTGTTTCCTGTCAGTGAATTATGACTCAAAATATGAAGACTAATTAATTACTGAAAAGATTACATACATGCTTAAAATCTTAGATTAGTTAAAAAATCATTTAATATTGGAATAAGCCATATAAGGTAAACAAAAAGTAATGCAAATTATAATATTCATAAAACAGTAGAAAAAATATATTTATAAAACTTTAAGCGACTTATCAGTATGGTTTCAAAGTCTTAATTTTCAGACCCTTCTACTTCCTTTCTTAATAAATATGTTAAAGTAAAAAGTTAATTTTAAATAAGGAATAACAGTCCCAAACAGAGATCATAGTATAAGAAAATGAGCATGATCTTTGAAATCAGGCAAATTTGAGTTTTATTTCCAGTTTAGTTTCTTAAGAACAATGATCTTGGTAAAGTCATTTGCTGTATATTTCATTTTTGTCCTTCATAATTTGCAGTAATAATAATACTTGCTTTCCAGAATTATAAATATTGGATAAAATACATTTTAGATTTTTGCCATTTGCTTTAACTGTGCATCCCCAATTAAGGATAGCATTTTCATTACTAGCTAAAACAGGATTTTAATAAATGTGTAAATCCTAAAACATACTTTCAAACCACCAGTGACTATAGCAATCTCTCCCAACTCTGTACCCATTTTATTTTATACATTTCTCCCCCCCCAAAAAAATCTTTCTTATTACTTTGAAATTCTATTAAATTATTATTGTTAATTTTACTTTACTCATTATTTCCTTGAATTTTAAGCTCCATAAAAATAATTTTCATAATCATTTTTCTCTAAAAATAGCTACTTCACTGTCTTGTGCATGGCAGGTATTTAAAAAGTTTTGTTTGATTTCATATAATTTGGTTATATAATATTTATAATGTTTCTATGGTACATTTTTCAAGTGTTCAATGATAATTTAAGCAAATAAAAAATTTGTTAAATTCATCACTTTTGATTATTAGTCTGGGTGATATTGCTGAAACTAAAAATAATGAATTCTAAAACAATGTAATGGAAATGAATACCAACTACCTCACATTTAGAGGAGAAAATGAAAGCAAAATGTGGATCAAAATAAAATTTAAGCTGGTTTTGTAGTATCTTTAATACTGAATTGATGACATTAATTTTATATTGTATATTAACAATTTTCTATTAATGCACAATGTAATGTCTAGCTCAAATGTCATATGCTAATGTATTTTTCTTTCTTATTTCTGCAACTTGTTTCTAGGACTTTAAATT
The DNA here is from genome assembly GCF_000325575.1 of Pteropus alecto. NCBI lineage: Eukaryota > Metazoa > Chordata > Mammalia > Chiroptera > Pteropodidae > Pteropus > Pteropus alecto. The sequence continues at coordinate 12,576,669 of NW_006441953.1, read as the reverse complement.
ATGTTTCATGTAAGGGAATGCCTTTCTTTGATTTTGGTTCTAAAAAAGAACAAACATTTTCTGAGAACTCTAAAAAGAATTCTATTAAAATGCAGAAATTTCTACTTTTTAAAATTATTTAAAATAAGAGTTTTTAATCAATTACCAAATATTAGTGATTTAACTAGCATTTAATTTCCAACTACATGCTAATTCATTATAGCCTTATATTTTCTGGTTTACAAAATTATGGTTTTTATGGCACATATTTGTATAGATGAATGAGGTCTAAATATTGGGAACTTTTTCCCCTAAAGTTCCATTTAACTTGATAAAAAAATGCATGCCAGTATAAAATAAATAAATACAATATTAATTAAGTAATTAATTGATTTAACAGATACTACATATTAAATTCTATTAGATCATTTTTCCTGTATGCACCACAAAACTTGGAATTAAAAATGAGCAAAATGAATTTAGAAGGAGTCATTTGATCTGAATTAAAAGTCATGCATAACAGAGTTATATGTAAATACAACTTAAACTGTGGGAGGTGATGTATAGTTTTATACACGTTTATCATATCTCAATAAAGTGTTTTTAAAAACACAACTTTTGCAGCCACACCTGTTCATAATGTTTGCTTACAAACTGCTAACATTTGAAATATTCCTGATGTTTTTTCAACATGTATGCATCTTCTTATTTTTATGACAGCAATATCATTAAAGTTTCTATAATAGATGGTAAACATTGTCAAATACTTGCTTGAAATGTTCATTACTAACTTTGTTGTTAATAGAAATTCAATCCTAAACTTTTAATTAAATGTGCACTTTTATTATTTTGAGATAATTGCCCTTAAAAATATTTATGAAATTAAAAAAAAAAGTGTTAACAAAACATTTGGTCATGTTACCAAATGACAAGTTCTTCTATATTTATAACATAAATATTTTTTATGTTATAAATGACAGACTTCCGCAGCTGAAATAGATAACTTTCTATAAAATATGAAACTATTGACCTCAATTCCAACACAAATTTTCTAGATATCTAAAATATCTCCTACCTCATAATCTCTAGAAATCCCTTAAATTTAGATATTATATACTTCAACATCTAACTCTTGATTATAAGTTCCCATATTTTCTCTTTTCTAACCATTGTTTTCCATATGTCCCTGATTTCAGACCAAATTAAAATTGCTTTTTCTTTATTTTTCCCTTGAAAAAAATGAGCCCTTTTATTCTCCTCTTTCTTTATCTTAGCTACTCATGTCTATCATTTAAACCATATACTATAGACTGAATATTTATGTCCTTCTAAAATTCATTTATAAATCCTAACACCCAATAAGATGGTATTTGAAGGTGGGCTTTTGAGTGCTGGTTAAATCATAAGGATGGATCCCTTATTAATGGGATTAGGGGCCTAATAGAAAAGACCCTAGAGATCTCACTTGCCCTGGCACCCTCTGGGAGCAGGAACTTTGTTACTATATAATCTTTGTACTGTTGTTTTATGATTGGGGTCAGTTTGGAATGCTTAAAATCCTAAAGGAAAAAATGAGCTAGAGATCCAATTCAGAAGAGCGTGGATAATCTTGAATTTTCTGCTCTCCTTTACTAATACCAACTAATGGCTCAAATCTTGCTACCTTCTAATATACATAGTAACTTAGTGTACAAAACATAAAACTAACTAACTTATAAAATTAAGTCCTCATTGACTTTGGAATAAAATCCAAATTCTTTAGCGTGGATTAAAAGGTCCTTCATTAATGAGCCCTTTAAAAACACTCCAGACCTACATTTTACCATCTGACTTTAGACATGCCTTGTGGAATCTGTCTGTAGATTATTATATGTATAGGCTTCAGAAACAAAAAGTTATATAACTTTTTTATTCTTCCTGAAACACCTTTCTTTTCTTCCCCTCTTCAACAGCTTAGTTCATTTTTTAGAATTTGAATCATTCATTTATTTGACAAAAATAAGAAGAGATATTTTACTGATATTCTAGTAAAGTCATAATTTATTAAACCAATAATTATAAAATAAATATAAAAATACAAACATTATTAAAATGCAATAAAATTGCAAGATATCATGAAAGCATATAGCAAAATGTTTTAGCTCTTTCTGAAGATTCAAAAAGCATCTAGGAATAAACAGCATTTAATATGAAACTTGATGATTGAGAAGCAAAATCAAAGTAAGAAGCATTTAAGAAAAGTACTACAAGAGAAGAAACTATATACTTCAAAGGTGTAATTAGATCTTTGAGCATAAGAAAAATGTATAGAAGATCTAGAAAGAAATTTAATAGGGAGAAAATATAGCATGAACTTAGACTAGAGATATAAACCAAGACATAATTATGCAGGAGTTTATAAGCCATGATAAAAAATAAAATAAAGTTCTTTAAGATCATAAAAAATTTTCTATATGCTTTTAAGCAAATGTGTGACATGATCAGCTATTAATTTTTAAAACATAATTTGAGATGTTACCTGGAGAACAAATAGACTGTAAATATGCAAGAGTGAATGTAAAAAGACTGATTAGGAAGTTATTACAAACAGGAGATAAGAAATGATGATGAGTTGAGCTAGGATGTTGGGAGTGAAGGTAGAAAAGAGCTGTCTGAATATTTTAATAGAACTTTGTATCCTATTTGATACTAGAAATAAGAAAGAAGAAATCAGATATTATTTCCTCCAGAATGTTTACTGGATCCCTTAGTCACAGTTAGTGCCCATTTATATGCATTCTGGATTTATATCTGTTTTAGAAATTGCCAAATTTTATCAATATTCATCTATCTTTCTTATTCTGAGTGTGTAAGTTATTGGGAGCAAAAATATATCCTTTTATCTCTGTATTTTCAGTGTCAAAAGCAGTGCCTAAACTATTTTTTGTTTGATTAATGTAAATAATTTTTGGAGGAGAAAGGCATTTTGGAAATTCTAGGTGATTTTTGACTTTCTGGGTGTTCCTAAAGTTAGCCTTTTCCATTTTTCTTCCTGTTTTCCACAACAAATCTGTGTGTGAGTGTACAGGAAATTAGAACCTATGATTTTATGAACCTACATGAATTGCTTAAGTCAAATGGACTCTGGAAATCATTGCCTTTGAAAGCTCATGTTTGGAGAGGGCTTGACTCAAATAATACTAATGATAATGATGAGCAGAAATATCTTTAGATAATAAGATTGTGGTATTTTGGAAAGAACACTAGATTTATAATCATTAAACCTTGGTCTGATACTGACAGGTTGTGAAGTATTGAATAAAATAAAGGCACTGCTTGACATTTGCATAGAAAATTGTCCTTTTCCTTCTACTTCTCCATACATATGCAAGTGTTCTGCCTCTCTCATTACCTCTCTTTTGCTTCCTATGTCTACATTCCACAGAGAATTCTAGCACCTCCTAGACATAAATAAAATAATCAATTTCCATAAATGATACAGCCTGAGTAAATTCCAGGACTTGGCAAGCAGCTATTTCTCTAGGTTTACAGCAATGCTTCCTGCATCACAAATCTGCTGTGCTGGGGACATATGAAGAAGTGAAACAGCAGGCCCTTTAGTCATCTACAGACTGCAGGGCTGCCATGAGCCCTCCATAAGCAGAATAGCTAGAGGATGTGCTTTAAAGGCCCTGATATACTCCTGACCATATGGCAAAGCTGTGGAACGCTGGGAAACAGGAGCCGCAGCAGAGCTCCCTGTAGTGCCCCAGTCAGAAATGCTGTGACTTCTGTATTATCCTAAAGGCCCAGAATAAACAGTGTTAGGCTAAGAAAAAAAGTAATTAGTATTTATCGTTATTAGTTACTAGTTACTTTAATTTCTCATTTGTTTTTATTTTAAATTAACTCTTCCTGTATAGAGATCTGTGGACCAAATAATGGCCCTTTAAATGTTCAATATATGGAACAAGAAAGACAGTTGTCAGTCTACCATATGCAATTAAGCAGCCATTTATGATAATGAATACATACCATTGTAAATATAACAGAGGGACCATCTAGTATAAATGCTTTTGTTTAACACATTGGAATTTGTCTTTGTTTGGTCTGTTATAACATAAGACCATAGTCTGGTTGGCTTATAAATAACAGAAATTTATTCCTCATAGTCGTGGAGGCTGGGAAGTCCAAGGTCATGATTCTGGCAGATTCAGTGTCGGGCGAAGGCCTGCTTCATGGTTCATAGGTAGCTATCTTCACTGTGTCCTCACATGGCAGAAGGGATGAAATCTCTCTGGTACCCTGTTACGAAGACACTAATCCCATTGATGATAGTCCCACCCTTGTGACTTAGTCACCTCCGGAATAATATTAGGACCCACCTTCTAATACTGTCACTGGACGTTAGGATTTTAACATCAGTTGGGGGTAGGGGGGACACAAATATTTAATCTATAACAGAATTTATATTCTGATGTCACCACTGTCACTATTAATGACTAAAAATGATAAATATAAGAAAAGACTATAACCCTTAGTTTTGAAAGATAGTTATTTTGGTTTTCTAAAATTCTCTTTTGTTCTATTTTAATTCTTCCTGCAACCTACTTAGTTCACCCATCAGCAAGAAATGAGCTTGTACCTTAGAGTAATGATAAAAAAAATAAACACTTTTTTACAACACTTGAGTTTATATTGTTATGAAAGCTAAGTTTAACTACATCTGACTTAGATCTAGAGCTCATTCACCAACTCAGGCTGATAGTACATCATAGCATTTCTTTCAGTAGGAACCCTGTAATGATGAGGAAACTAAATTCATCAAGTTCTCATTCAAAGAAAATAATAAATCCTTAAAAAACACATATTTTAAAAATGTATTCAATTAGATTAACATTAGGGTCAAATTTTACTCTCTTTGAATATAATTCATCAATTTTTATTATTGAACAGTGTTTTCTTTAATGAATATACTATAATTTGCTTATCAATTTCATGTTTATAAACACTTGGTGGTTAAAGTATTTTTACATTTTCCTATTATAAATAAAACTGGATTATGTTCATTTTTAGTAGAGGTATAATTTTTACATTGTAAAATTCAGCCTGTAAAGAGTACAGTTATTACTTACATAAGATTTCTAAGATGTATAGTTATATAGATAAAAGATATATAGAACAGTTCCATCACACCTCAAAAAGCTAAAAAGATCTTTGCCTAATCCAGAATTGTAGGTATTTTCTTCTAGAAGTTTTATAGTTTTTTACTTTACATTTTGTTCTATCTAGGATCTATTTTCTGTTAATTATTTACTATGATGTAAGGCATAGATCAATGTTCATTTTTTCTCGTGACTAGATATCTAATTGTTTCAGCATCATTTATTTTAGCACTAGTTTTTTCAGCACCAAGTTTTCCAGTACTTATTTTTGTTATTTCTTTATTGTATTTCCTTTTAACCTTTATTAAAAATCAATTGGTCATACTTGTGCACATCTATTTCTTGACACTCGAACATGCTCCATTGATTTTTGTGTCTATATTTTTCCAATACAACACTCTCTTGATTATTGTAGTTATATAGTAAATCTTGAAAGCAAATAGTATGTCCTTAACTTTTATTCTTCTTTTTTTTCAAAATTGGTGTGACCAATTTAGATCCTGTTTCTTCTATATAAATTTTAGAATCAGCTTATAAGTCTCTACAAAAGAAAATTTGCATTTAGTCTTTCAACATTAAGCATTCTTTTCCTGAGTATCCACACTAGTTATGGATTTCAAGCCTGCTGTTACCCTTCCTGGAGAGGCAGGTGGAATACAAATTTATGAGGAAGAATGAGTTATGGAGAGGAGGAAAAGTAATTTATCAGTGAGAAAGGAGCAAAGGAGAAAACTATGAATGCAGATGTTGGGTTTATTTTAAGATTGTCTCAAAATGTGTGCAATATTAATAATTTAATGTAGTATTGTTAGAAACAGTTTTACTTCTCACAAAAATCTGGTATATTTGTAATGTTCATTGGACCATTGAAGCAAAAGTTATTATATTAGCTTCAGCTCAGTGAATAGGTTATCAATGACAAAATTTAAATTTTAAAATAATGTTGGAAAATATCATAGAAGGTGAGATAGTTTTACTTAAAAAAAAAATTAAAGTTATTTCCAGGTGTTTTCAACAGATCCCCATATTATGACACACATGACCAATAACATTTATTGATTCATTTCAGTGTTAATACTGATAAAATCTTATATGCACTTGAGGGAAGCATCATTATTCAAAGAACACTGCAGTGACAACCATGACAGTGATCTGGCTGCTGATAAGTTTGGGTAGTGACAGCTGATGTCCAACTGAAGAAGCAAAACTTCTAAGCTGGTACCTTCTAGTCCCTCAGATACGATATCATAAAGGGACTTCAGAGTCTCCTTCAGTTTCCAGTACTCCATCCCCCAGTTTATGGTGCTCTATACAGGAAAGGCATTGCAAAAATGATGCCAAAGACCTGAGTGAGAAGACAAAGTAGAAGTCAGGAAATATTGATATGAAAGTCACTTGTTATTTGACCTAGAAAATGGAATTGATGTTCCTATAATCCTAGTTATGGAGTCACAGAAATATGATTTGTGTGCTATAGATACCTACATAAAATATGTTCTTAGACTATTTTAACTTCAAGAAATACTATTCCATATAGTTCTCATTTAATAAATTAGATGTAACATTTAATATGTTACTAGTTATAAGACATACTATTGGAATATACACATTAAATTCTCTTTTGACTTTCCATTATTATCTCTGACTATTTTTAGTTAAAATGGAAAGTATGTGTCCTCACAACAATTTGTGAGATAAATATTTGAATTCACTGATAATTATACCTACTCATTTAAAAACTTGATCTGTACATTTTTATTGAGCATAATTTCTTAATAATGTTATGTTCTATAGAGAAGCATAGCCTCTGTTTCCAATGACTTATAGTCAAAACAAAACAAAAAGAACAAAATTAATAAAGAACTCAGAAACATCAAGAAAGAAATAGAGTTTCATTTTGGTAGAAGTTTGTAACTATAGACAACATAAGGCAAGTATCTCATAAAGTGAAAATTACTTTTGGAAATCTGTTAGCAAGGCATCATGTTGGACACTGCAATATTAATTCTTAACTAAATCAACAGAACCACTATTTTCTTACTATTTTTCTACTTGAACACTAAATAAAGCAGTTGTCTTGCTTATATTTGATGAAGAAGTAAAAAGACAATAATTATCTTCAAACACTACTCAATTCAGTGTTGAGTATGAAAATTGGGTACTAGAACTGGCTGAAGAACGGCAGGTTAACTTCTACCATATCAAGTTCATTAGGAAATATTTACTCACTGAGCAGAATGGCAAGTAGCATGCACTATACGTATTTAAATTGCTGATTTATGCTTACTGGTTTATTCTCTTCCTTTTCCTTTCTGCTTTTCTCTTTCTTTTAGTTCTTTAATAATTGAGTTTCAACAGATAAAAAATATGTATGCCACTTCTTTAGTGTTATTTAAAACTAGATCTAAGGCTTTTACATGAACAAGGACAACACACACACACACACACACACACACACACACACATATATGCTATAAGTTTTTAAAATACAAATAATGTTTCAAGAGGAATCACTTGACCTCCAGCAATCTCTTCAAAATCCCAGCCTTGATGCAAGGATTAGCATCAAATTTCTCTAAATAATTTTTCTTATATCTTTAGCATACATAAATCATTAATGCCAATCTTATAGATGATTTCTGAAAAAAGAATAGCATGAGGCTATAGTAATAAATATCAAAGAGATCTTATAAAGGGATAATTGTATTTTCAAAACACAATATAAGAAGATACTCTTTTTTTTTTAACTTGACAGTTACTCACCTCACGTATTTTCTGACATTGAGCCAGTGTCTCGGGGCTTCTAGTGATCTGTGGAGGTCATCTTTTCAATCCCCTTCTGTTAGGAGGAATCCAAATTCAGACAAGGACATTCCTATACAAAGATACAGTATAACAAAGGAGACAAAGTAGTAGAGAGATGGAAAAAAGAAGAGTTGAAGGAGAGAAGAGATGAATGGGCAAGAATAAATCGATATGAATCAGAGTCCGTTGTCCTTTCAAAATATCAACACATTCCACTCAATCTGTTTACAGAAGTTTTTACTTATTACATGGTCTGAAATTTGTTAAAAAAAAGGAAAAAGAAAAAAAAAAGAAAAAGATGGAAAAGAAGAGGGAAGAGGGCTTGATCACTTACCTAGGTACATTGCAGAGTATGTAATAGTGTCAATGCCACTTGAATTCATTATTCTGCTCTCAGTTCTCCACAATAGACCCTACATTTCTTCAGAAACATCAATTATTGATAAGAGACAGAGGATAGCTGTTGCTATCAGTTAAACAGGATTTACCTGTTCAGCTCAAACACAAAGAAAATAGTTAAGACCCAAGAAAGAAGCAAACTGACCTGTACACCTGTACTTGAGAAAATAGTAATTTTCATAACTGCAATTGGGTCCTGCCTCAGGCAAAAAAAGAAACCTTCTTCTTCTTCAAAAAAGACCACTCACAAAATCCTATATATATAACAGGACATTCACTGTATAAATAAAAGCTCTCAGTGGCTTCCCTGCTTAGCTTCTGGGGTTAGATAACTAATAATGGCTAAGTGAAGATAATGCAGTTGAGATAAATTACACTCATCCAACACTTTCCCACCTTCACTAATACAAGCCTATTTATTCAAAAGTTTAAACACGTAAAAATATATACCTTGATATAAGTGGCTCAAAATTTTAAACTCACATGACTATTAATAGATATATAAGATATATAAATGTAACTATACTATAGTTCAAAAACCCATGGTCTGTACAATTAAATAGCACATGGTTAATCAAACAAGAATAAATTTAAAATTTTATGCCTATTAGTAAGATATTTTCTTTATGTTATAGAAAACATCCAGGATTAAGGATCAGAGAACTCTATTTCATGTTTTGGACAAAACACTTATAAGAAGTTGAATCTTAGAGAAGTTACTATACTTTTAATAATTAAGCATTAGTTTTATTTTCATTAAATGAGACATGACACAGAACTATTATTGAGATAGGGAGGATGAAATGTGAATGTAAATTGGGAAACGATTAGGTATTATTAGTATTAGAAGATAATTATTACTCATAATGTTTTTAAAATGTAATGTAAAATTCAGGTAAATATATCATGATAAGTAAAATACCAGTCTGTAATTACGTATACAATATTCTTCCATTTCCAAAATGGGGTAAGGTAACTTTGTGTTTGCAGTCATATTAATCTGAGGACCTTGGAAATAATAAAAATTTCGGTAACAAAATTAGGTAGTAATTCCTTTTGTTAGCTTAGATTCTTTTTTTAATTATATTTATTGGAGGTGACATTGGTTAATAAAATTATATAGTTTTCAAGAGTACAGTTCAATAAGATGTTATATGTATATTGCATGGTGTGTCCACCACCCAAAGTTAAGTTTCCTTGGGTCGCCTTTCATTTGACCGATGCAGTAAGTTAGGCTTGACATTACAGGTGTAGAGCTCCATTTTGCTAGTAGAGTATGGAGTACTTGTACCTATTCAGTTGCTTGGTATACAACACAAAGGTTGTTTAGAAATTAGTTGTTAATATTATAATAAAAGAATGAAATAAATAAACCCAAGATTTGATTATTTTCAAGGAAAGCCATTTTTGTTAAATTTCAATTTAAATATTCTCAAAATACTGATTAAATAGATTTAAAAAATAGGCAAATATTCTTGGACCCAAATCATCAGATTATTCCTTGGTATATCTTTCTATCAAAAAAAAACCTGATTGTGGCCATCTGCTCTTCTATCTATCTAGTAACATGAAAAGTGTTTCTATGACTAACACTTTCTCAAATAATGTAGGGTGTTAACAATTTTGGGTGGTCCAGAAATTCCAACTCACTAAGATGTAGTTTAGCACATTCCAGTGACAGCATTAATAATGCAACAAATAGAACATTTTTATAATTTCTTGATTATTAAGGACACATTTGTAATTAATTAAAACAACATCAATTTTAAATTAAGATTAATTTAAGTTTAATTAATTAAATAAACAAATTTGTAACTACTTGATGATGAAAGACATAGTTACTTCATTTTAAAACAATATTCCAAGGCATGATACAATTTCATAGCTATCTGAAGGAGCTCATTGCAAATACCTAGGAGTGAACATCATATTTTTATTCTGCAGTTAAACTTTATCAATAGTATGACTATAAATATAACCTGAAAGGGTCTCTTTGCACATGTAACTTATATTGAGTGTGTTGAAGCAATGATATGTTGCAAATTCTTCAAATTCTTCTTAGAGTGAGTTAATTCCACCCTACATGGGAAATATCACACACACACACACACGCACACACGTGCACACACACACACATTTCTATTGGCTGAAAATAAATAAAGCCAGAGACCATTTAGCATGTTCTCCATTATAGCATTAAAAATAATTTCCATACAGCATATATCTGCAAAATAACTTATGTATTATATTCTGAATTAATAAATCTAGTATACATGCACGTGTGTGTATATACACATGTGTATATTTATATGAATTACTTTATAAGCCAACTATCTACTGATTTTTTAATTTTATTGTTTTTACTGATCTAAATATTTTTTAAAATTTATTAAATCTAATACATACATGCAAGTATTTACAGCAATGGGAAGGTGAACTTTTAAGAAAGTGCCTATACCATGTAATAGGCATTATTTTTTTTAAATTTTATTTTATTAGTTTCAAGTATACAGTGCATTGATTAGACATTTATATAATTTATAAAATGATCTCCCTAATTGCTCTTTCTCTCTTCTAGCTCTCCACCTAGCCTATACATTAATGCTAACTGTATTATTTTATTATCAAATGTTCAGATCAAATATAGTCCCTATACAACCAAAGTGCAATAATTTTTTTGAAAAACTATTCCTTTTGAGTTTTCAGTTTAAATGTAGAAGGAAGAGTGAAATATATAATTTCTTCCTTAAGAGTTATCAGTGAGTTTTATTTTAACAGATCTTAATATTATATAGGTTTCATTTTCTGAACGCAGAATAAAACAGAATAAAAGACTTACCAACTATAACAAAATTTAGATAATGTCTTTTCAGAAAAATTACTAGTGTGATACTTTTGACAGTTTCATGATTTCCTTTTGAGTGACCCTGAATTGATAATGCTATCTTATGTTTAAGAAGGATCATCAATCTTTGAACATCTCAGTGACAATCTCAGTGTCAATTTCTTTATCACATTGGATATATATCTGAAGTGTATTTATGCTGAATTAAGAGATCCTGGTGGATTATATAAATAACCACTAGCATTGAACAAAGTCATTTATTCTTTAAAGAAATGGACACAATTTATCTCAGTAAAAAGGTGATTAAAACTTGTGGGAAAAAATATGAAACCAAAATTATGGTACATTTCATTATACATCATGGAGAGCAGGAATATTTGTTAATATATGGTTTAATCATTTCTCAAATACTGTTATAATTTCCATAATTATAAGAACCATTTTTCCATGAATTGTGACAAATTTTAAATTGTGTATTGCTAAATCTTAATTATATTTTAAAAAGTCTGTAAATTATGATATTATTAGGTAGTTTATAAAACTAGGCATTATAAATTTATCCCTAAGTATTTCTATAAATTTCAATTCACAGATTTAAAGAATATAATCTCTGATAAGAATTCAGGTTATTTTGTATGCCATTTTTAATGTCAACATCTATGATTAGTTGAAATATCTTGTTAAAAATATTAGGAGTATTACCTATTTTGCCTTGGATTATACAGGGTATATGCTCAAACCTTTTTGATTTTTACTAATTTTTTAAATGCATGTTGGCTCCCAAAATTATATCTCTGACCTAGACTTCTATGAGCTTCATTCAAACCATATGTGTGACTGGCTGCTAACATCTTTCCTCTCTCTTGCCTAAAATCAAAATTTTCTGAAATCAACTTTTTATCTAGTATTACTTACTTTAACTAAACGGGCTCTCCATTCCTCCAATGGCATAAGTCAAACACCAAAAAGCTAAAGAGTTAGGAACCATTTCTTGTCACTCACCCTAAATATCTAAGGTATCTCCAAGAGCTTTTCAGACATTTCCCAATATGTAACCCACTGTCATGAATCTCCAGGATATAACACTCTCATGGTTTTACTACACCCATGGCTTTCTTGAATACCCATCATCTTTTTTATATGTATTCTACAAATTATTCACTTTGAGCACAGTACCATTTTCCTGCAAGGACTATTGTTAATACAATAATAGTATTTACCTCGTAAGATTTTCGTAACGAGTAGATGCATCAATATGTATAAAATATTGAGAATGGTGCTTATTACATTAAAAAAAAACACCCTCAATAAATATTAGTCATTTTACCAAATATTTCAATTGTTGATATATATTTATAACATGGCATTTTAGGCCTAGACTTTTTCAAAAACATTAAAACAATTTTATTTTACTTTTGAAAAATAAGATTGCCCTTTATTCATATTCATAAAAGTAGATAGATGATAGATAGATGATAGGTAGATAGATAGATATGTAGATGAGAGAGAGAGAGAAAGAGAGAGAGAGAGAGAGAGAGAGAGAAGATAGATAATAGACAGATAGATGCCCACATATAATACAGATCCTCCAATTTTCCTGAACAGTGCCTCTTGTTGGAGGAGGTCATTGAAAGGACATGACTGCTGGTCGACCCTCGAGCTGGACCTGGGCAATCAGAGGCTCCTCTCTCAACCCCTCTGTCTTTCTGTATTCTGCCCACCATTCCACACTAGGAGCTATTCCAAGGACCTAGCCTTAAGAGAGTAAGGTGTTGTTGAGACCATCTGGTTTGTATACATGACTGAGCTCTATTAATTCCCACTTCTCTTTGTGTTTATACTCTCTTTTCTTCCTTATCAGGGTCAGTATGTCCCTAGCCAAGTTCTGCTGGAATTAACTCTAGTTTTGTTGAGTGCAGCTTTGGCGGGAGGCAATAGTTTCCTAGTGTTAGAGAGGTGTCTTCAGCACAGTGCACTGTTAAGATTTATTAGGAAATAATGGTACTTCTCTGAGGGCTCAAGGGAATCTGCAGTGTCCTCACGGGTTCCATACAGATGTCCCCATCTCAAGTGTTAGGGTCCAAGGTATTCCCAACCAGGATCTTGACTTTAACATAACATATCAGCTTTCAATGAGCCTTAAAATGCTTCTGAATATTTGTGATTTTATTAGATTTTCAGTATGATCTTCAGCAGTTTCTGTTCTTGACCAAAGGAATCTCTTGGCTCTCACCATCAGCCCCTAACTGCTTATTAACCATCAACATTTTTTCATCATCTCTCTTCAATGAGTTAATTCAAGTTAGCAGTAACCAGCCAACATTGCTATTTTGTTGGCCTTGTCACCCACCAATTATTTAAAACTCCGGAATCATTGCACCTGCAAGGGTGAAGCCTTCTACCATTGCCCCAGGCAGCACAAGAGAAATCTTTAGTAGTTGGAATTTCCCATCTTTTATTGTATTCTATTGGTGCCCCTCCTACCATTCAGGAATGTCTTCTTTTTTATTCCAAGCAATGAATGACCAAGTCCAACATCTCCATTTTATCATGTTTTCTCAAATATCTTAGCACAATTTGCATTAGTTTAGAACCATCACGTGGCAAACACCAGGACAGAAATAGACATTCAATACATTTACTATAGGAAGGAAGCAGGAAGAGTAGAGTATTGATACTATAACACTGGTCTGACACCTGTGAAAAGAAAGAAGGAAAGAAGGAGGGTTGAGGGGAAGGATTCTTGGATGCAATATGGTTCCAACCAAAGCTTGTCCAAACTAGAGTCCTGAGCTACAATCTCCTGTTGAAAACTCCTATATCCGTCTGTAATAAGTCTGCTTAAGTGTCTTATGTTGTGCTCAGTCATTAGCTCAGAGGAGCCTGGAGGAAGCATAATCTCAGTGGGAAAGCAGTGGTGGATAAAGGTACAGCAGCTGGAGCTTTGGGTAAAGGCCCCACTGCAGATCTGAGTGGCACATTTCTGCAGATGTCACATATGTGCTTTCGCTTTTGTATTTAATTTTACAGACACCCCATGTGTCCTTGTTAAAGGGTATTAAGTGACTTGTGCATTGAAATTGAGACAGGAGAGTGACTGTAAGGGCTAGATGTCAGGAGGAAAATGAAAACATGCAGAGACTCAAGGGAATGAACTTAGGAAAGAGAGACAAACATTTCTCTCAAACACATTTCTCTTACATCACATTATTTTCTAGAATCAACCTTGCTTATATCTGAAAGTCATACACCTGTTTAAAATGTTACTCAAAGGAGCAATTTGTCACCCTGAAATATTTTATGTGAAAATTGAGAGAGAAAGACAACACACAGTATGAAAAAGCCTTCCCACTCAATCTCAGTGTGAAAGAGAACACAGTATGTGCATTTTTCCCTCAGGACTCATGGAGACCTCAGCCTTTTTTACTTTCCTTTTGCTTGTCTTATTTCACTCTTCCAATGTCTCCTATCTATTTTAACTCTCTCTTCGTTTCTTTTTTCCTTTGCCGCTTCATTTTTTTTTTCCTGAAAAGCTACCTTTCTATTTCCCATATTCCTTTGGCATATTAGCAAGGATAGTGCAATATACTAATACTGGTACATGGAAGTATAAAATTTGGATACTTAGAAATTTGTCCTGATGTTGATACAGTGCTAAACTGGAACTGAGTAACAACATTTGAGATTGTGTCTGTGTTCAGGTATGCAGTGTATAAGTGGTCATGGAGATTGATCTTTTGAGA
>NW_006441953.1:12547611-12561290 GCF_000325575.1 Pteropus alecto | reverse complement strand
AATATTCTAACATATATATATATATATATATATGTTATATTTAAACATTATATTTAAGTTGAGGCTGAAATTGTACCTTTCCACAGAGAACAGAGAGTTTTAACATGTGAATTTTAAAATAGCCTTTTTCTCTACCAGAAAAAAATATGGTGGACTTCATTGGTAGGAGGAAAAAGCAATAGCAAAAGCTTTGCTATAACATATAGCATGCTAGAGGAAGTAGCTCAGATCACAAAATCATAGAAAGTTAGAGCCAGCAGCTACCTTATAACCTACCTTTCCCTTCAAGTCAATTTGTTCTGATGCTGGATGTACAGGTAGACTGGACTGGTCTCTAGCTAGTAGATTCAGTCCAAAGGTGCAGGTGAGAATAGGTCTGAATGCAAAGGTTACCTTGCATAAAGATAAGCTAAGGTACAGAGAGCCTAAGCCACACAGAACAGTGTTGAAAACACTATGGACACTTTCAGCGTCATTAGGGAAAGGATTCTAAATGAAAAACAGGCAAAATGATGGCTCTGAACTGATAATGGGAGTCTGAATATTTGAGACCCAAAGAAAAGCTGAACAGAGTTTACTGTAGTTGTATCGTGTAGTTCAGCAAATAGGAAACCTGAGGGGTTAGTGGAAAGATGCTTAAGATAGAGGCATTCACATCACAGAATTTGTCTTAGAGCTGAAAACCTCTTTTCTTTGTTTGCTGTGGCAGCTACACATTAGCTGTGCTTTTTGTCTTACACATTTCTCTCAGTTGAAGAAAGTTACAGTTATGCTTGTCGTAGGCTCCTTTCTAGGGCCTCGTTAAACCAGGATAATGCACCTTAAGCAACATGCTTATTTTGGTTTCCAGAATTTTTGGAGGGGTACAGAATTTGACTCAATTGCAAAATACTGGTATTTTTTGAGTCTTAAATGTAATTCGTTTAAAGGCTCTAAATAGATTTCTTCTGGAAGTTCATCTACTTCGCATGCCAAACAGTTCTTTTTGATGTGTAGCAAAGACACATCATTGATTCCTTCTACTTGTTCTAGTCTGATTATGTAAAAATTAATGTAATGAAACTATAACTCCTGATTTTTTTTCTTTCATCAAATCTGTTTTTTTCCCCTCTAATCTTCCTGTCTCTGGAAGTGGTACATTACATGTCCAGTTGATCAGGCCTTTATTTCCTATTTTCATATATGTTATTAACAAAAAGTCCTGTGGCTCTACTGTCAAAATAAATTTTAAAATCCTTACGCCACTGCTATCATCATTTCTCACTTGTACTACATATGTAGCATTCTAACTTATCTTTGTACTTCTGGTCTTTCCCTTTCTCAACTTGTTTACCAGCTATCTATTTGAAATGCTAATCAGTTCACATCTTTCCTTAATTAAATATCTCTAATAGTCTCCCATTATTCTCAGAATTATAAACTCTTTATTATGGCAAACATGAACCTTCCTGATATGCTTCTGTTTAAGCCTCTGGCTTATCTTCAACTTTCTTCTTCACTTAGCTTCCATTTCTGTAATCCTCCAACTCTTCCTGTTAAATTTTCAGATTATCAATTATTAGAGAATCATCTGTCATTTCCTTTGCCTGTAATAATTTTGCCCCGTATCTTCTAATGGCTCATTCCTCCTAGAAGGTAGCATTCTTCTCCCATTTTTATCTCTTTAGTGTTGTGCACATTTGCTCTAGCCAATAATCCAATAATTTATTGATGTTAGCATTTAATTCATTTAGGCATTCTTATTTTTAAGTTATTTGTGGTGACCTTTACACCACCCTTCCTTGATAATACATTTTAAAAATTTGAATTGTGTTTTAGCGTCATTAATCTTTCCTATATCGCTTAAAAATATTTGTTATTTCATTTAAGAGTATTAATTTTTATCATATTTAGGAATAATATAGTTTGTCGTAATTTGAACCTCTGGCTACTGTAACATGTTGATAAAATGCTTGGGCTTTAAAAGTAAACAAATCTAAAACTAGAAACTAAACTGGGCCTTTTTATGTAAACTGTAATTTACTTTCTTATCCTCAGTTTCTTCATTTGATAAAAAATAGTTTATTAAATGAGTACATTAAATTAAATTTAAATTAAGTTAGAATTAATTTTTGAATTATTAATTTAAGTCAAAGCCTATAATAGGGATCAGATAATACTATTATAATTATTATTGATGAAAATAATCATGAATTTTTATTGCTTAAGGCTAATTAATTACATATTTTAAATAAAAAAACATTTTATTTAAAAGAGCATTATAATAATTGATGCAAGAACTAAGTGTAAATCAATTTTGAGATGTTTCAGAATCAATAAGGAATTATACATCACATTAAACAATAGTTTGAAGACTTTAGCTTATCTAATCTATTTTATTAGAATTTAAATTTCACTATTTTAATTAAATGATTATAGTTACTTCACATACTTAAGTGGTTCTTGCATATATGCTACTGTTTCCTATTAATTTTAATCTATCTTTTCTTGACCATGCTCTATCATCAGAGGCAAAGGAATTCAACTATTCTCATTCTGGTTCCTTTGCAATTATTAATGTAGAAAGATTTGAAAAATTCCATTCCCTTTTAAGTCACTTCCAATGAGCTAAGTGATCACTACTTTATCTAATCCTCACAATAATTATAGCAAATATCTCAAAATTTAATGTTTAGTTGTTAAATAATTACTTCATGTAAGATGGTTTTATCTCTCCTTATGTAGATGTACATTTCGTCAGTTCTCCCAAAGCCGTGTACTCCTATCAAAGTGTCTAATACATTGCTATTTATATCATCATTATTGTAAATGTGATTTGAATAGAAATGCATTAAATATACTGTAATTTTAAGCTCTTGCTTTCTAGTTATTATGGATTTAGAAAGAAAAGAACCCTCATTGTTAAGGTCACATAAATATATTATCAAAGTATTATTTTTACTGAAATCAAGGTATAGAATGAACCTCTACAAAGCAGTACTTTCCAGCTGGTAGATAAAGGAATGGGATAGCATTTCCAAATAGAAGGATGTTTTACATTAGGTTCCTAGAGAACAGAGTCTAAGGCAAAAGCTTCTAACTCTTAATTAGAAATGCAATTCCTGGGAACCAGCAGTCAAAGCAAAAAAGAAATAAGCCATGGAGATAAGGAAAGAAAATACAAGAGAGTTACAGAGCCCACCATAGGTTTGTAACAGATACAATTAGGGGCTGTATTATGTGGGATGTCTCTAGATATGTCAATGGGACACTAATCCATTTTGGAATAGTCCTTGGGGGCAGAAAGGATACAAAGTTACCTGATGGCTCCTACCTGACTTCTAGCTTGAATTAGTCAAAGACAGCAAGGAAATAACTCTCCCACATTTCTAGACTATGTTATCTGGCTCTCTGGTTACCGCTGGGAAGCCTTAGTTCCAGCAGGTACGATGTTGCTGTTGATAGGGTTAGCAGTCTTTCTCTTCATGAGTGTAGAACTTCTGAGATCCATACAGAAGGTGGCCTGGACTTCATGAAGTGGGAACAGTTGCTGTGACATTATGAGCCATCACTAGGGTCATCCTAGACATTTTAGGAAACTAGAAAGTGGCTGAGGCCTGGGGAGCTGGAGGTACTGAGCAAATTGAGGGAGGTATAAATCTAGGTTCCAATATAGTGAATATGTTTATTGTATACTTTGAAAATGATATTCTAATATAATTGTTTTCTAAATAAAGGCTAGTGAAAGTAATATTCAACTAAATCTTACCTTAAAAGAATGTAGCAAATGAGAAAAAAAATAAATGGGGAAATTTCCATACAAAATAGTCTGATTTAATTGGTATTAAGCATTGTATGTTTTAATTATTCCCTATATCTAGAAATCAAAAAGGTATGTGATAATCACAAAACATTTAAAAAAGGATATAATTAGATGTCTCCAACTTACCCATAAAATTTTATACATTCAATAATTTTAAAATCATAATCAAGAAAACAAGAGTACCATACAGATGAAGATTCAGTCCAATATTCATGAAAATAAAATTAAATACATAAACCCAGGGATATTTAATTAGATGATCATGCTCTGTTTTATGTTTTTGTAAGACTAGCAAACATACTATTCTGATTAATATTGGTATATTATAAATGAATATTTATGTACATACCATATAAAAATGATTAGCAATATTTACTCTATTCTGGCTAGTGGTACACTATTACATAGATGAACTTCATGGAAGCTGTGGTTGTCAGCCTACCAACACAAGGTATAACACAGGGAAAGCAATCTTAATGACTTCAACTATTACATAGATGAACTTCATGGAAGCTGTGGTTGTCAGCCTACCAACACAAAGTATAACACAGGGAAAGCAATCTTAATGACTTGAACTACTTGACATCAATGGCCTCTAACTTTTGTATTTTATCAATAGAATTTAAATGAAGTTGCATCCATCTCTGATGGCATTCAATTTTCTCTTCTCTAATAAAGTTTTATTGCATTTAAAAACATATAATTAATATGTTTTAATAATTAAATTGAGATGACCCTAGATTTAGAAAAAGGAAATAGATAAGTAATCTACCAATTTTAGAAGACTTTTTAATTTATCTCATTTTCAAAAACACGGCAATGTTAGCTAATTTGAGATTTTGTCTTTTTTTATACACTTCTTCATGCCTAAGATGATGATTTGTAAAATGTCCCAAAGTCAAATAGCTGAAGGAGAAAGCAATGAATCAAAAATCATGAATATTTTGCAAGCCAAATAATTTATCATTAGAGAATTTCCATTTATATCATGAAGAAAGTGGGACAAAAATCTGTGGCTTTTTAGTATTGAATTAATTTAGCATTTAGTTAAGAATTTAGTTTCAATTTAATTAAACATTTAGTTTTATTTTCCTAAAGGAAATCTGGAAACTTCTTTTTCTTAATTTTGTTAAACATAACTAAGGCAGGCTGCTTCATCAAGAACCTTTTCAGAGGATTCTGTGATGATAAATTTTTTATATGTCAACTTGACCAGAATAAGTGGTGCCCAGATATTTAGCTAAACATTATTTCTGATATGTCTGTGAGAGTGTTTTCAGATGAAATTAGCATTTTAATTGATAGACTGAGTAAAATGCATTGCAATTCTCAATGTAAGCAAACATCATCCAAATTATCGAGGGACTGATTAGAACAAAAAAGGTAAAGGTAGGAAGAATTTGCCCTTTCTGACTGCTTGAACTAAGACTTACATTTTTGGCTCCCTTGTTTCTTGAGCCTTTGGACTCTGTTTGGGACTTACAGCATTTCCCCATCATTGCCTTCGCTGGTTTTCAGTTCTTCAGGCTTGGACTGGAATTAACCAACCATTTTCTTGGGCCTCCAGCTTGCAGCCTCCATATTTATATGAGCTAGTTTCTTATGGGAAAAAAAATCTTTCTAACTTTCCATAGATAGATAGACAGATACATACATACATACATACATACATACATAGGAAAAATTGAAGATACATATATCCTTTTGGTTCTTTTCCTCTGAAGAACTCTGACTAATACAGATTTTGGTACTGAGAGTAGTTTTAAAGGAATGGAATTTTAAGAATGAGTTTTTGAAATTGGTTCTGGGGTTTTTGCAATCAATGATCTGATTAGATTTAAAGTTGCTAAGGATTCCATTTTCATTAATAAAGGAGGACTGATACAACTTTCCAAGAACTATTTATATTCACCTACCATCAATGACGGGTTCTTTATTGCCATATAGCCTCTGAATGGTCCACTTCCAGAATCCCAATGTTAGAGTCTGCTTCCTAGGATTATTCTTGGCATCAGCTCTTTGACATTAAGTTTCTTAGAAGCAGAGCTTAAGACAACTTCTTGAAGGAAGTGATTTGTTGAGGAAATTTCTCATAAGGAGAAACATGGCAAGGGAAGAAAGTTAAAGAACTTATCTTGGTTGGAGACTAGCGTTAGCCTTATTTCATGGAAAGCTTTGCTGCACACACTGCACTACAGAGTTAACTTCGCCTTTAAGTGGGAGAGCTGCTTTCTTTTTTTACTCCCTTAGTGTGGTCAGTCATTAGCCTCACTGTCTCAGAATGAGGGTCGTCATAATTTCTGGGTGAGACAACTCCTGTTTGGCTATATCAATTCTTCAGAGAAAGTACTGGTTATGAGCTTTTTAGCAGTTTACATTCTTAGCAGATGGGGGATGTATGCACTGAGAGTCTGTTGATGGGTCCATGTAGAGCACAATAGCATTACTAATGAAGCAAATATTTGGAGAAATATTTTTTTTTGCAATGATGAGGGAAAATGGTACAATGTTTCTGAAGAGATATTTGGATATATATACTCTGAAAGACACTAAAGCATCATGCGATTTGATGTAGATGCAATGAGCTCAATTCACAATGGAGAACTGAATTCTCTTCGACAAAACAAATCTATTGTGGTGAAATGTCTCCATAAAAGCATGCATACAAGTGTGTGAATATGTCTGTACAAAGATGTTCATAAAACGTTTATAAGAGCAAAAAAATATTAAGTTTTCATTATGTTTATTAAAATTAGGCTATATAAAAACTTGTCCAGAGAAATATTTCTTAATAGAACTCAAAAAGCATTACCTTTAATAAGGTTGTTTAACAAATGTTTTGAAAAAGTTAAAATTTTAAGAATGAGGGATTGATTAAATAATTTCATACAATGGACTATTATGAAAGAAATATTAATAAATCTCTATGTTATTTATATATCTGTGTTATATACATGAAGAATAGAGTAAGTTGTTAAATTTTTTAATAATAGTTATTTATTGTTTTACATTCTTTAGAATGTTTTTGTAAAGAAAATAAACATATTTAAGGGCTTTTAATATATTCTAAAAAATATAGAGGACATAAAATAATGTAAGATCATGGCTCTCATAAGATTTGCACCCAAATTTAAAAGCAGTTACGGCCGACTCTAGCCAGGTGACATGTGTATACTGTTATTTACAGACAATTTCCATTATGATTGACAGAATTCATACTCTATAGGACATTAAACATTTACATTACTACTCATGATTGTAATTTTTAAAAATTTGGCTTCTCAGTTTCATAAGTCTTCTATAATGTATTATTTATGCAATCAAAAATTATTTTTATTTACACGGGCAATATATATCTTACAAAAAATAGGGAGAACTTTCTCTTTAAATCAGACTCATTTGTTGAATTACTTAAGGACATTGTTATTATTATAAAAATGTGTGGTTCATTGGTCTTCGATATTCTTAATTTTATGCAGCAATTATAATTGGCATATTTTCCTTGATCTCAAGAATCTTTACAGTATATTCTAACAAAATAAATTCCAGTGTTTGAATTCACAAGAGAAGGCAGAAAATTGAATGCTGACACAGAATTTTATTCTTAGAAATATGTAACTAAATGTACTTTGCTTAATTTGGCATAAAAATGCAGATGTATAAAAAAGAATTTAGGACCAGTATGCATCTGAAGAATAGCCATGACCACCTACAAAAACAACATTCATACCACTCGTGGATGCAGATGGGTGGGTGAACCAGTGAAAAATAAAGTTCTGCTGGCTTTAGAATTAACAACTTTCATCACTCTGGCTTTTGAGGTAGCAGTACGTTATTGCTACCTTTATTTGTAAACGGGTTAAATATTCAGTAGTCATAGGTCAAAATTTGATGTGAAATGGTTTTTCAAAAAGAAATTTTATTCTCTAAATGATTAGATACCACTCCATTTCTTTTCCTTCTCAGTAAAAATGGAACAGAGAACAAAACTTACTTGTAATCAATCCCTTTTTCTCTTTAGTAGCCTTCAAAATACAGATATGCTTGATAATATAACATGGGCTTTAAATTACAAAAGTAGATGTATAATCAAGATTTCGCAAATGTTTGAGCAAAGAGAATACCGTGAAAAGGAGACTTGGTAGTTAGCATTGTATACTTCATGGCCAAAAGTCTTCTTTCCTCCTCTTATTAATACATCATTTTTCTCCTTTTGGGATGACATATGAAGGTGTGTGCATCCAACTATGGGGCAGAGTCTTGCTCTTGCCTCTTTAGTTCTGCTAGTGGTTAATTATATGATTTAAACTCAACCAAAAAAAGCCACTTTTAAGGAATTCTGAATCTTTAGTGAAGTTTGCAAGAATGACATTACTGGGTTAGTGCCACACTCAAAATTTTGAACGCTTTGAAGGTGATTCCTAACGCATACACTTTTATTTAATTTGACCTGTGCAATTAAATAGCAGATGAGGGAATAAATATGGTGAGAATAACTTGCTATTATTCCAAATGTGGTCTCTTTATTGCAGTCAATCAATTGTTTATGACAATTGAAATGCAGCCAGTGAACAAGGAAATTATGTTTTCCCTCTATATTTAGCTAGACTGAAACATCCTAAATAATTTGTTTTCATCTGTCAGAGATAGCTATACCTTAAACTTGTTGCCTTAGATATATATGAACTATCCAACTCTCTACCATAATTTAGTCCATAGGGACCATAAACTTTTTCCAACTTCAAAGATATATTGGTCCACTGAATTGATTACACAGTCTTTAATATTAGATATGTACAGCATGAAGTGGCAGACACAATACTTAACATGGTAAGATATAGGCATGCCAGTGAATTAGAAACTAACCCCACAAAAATTTCAGTATCTACCAGTGAAAAAGTGATGACTGTAGCTAATTCTGGGAAGAAACTAAAATTGAGAGTAGTCATCAATAATTTAGCTTCATATATAATATTTTAATTTTCCTTTTTAAGAGGGTAACATATCCATGTATGACTTATATATTCAAAGTTAACTTTTACATAAGAGAAAATTTAAGTGAATTGCCCCAGGTGAAAAAGCTAATTAGTGCCCAAGTCAAGATAAAAGCCTATGAGTTCTGACACAATATTCACTAATTTTCTTACGCTACATTCCAGCAAATGGCCAATTTTCATTAAGTGTTTCAATGAGAAAAAAATTAAATATTAATTACACCCAAGTTAAACTGGGATAAAAACAGAGTCTTCCATCTCTGTCATATTTTGTATTAATTAAATGATTTTGCTAGTATTAAAACTAGTTTTCGGAAGAAGTTAATGAGGCATTCCCACAAATTCCTAACAAGCACAGGGCAGGTAAATTCAATCTTCCTGTAGGCTAGAGATTTTCAAACATTAATATACATAAAATTATTGAAATATTTGTTAAAATGAGAAATTCATATGTCCTCTAGGCTAGAGGTTTTCAAACATTAATATAAATAAAATTATTGAAGTATTTGTTAAAATGAGAGGTTCCCAAGTCCTCTAGGCTAGAGATTTCCAAAAATTAATATACATAAAATTATTGAAGCATTTATTAAAATGAGAGGTTCCCAAGCCCAATCCCAATAGAGTCTGAAGTCATTGACCTAGGCACTTCCAAGGAGATCATAAGATTCTTAAATAGTCCAGGTAATTCTTGTCTGGCTTATGAAGAGCCTTACTCCCAGATAGACTTAAAATTCATAAGTGTTGCCATCTGAACGAAAGGGAAAAGATGATTTCCTGGTAGAAACCAAACAATATTAAAGTAAAAGGGCTGGAGAGGAGGCAGAGAGTAAAATTCTCAAGAATGGTCAAATCCAAGTGATCCAAAATTATTTTTCAGAGGTTACTACCTGTGTAATGCAGTATGTCCCCTTTTATGAGATCAACTTTATATTAGGCCATTCTCATAATATCAAGTTTAAAAAAAAAACAAAACCTTTACAGAGTCATTCAACTGTTGTTGTTTTTTCTTTTTTCTTTTTTCTTTTTCCTTTTTGGTGATATACTTTTAAAAAGAATCTTTTATTTGTCAACTCACAAGCACCTTGAAGAAGATAATTAAAATGAAACAGGAAGAGCTACTATGGAGTCATTAGTAGGACTCTAACCTGATATACCAAATTCCACTTTTTAAAAATATGAATATGTGAACCTAGGAATCTTGCAAAGGATCATTTCCTTTGCTATTCATTGTGTATGTTCAGTGATCAATTTTTTTCCAAAAAGTTGTCTCTCAAGAATTCCTCCTGTTTACTTTTATTTTCTCCCTATGCTTTGTGATTGCAATTATTTTATTTCAGATCACTTGTTTCCTCTTTGGAGTAATGATTGATTGCAACTCTTAGTCCTTTAAAAGTATACTTAAATTTGAAAGAGAAAAAAAAGATGTAATGAGATTTTTCTAATTAATTGAAAAAGGAGAATAAAAGAAAGTGTTTTCTTGATTTTTGCATGGTAGGTGCAACCTTTTCATGAGTCATCTTAATTCTCTATATGTCTTCTACTTAGGTTTTGTGCAATGGAATTATAGCGATTTTTGTAAATCCATTTAAGATCAATCATCTAGATGAATATATTTTTTTTATAGTATAGATTACCATATTTCTCTCAAAGACTTATCGATTTTCTCTTTCTTAAAAAAAAAAGTCAAGTCAATTTTCCAAGCACTTGGCTAAAGTAATGGCAATGCTGACTTAATTACATGCAATAAAGCTCTGTTGGCCACAACCTGCTGCCAGCTTTTGTATACTCGGCATGTATTTGTCTGGAAGGCAAATGCACAAAAGCTATTTTTATCACTGTCTGATTATGTTGCCATTATATGCAGTTAAATCTACTACAGTAATCCAGACTAAAATAATATCAAGTTTATTTGATAAAATAATATCAAGAAAAATTTACAATGGATTTACATAGGGCATTGAATCTGTGAGACATTTGAGCAAGAGATGAAACTAATATATCTGTGTATTTAGAAATAAATATCAGAGTATTCAAATATATTTTTCAGCATTAATGTATATGTGTACACAAGTATTACAATCGTAGGACAATTATAAAACATTTCTTATTGGTTATTTTCTAAGTTTTCTTAAAGGCTGTTAGTTCCTTGAGGTTCTGCATCTTAATGTGATGCCTAATCCTTTATTCAAAATGTATCACTATATTTCTAATGTTAGACAGACCTTTTTATTGTTCTTCAGTGTATGTAAAACACACATATGAGGAATATATACAATATATATGCAGAACATAATGTAGAATATATAATATATAAAATATATACACTGAATATATATGTGTGAGCATATATAAATTTGTAGTATGTGTGGGTACACACACACACACACACATACATATATGCTCATACATATTAAATGTGGTGCTGGGTCCAATGAACCTTCAGTTGGTAATTTAAAACTGGCAATGGTAGGAGTATTTACAGTACAGAAATTGGCAAACATTAAAAATCATGGTTTTGTGGAGGTTTTCATTTTTAAATTTTTTTTCTCAGAAAGCTGATATCTAAACATTACCGGTATGCCACTGTAAATATTGAATTGTGTTTGAACTGATTTGAAACTAATATATATGTTTCTGATGATACAAGTTATTTCATGAAATGATTAGGGCATTTCGTACTTTTCTAATTTCAAACATCTAGCAAGCGGTGGCTCCAGGATCTGGGCTCAAACCTTATGTTCAGTAGGTAGTGGGTAGCACAACTTCTCTAATGCTGAGCTACCTCCTGTTGTATAGTAACTTAGTAACTTTAGGCTTCTCCAACTCATATGTCAGGGGTTATTGGTCTTTTATTAGGTGTTCTTTCAGAGGAGTTCATTATGTTTTGACAGATTTCAAATACCACAGAAATTATTTGAGGCATTAACTCTCTTTTTCTGATGTTTGGCTCTTCACAGATTATTCCTGGTACACAATGTTACCTTGATTTTATGTTTGTCTTTTTGTTGTTTTGTTTTGTTTTTCATGACAAATAGCTCTACTGAATGCACAAAGCAGTTTTAACCATGAGTAGACTTTCCAGATCAGTGGTGCAGAGAACACCCAGAGAACTGCTACATTTATCATTTCTACCTATTTCTTTCCTCTATCTTATCAGAATGGCTCAATTTGAAATTATTGATCACAAAATTCAGTTAGAGGAATAAAATGATCAACTTTTTCACCTTTAAGAAGCTCACAGTCTATTGTAGGTGCATCAGATAAAGTAGATAGGATGTTTCTTCATGTAGAAATAAGAGATTTGCAAATAATCCCTCTTGGTTATATCAAGTAAAAACAAATCTAGACTTAGGTAAAGGAGAAACTTTATTCAAAAAGATTATTGTAATAAGGAAAGGGTCTGTTGCAACATGGAGAGAAAGACTATTGCAATAGAGAGAAAGTTCCGGTTTACCTTAAGATCTGCAGGAGTATCAAAGGTGTGGAGAACAGGCTTTTCTTTTTTGAGGAGGAGTAAAAATGCCAAAGAGAACTGGATGTGGGAGTGGAGTGGCATGACTGGACAGCTTCTGGAGAATTTTTTTCTCTGTTGTTAACAGAGTCTCAGTGGCTTTTGAATAGTGGTTGTTTGGGTTCCACTGCAAGAATTTTGTCCAGATTAGTTGGTGGATACAAACAGTTTAGTTAATCATTTCTGAGATACAATGAGTATTTTGAGGGTCTGTGTCTGGCCTTGTCTTAGGTAAACAATGGGGTCATTCATAAATGTTTTACCTAAGTCATACAAGAATGGCGAATCTTTGCAGTAAAAATTTTTGTAAGAAAAAATTGGGGGGCGAGGGGGCATATTAGGTGACCATAACTGTTTTACAGGGACACAAGGCTCAGGAAAAGTTTAATATTGTCAGTTTAATTTTTGCAAATTTAAATCAAGTCAAAAGTTTTGTTGTGGACTTAGAGTTTGATACTTCAAACTTGATATAAATCTTCTCACGTATCTCTCATTTTTTTTTACGTATCAGCTATGTAGGTGGTAAACTATTTATGAAAATGCTGGGAGGTGAGCAAATTATCAAAGACAACCCAGTGTTGAGATTGAACACTGATTTGGGAATTCAAAACATTCTTTTAATTTAATTCTATGACTTTATTTGTATATCTTACAAACTATTATTTTTCTGGCTTTAATTATTCTGGTAGCTGTTGTTGGCAAAAACCTACCTCAATGCTTAGTGGCTTAAAATAATAACGATTAATTGTTTTATTACCAGAAGAAACCGTCAACAAGGTAAAGAAACAACCATCCGAATGGGAAAATATATTTGCAAGCAACATCTCCGATAAGGGCCTAATATCTAAAATATACAAAGAACTCATACGACTCAATAACAACAACAACAAAAAGCAAACAATCCAATAAGAAAATGGGCAGAGGATCTGAACAGACACTTCTTCCCAGAAGGCATAAAAATGGTCAAGAAATATGTGAAAAGATGCTCAACATTGCTAGCTAATAGGGAAATGCAAATCAAAACCACAATGAGATACCATCTCACACCTGTTAGAATGGCTATAATCAACAAGACAATTAATAACAAATGTTGGAGAGGATGTGAAGAAATAGGAACTCTCATACCTTGCTGGTGGGACTACAAATTGGTAAGGCCACTATGGAAAGCAGTATGGAGGTTCCTCAAAAACTAAGAATTTACCTACCATAAGATCCAGCAATTCCTCTACTAGGTATTTACTCCAAAGACTTGAAAACTCATATCCAAAAAGATGTTTGCACACCGATGTTCATAGCAGCATTATTCACAGTGGCCAGGACATGGAAGCAACTGAAGTGTCCTATGATAGATGACTGGCTAAAGAAGCTGTGG
>NW_006441953.1:12536330-12544857 GCF_000325575.1 Pteropus alecto | reverse complement strand
TGCTGCTCAGGGAAAGAAATCATCAACAAGGTAAAGAGAGAACCATCCAAATGGGAAAATATATTTCCAAGCAACACCTCCGATAAAGGCCTAATATCCCAAATAAAGAAAGAACTCATACAACTCAATAACAACAAAAAAATAAATGATCCAATGGAAAAATGGGCAGAGGACCTGAACAGACATTTCTCCCTAGAGGACATACAAATGGCTAATGAACATATGGAAAGATGCTCAACATTGCTAGCTATTAGGGAAATGCAAATCAAAACCACAATGAGATACTATCTCACACCTTTTAGAATAGCTATAATCAACGGAACAAATAATAACAAATGTTGGAGAGGGAGAAAAAGGAACCCTTATACACTGCTGGTGGGACTGGAAATTGGTACAGCCACTATAGAAAATAGTATGGAGGATCTCTCAAATAACTAAGAATTTATGCATCATATGAGCCAGCAATCCCTCTACTGGGTATTAACCCAAAGACTTAAGACTCCATACCCGAAAAGATATTTGCACACCGATGTTCATAGCAGCATATTCACAATGGCCAAGACATGGAAGCAACCGAAGTGTCCTATGATAGATGATTGGCTAAAGAAGCTGTGGTCCATATATACGATGGAATATTACTCAGCCATAAGAGATGAAATACTGCCATTTGCGATGACATGGATGAACCTTGAAATAATCATACTAAGCGAAATAAGCCAGCCAGAAAAGGTTGAAAATCACATGATATCACTTATATGTGAGATATAAATCTAAAAGCAACAAATGAGCAGGCCAAACAAACAGAGACTCATGGACATGGACAATGGACTAGCGATTACCAGAAGGGAAGGAGGTGGGGGGAGGGGAAAATAAAAAGACAAAATGTTAAAAAAATTATGTATATATGGTATGAAAAAAAAAATAAACTGGCATTTAAAAAAATAGCTAAAAACATTATTTTATTACAAAGTTGCAATTTGGACATAACATAGAAGGAACACTTGTTGATTCTACACAGCAGCAGCTGAGGCAACTTGACCGAGGACTTCCAAGACCTGCTTACGGGGCTGGCAAATCAGTGTTGGCTATTACCTGGGATCTCAGATGGGACCGAAGGCCTGGGTCTTTTGTTCCAAGCCATGTAACTTGGGCTTCTTTGGAGTAACTGGTGGCTGCATTTCAGAGAGAGAGAGAGAGAGAGAGAGACAGAGAGAGAGAGAGAGAGAGAGAGAGAGAGAGAGAGAAATGGCAGTTATATTGACTTTAATGACCTAGTCTTGGAAGTTATATAACTTCACTTCTGCCAGACTGTTATTGTGGTGACTACAAAGATTAGCCCAGGTTCATGGGGACCCTCTTGGTTGTGGGGGGGGGGCAAGTTTCCAAAAGATCACATGAAACTGAAAATATTTTTATGACTAGATTGATAAAGTATATATATATTTTATTTTTCTATTAGAGTTGACATTCATTATTATTTTATATTAGTTTCAGGCATGCAGCATAGTGATTAGAGATAAACTATAAATTAACCATAAATAATGGTGTTCCAAATGTTTGATAGAAGAAATCTGTTTAAGGAGAGAACCCATAATAAAAATAAACTTAGATGTGAAAGGCACAAAGTAGATGTGGCAACATCTTTATAAATGTTTATTTTCCAGTATGTAATTTATTTTGCTTCTTGAGAATAATATTCATGAATTCTTTGTGCTTAATTATTCAATCTACATATTCCATACCATTTGACTTAATTTAGAGTGACATGCAAGACATGGTTTGTTGTCCCAAAACACACTGTTACTAAAAAGATGTGAAAAGCTACAGGGATCCACATATCACTGAACATTATGGTTAGCAGATGGTTATTGATATAATTTCAATAATTTTAAGTCAGTAATGTTCATGAAAAAGGTTATCATTGACTACCTCTGTTACTGTTTCTATCTTAAAGTTCCACTCCATCAGGAGTAAAACAAATTTTCTTTATCATTATCTTTAGAGAACAGAAGCAAAATGTTTCCCATCCTTGAGTTGGAGCTTTTACTTACTTTCTACTTATCTCATCATCTTCCCTACAATTTCATAAGCTGAAAAATGAAAGCCTCCCAGAAATAAAACACAGCTGTGGTGATTACATACAGAAAGTTCAAAATAGACATTACCACATTTATTTACTGTAAAGGCTCAGCAATGTTTCCAAGAAAGCTGTGAGTAGGAGAGGAAAGAGAACTAGTAATGTTAAATGATGAAAACTCTGAATTACAGAACATATTTTACAAAAATGATTGACATATGTGCATTAATTAGAAAACATGCTAACAGTGTTTTCTGGCTCTATATTAAGTTAAAGATAAGAATAATGAATTAGTGAATTTTACTGAGATAATTATTGTTTAGATTACTAATTTATAACATTAATTTATTGCTGAGCACCTATTATGTGCAAGCAAGTCATGCTTGAGTTGACTTTTCTGAATAAAATTTAGATGTTTTTAGACCACTACAGTTATACTTTAAATGATAACAAAAGATACCACTTAAAGGCATGAGTGCTTTCAAACCTTCAAGAGAAAACATTTTTCTAGGCTTTTTATACAGTTTTAGAACAAGAAAAAAAGGCAGCTTTTCTATTTATTAAGTTAGTATAACTCTGATATCAAAAATTGCTAAAAATAAACGTTAAAAAAGGATACAACAGACCAATAAAATACAAGATAAATGGTATTTCTTCTCTTACCCTTCCTAGACTATTTAATATTTATTTGTTTTTTTCAATAATACAATAATTTTATAATCAGAAAAGCAAATGTAAAATTACTTGCAACTTGAGAATGAACAAATAAATCAGAACTAGCATAGAAAAATTAGGAGTGATTTAAAACTCTAATGATGAAGAGAATAGTGACTATTGAAGCAATTGGTATTTCACAATGTAGTGTGGAAAAATTTTAAATGTATTTTATTGATACTTATTTTTTTAAAACTCATTTATCTTCTCAGCAGTTAAACTTGGTAATAATATTATTTTAAATTTTAGTAATATTATCTCAAATTTACAATTCAAAAAATTATGTTTTTACTTTATTCTTAATTTAATTGGCAATAAATTAATAAAATGCTTTTCCTAAGGCTAAGAAATAAAAAAGTAGCCGAAATCCATGTAAAATGCCTTTAATTTAAAATCATAAGTGCTATATTAAAAAAAAATTTATGGGGCTGGAAATAATTGATATACAAAAGAAAACTAGAATTAATTAATTGAAATTTATTTTGCTGTGAATGACTAATGAATGAATATAATAAAATTAACTTGGTGTAAACTAATAAGCTGAAACTGTGAAAATTGTTCTCATATTAAAAATTAGAAATAAGGAATAAATAAATTAATATGAATTTACATTAATTCATTGTTGTTACATAAACAATATGAAGGGGAAAGAACTTTCAATGAGAACAGGATTTTAAACGTCATATATGTATCAGTGTGTATTAATGAATTTCAGCACTGCGATTTAGAGAATTTTCATATATTTTCCAATATCTGTACTCATAACACCTAGAATTATCTGAAAATAAAATTATGAAACAATGTCCATAATAATAATAATAATAATAATAATAACTACATATAATAATAATTATAATCTGTTTTTCCCAACGAATGTATCCACTTGTATCGAAGTAATTAGATGAAAACAAGATAACATAAACTCTTTACTCTGGTAGGAAAGCAGAAAAACAAACCCATTAAAACATAATAAACACTATTTCTGGCCATGATGGAATAGTTGGTGTCAAATATACTTCATGTAAACAATTGTAACACTGAGCAAAACATACAAAACGACTATTTCCAGGAACTGGAAATGGAGTGTGAAGAATGAATAGAGGAAATATTCTGCATGGGTCAGAATAAATATTTAAAGAGATAATGGCCATTTAGCTACATTTTCCCAATTAATAGGAGACATAAAGCATAGATCCAAGAGGCTCATTACAGTCCATAAAGGATGACTGTGGAGATAACACCTTGGCACATAATTAAGTTATTAAACAATAAAGAAAAACAATCTAAGAAATCTTTTTCAAAATATATATATATATTATATTCAAGGAGAAAAAATGTTATGAACAATAACTCTCACCTCATCAAAAAGTGAAGTCCAGAAGATAATAAAAAGCATCTTTCTTTAAAGTACTCAAAAGAAAAATAATCAATTTAGTAATCTATAGTTAGTCAAAATTTTCTTCACAATTTAAATAGAAATAAATACATGTTTTTGACAAATAAAAGTTGAGGCACTAGTTTTTTTTTAAGTATAGAAATTTTGGGGATTTAAGAGTTAAAGCAAAATGATCAAGGTGGAAGGAGAGATCTGAAGAAAAAAAATGAACAGAACCTCAAGTAGTAAATATGTGGGTATAGATAAAATTCTATTATAATTTTTTCTTTAAAATAGTATTAAATATATATTTTAAAATAATAGTAATGCATAATATACATAGAAATAAAATATGCAAAAACAATAGCACAAAATGCAGGGGGTGGTGTAAAGTAAAGTAATCAAAGTAAGTCATGATTTTGAAAACAAACTGCAAACTGATCTTAAAAATCAATGGGAAAAATTAGAATTGTTTAATGACCTTTAATTTTTTGTTAAAACATCAAAACTCTCTTAATGTCAGTTATAAATACATCGAAAATGAAAAAATAAGAAAAATATTTATTTAGTATATTGTGACTTAAAACACTTTTATTTCTTTGTTAAGATATAACTTATTCTGAACAACTGTTCAAACTCTTGCCTTGTTGTTATGACTTGTTCATGTGACTTAGGATATGGAATGAGCTTCTTTCCATGTCTTGGTGAATTGTTCTAATCCTTTCTAAGCATAAATCAGTTTTTCACATTTTACCCTTTGTACTTTAAATGTCATTAACTATCTCAAAGAGTTCTTTCAATGTAAAGTTTTTGTTTTGTTTTGTTTTGTTTGCCAGAGCACTTACTTTGGGACATCTTTATCTTTTTTGTTACAACACTTTCCCCATTTATGTCAATAATTCATCTTCACTGAGTTTCTCTGTCTGTACATTGAGTATCTTTCAAATGATAGCAATGTCAACATTCCCATGGGCAGCTATTTCTTCTGTAACTTCATATCTGTTTTATTAAAATTTCATTGCAACATTATAACTTTTATTTTTTGCTGCATTTTCAACTTTATTAGTTAATTTCCTCTTTTGGTCATCCATTTTGTAAAATGACACATGAGCTTATCGCCAGAGGACAAGGAAGTAACCCAATTAACTACCTGGTTTCCTGCCTGTTGCATGAACTGAAAAGTAGATATGCAATGGTTCCTCATCATGAAGCACATCTGTTATTTACAAAGTACTTTGTAGACTGAAGAGCTAGCTAAATTTATGTTTACTCATAGTTAATATACTGAAATTTAAGCTGTAAGTTGAGGCCTGGTGTTATTTAAATTGTAGTAATAAAAATTCTTACATATCGGAGTTGTACAAAACAGACTGCCTGTATGCTCTTATATTACATTGCTCTAAGTCTTATAAGTTTCTTATATTGTACACAGAGCGATATAATATTAATTTATTTTAGATTGTGATAAGATTGCTTTGTAATTTTTTCAGCAACCACTAAAAATGTACTACAAAGATGTATAGTTAAAAATCTCATACGAGTTAAAAGGGAATATAAATAAATAAAATGAGTAAGTCAATGAGTAAGTGAATGAATGAATGAATTAATTAATTAATACTTGATTAATCCAAGAAGACAGGAAAGGGTAAAAGTATAGAATTTACATATAGAAAATAAATTTCAAAATGCTAGACATATCAATCATGTCATTAAATAAATTAAATTAAAATGCACAAGACATTAGCTTTAAAAGAAATTGACAGAATGGACATAAAAACAACATCTAAACATCTTCTCTGGTGTTTACGAGAGACAAAATTTAATTATAAGGGCACAGAAACATTGCAAGTTAAAGGATGGGAAATGATGTGCAATGTAAACAATCATAATAAGGTCCTAACTTACATTAATATCCAATAAAGTAGTTATGACCAAAGATAGATGTATATTATGACAAAAGGGTCAATTCATCAGGAAGACATGTATTGCAATCCATTGCATAGCTTTAAAATACATGTAGCAACAACAAAAAGAGCTAAAAGAAAAAAAAATGACCAAATTGAAGATTTAACTAATTTTTCAGTAAGTTATTGAATAAGTAATCAAAAAAATCATTAAGAATGTAGAATATTTAAACTATCTAATTTGATCTAATTGGTATTTATGGAGCACTACATGCAACAAGTACAGAATAAGCATTCTTTTCAAGTGTACAGAAAATATTCACCAAATGAACTATAGTCCAGACCATAAAATGAGTTTTACTAAGTTTCAAGCTGTTTAAATCATACAGAGATTGTAATCTAAACAAAATGGAAATAAACTTTAGAAAACTATAATTAGTTTCATAAATAACTAGATATTCCATAAATAAAAAAAACCAAACAGCCCTATTCTAAATACTTATGGGTCTAAAAATAAATTAGTAAAAATTAAAAAATATTTCATGCTGAATGTTAGTGAAAAGAAAACCTGAAAATTTGTGAATGCAATTAAAGCATTGCTTAGAGGGTATTTTTATACTACAAAGTACATAGGTTAGGGGGGAAAAGAGCCATTTTTAAAATCAATTATCCAAGTCTCTACCACAAGAAGCTGGAAAAAAGAATGCAAATGAAAAGAAATAAAGTAGAAAGTAGAGTCAGTAAAATAACATAACAGACAGACAGTAAATTAAAAATGGCAGAACCAAGAGATTACATTTGAAAAGATTATTATATTTAATACATCTTTAGTATGAATAACCAAGAAAACAAGACAGCATATATAATTAACCATTTTGAGGAATAAGAAAGGGGATATCACTCCAGATCCTATAAAATTTTATAGAACAATACGGCACTATTGTAAATAAATTTATGTCAATAAAGTTGAGAAATTAAAGAAAATGGTCCTATTTTATGAAAAATATAGCCTTCCATATTTGGCAGAAGAAATAAAAAATATAAATAGTCCATATTTGTTAAGCAAATTGAATTTATCAAAAGACTTTTTTATAATCATGTTCCCAGATTGTTTTAAGAGTGAATTTTAATATATATTTAAAGAAAGAACAATAGTAATTTTATATAAACCATTTCAAAGAATAGAAAAATATAAATTTTATGAGGCCATCATACTTCTTTGTTATAGATTGAATTGTCACTCCCACCACCAAATTTATAGGTTTAACCCTCTATCCCCAATGTAACTGTATTTGAAAATAGGGCCTTTAAGGAGATAATTAAGATTAAATGAGATTATAAAAGTGGTACTCTAATCCAATAGGACTAGTGTCTTTATGAGAAGAGGAAGGAACACCAAGAATGTACATACCCATTAGAAATGCCGGGTGAAGACCATAAAAAGACAGCTATTTGCAAGCCAAGGGGAAAGGCCTCAGAAGACACAACCAGCAAACACCTTCATCATGGACTTCCGGTGTTCAGAACTGTAAGAAAATAAATTTCTATTTATTTTTTAAGCCATCTTGTCTATAGTATTCTGTTTTGGCAGTCCTAGCAGGATAATATACTCTTTAATCAAAATAGAACAAGGATATTATAAAAAGAAAAATTTTTAGATCAATTTTCATCATAATATAGAAAAATTCTAAAGGTAAAAAAGCAGCAAATCATATATAACAATGTATAAAAGAGATAATATATCATAAACAAATGGGATATATTTCAATTTGGTTGGCCTAATATTCAAAATACATTATTATAATCTACCATACTAACAAAATAAATAAATATATAATCTCAATAGATGAAGAAACAGCATTGATAAAATTTAATATTCACTTATAAAAAGGACCTATGCACTTAGAAATAGAAGGGAATATCCTCTGTCACAGGGTATTTATGTAATTTCTCCCAGTAAATTACACTAAATGATTTTTTTCCCTAATCTTAAGATTCATATGAGAATATTTCCTCTCTCCATTTCCATACAATCTTGTGCTGGACCTTTTAGCTAGTGCAATAAGGGAAAAAAAAAGAGCGAGAGCGCATAAAATTGGAAAAAAGTTGTCTTCACTCATTATAGGCATGCATGTACAGTAACATAAACAATAAAAAGAATTATACAAACTAAAAGAAATAGTAGATGAATTTAATAAGAGACAAGATAACTATGTAAAAGCCAATTGTATTTTTACATATTTTCAGGAATAGCCAGAAAAATTTACCTAAAAGAATTTTCTATAACATCAAATAAATGAACTTTTTAGAAATAAATGTAATTGAAAATAGTGTAATGCCTTTGCAAAAAAAAAAAAAAAATCAATTGTTTAAATAAATTAGAGAAGACAGATAAATAAATGCTCATGGATAGGATTACTCAATATTGTCAATCTGTTAAATTTTTCAAACTACAGT
>NW_006441953.1:12523908-12536318 GCF_000325575.1 Pteropus alecto | reverse complement strand
TGCTCAAAGTTAAGTTTTTATAGTAATTTACAACTTGAATCTAAAATGTATATAAAAATGCAAAGGATTATGAATATTCAGGACAATTATGAAGAAGAATTGTCTTCAATACTTGCTGCAAAATCACAGTAATTTAGACATTGCTACATTTAAATAAAAATCAACAAATAGATTTGTCAGGACCAAACGGAGGCCGAAGTAGAAGAACCACATATTGATAACTAATTCAATGGGAAAAGAGTATCTTTTCAAAATATTATGCTTAACTAAATTGTAATCTTGCCCTGCCCCATGTTACCCTGTGCAGAAATTTTAACCAGATATGGATCATAGATATAATTTTGAAAGCTACAGCAACATGGGCAAAACATTAGTAGTAGTTATTCTAGCAAAGACTCATAAAAAGGAACTTTCCACATTAGTATTAAAATGACAAATATTTTCATTAAAATCTGTATAGGATATTTAAATAAGCACATCATAAAAGATACCTAAATGGCGAGAAACATGGAAAGGTGATAAACACCTACTTTTTAACAAAAGACCAATTAAAATCACAGGATACCAGTGCAAAACCCCAATGGCTAACAATTAAAAGGCAAACAATAGTACGTATTAGCCAGAATGTAGAGCAATTTGAATTTTTATACATTATTGGTAAAAGTGAGAAATAAGTACTTTGAAAATTTATTTGGCATTTCCTAATAAAGAAATAAAAATATCATCCCTATGCATTAGCAATTCACTCCTAATTATATACCTGAGAGAGAGAAAAAAAAGTTGTGTCTACAAAAATACTTAATTTAAATATGGCCATAGCAGCTTTATTCACAGTGGACAGAAACTGGAAAAAATACAACTATCCATCAAAAAGTGAATGAACAGGTTGTTGTGGTATATCTAAACAATGAAATGTTTCTTAGCGATAATAAGAACTGTTGATGTATGCAACAATGTATATGAATTTCAAAAGCATTCTATTGAGAAAAAGCCAAAGATAAAATAACATATATGTGATTTCAGTATATGAAGTTAAAGAATAAACAAAACTAATCCATGATAGAAATTAGATTAGTAGCTGTTTATGAGAGTGTAAATTGCTTAGAAGAGGTAAAAGGAACTTTCTGCATTTAATGGAAATATTATTTATCTTGATGTCTATGATTGTTACAGGTGTTTTAGCAATTCTCAGAGTTTAATGTATACCCTTGAGATTTGTGCATTTTAGCTTATATAAATTATATCTCAACAAAATAATGTTAGTTTTGAAATAAAACAATGAGAAGTTCAAATAATTGTGTCATAGGAAGAGAATAAAATTAAAGGATATAGTAAAGTGTGAATTGGAAGAGTAGAAATAGTCAAGAAAGTTTCTCCAAAAAGATGACATTTGATTTAAGACCTGGGGAGGGGGCGAGTGGTGAAGAGGGACAGCAGGAAAATATCTGGAGGCAGATCATTCTAGATAATTAAAACAACAGATGCAGAAGTCTGATGGAACACACAAGGAAACCAACTTGTGAAGCAGGAGAGCCACTCCATGTGTGTGCACACACACTTATTTTTGAGTACCAGTACTCTCCAGAACATATGCTAGAGACCTGCTGTCCCTTGAGTTTGGGCCCCAGCACAGGCACAGGGAACACATTTTAATCTGTTCTGGCACCTGGAACCAAGCTCAGTAGACACAAATCCGAGGTGGGTTGTTATGCAATATTTTTACAGCAATAACTCTCTAATGCAAATGGCAACTATACGTCAAAATGATTCAAAATGAGGAGCAGGAATTTAATTATAATTATGCAATATGAGATGATATTACCATATAGAGAGCAGTCTTAGACTTGAAGAACATGAAAATCTCCTTGAAAATGTATTAAAATTTACATTTAATGGCTTATTTTCCCAGAGAATATACTTCATTTGATCTGGCTTGAGAATAGTAATCTATGTTTTTAAAATATTAACCACATTGATCCTGGTGTAATTCTTTACTTAAACACACTGTACTAAGCAAAATATCAGCATGAATTTAAAAATCATCCCATTCATCTTCACAGTCTTAAAACATTTTATTTCTTAGGAAAATATGTATTAGAAGCAAGTATACACTTTTATTCTTGTTTGGGTATTTGGTTTCATAAAAGTGAACCCAGTATATTTTGATTAATTTGAAATGTCTGTGGCAGCTTCATTTAGAGTATTGCTTGGTGTTAGTCATCTCTGATCCTGCTTGACTCATAAAGTTTTCTGAATGAAATCTATATTTTAACTGGTGTCCTAGCAGATAATCCCTTGTCTTTTTGAGATGAGGTTAAATCAATTGGTCAAAGTTATTTATCTTATGGTTTGAAGTGTTATCATTTATTCTCATATTATCTATATCCTTAATTATGGAAGCAGAATTTTGCCCAAAATATTGTTCTTGAATGTTCAAGTGGTACTATGTAGAAATGCAGAAATCTACCACTTCTTCTTTTTTTTTTTTCTTTTTATATAAAAAATCTCTAATTCTGTGCAATGACTTTTTAGGAATATTGCCATTCTTTCATTATCTAGCAGCAGAAGACATGGTTGCTAAGTTTTTGAAATAAAAGCCCTTGACTTTCAAATTTGAATTTCAGAAAATTAACCATTGCTAGTAAGCTTTTTGTTTCTGTTTTACTTTCTTTCTCTTTTTTATTCATTATACCATTCCATAATATAGGATACATACATGATGAGTTATGTATTAAACAATATATACGACTGTGTCATAGCTTGTTTTATTGTCTTTCTCTGTTTATAACATTTAACAAGAGTCAACAGCATACCAATATTGTACATTAATAATGAATAGAAAGCCTGAGATAGAAATAACCGTTTGCTTTACAATCACTGTGCTTCTCTTTGCTATTTGGCAGTTAATTGACTAAAGTATTAATCACATCCCTCTTTCTGTCCTCCTCAGCAGTGGTTGAAGATAATATAGAATCATCGAGAGAGGGCCAGTCATTTGGATTCACAATGTGAAATTTAAAGGCTAAAGTATTCTGGGTAATAAAATGTGATTATCAAATTTTTGTGAAAAGGATAGCACTCTGATGGAAGTGTATTATATTAGTTTAGGCTACAGATCATTGTCACAGATATAAGGTGACATGAGGATATATGCATCTGGGGAAATCAGTATCCATTTTAATGGACTATTCTTTTAAACTTAATTTTCTGCAATAATGACTACCTGGATCCTTATACTAAGTTATAGTTCTGCTCATCATGGTCTCCTTGGGAAATCTGATTAATATTCTGTCGGTTCTTCTTCCTAAACTAAGTCCTCTTTGGAGTCTGACTTTTAGAGAGCAATGTAGTTCCTGTATATACAACTGTTTATTACTTTAATTGAGTCTACTTTCCCAAACATCTTGTCAGTACTAAAATTAAAGATATACTCATCACAAATTTGAAGGGAACTCCTCTTGTTAATTTCTCTAAGACAAAAAAGGGATGAAAGGAAGGAAAAAAAGAAAGAAAAAAGGAAAGAAGGAAGGAGAGAAAAAAAGAAAGAGACTGAAAGAAAAGGAAAGAAGGAAAGAAGGAAGGAAGGAAGGAAGGAAAGAAGGAAGGAAAGAGAAAGAAAGAAAAAAAAAGAAAGAGAAAAAGAAAGAAAGAAAAAAGAAAGAGAAAGAAAGAAAGAAAGAAAAAGAAAGAAAGAATAAGAAAGAAGAAAGAGAAAGAAAGAAAGAATAAGAAAGAAAGAAGAAAGAAAGAGAAAGAAAGAAAGAAAAAAGAAGGAAGGACGGAAGGAAGAAACAAAGAAAAAGAAAGGAGGGAGGGAGAAAACGAAAGAAAGGAAAGAAAGGAAGAAAGGCTGACTTTTATTTCCATTATTTAACAAGTTTGATTAATATAACTAGCAAAACAGATTATTTCAAATAGTTTAAATTACTACACATTAGTCTAAA
Source organism: Pteropus alecto (assembly GCF_000325575.1). Lineage (NCBI taxonomy): Eukaryota > Metazoa > Chordata > Mammalia > Chiroptera > Pteropodidae > Pteropus > Pteropus alecto. The sequence goes on along the minus strand of NW_006441953.1, from coordinate 12,532,374 downwards.
ATGATGCGGGTTGGTAATAACTACTATGCAAGTGTCTAACACTCATTGAAGATTTATTTTCTGCTGGGAGCTATTGTATGGCAGTAGTAGGTGGTATTTCAACTTCATATATTTAGCTGAACACATTAAACAACCAGACAAGGATCTCGTCTAGATTTCTTGCAGACAAATGTACTATGCAACTAAATTTTGGCCAATGGCATGTAGTTGAGCAGGTCACATGGAATTTTTTAGAAACTTTTCTTAAAAGACAGTGGTGTGAACCCATGTTTCTTTTCTTAATCTGGTACTCTTTCCTGCAAACTGGAATGTGGACACAATGACTGAAGAAGGGGAAGATGTGTTGGATTGTAATTTGTTCTTGAGAGAAAAGAACAAATTGCCTAGGTGTACAAATACTTTATAAAGCAGAACTATCACAGCACTGGACTGCCTGATTGCAAACTTCTACACAAAAAGTAAATGAGCTTTATTGTGTGTTTGCTTGTTTTAAGTCACTGTTATTTTGGATTTTCTATTGTGCTCTGCTGAACACAGCCCTATGTTACATGTATAGTATCTCATTTAATACTCAAAACAGTTATGAAATAAGAACCATCAGTATACCTACTCGACAGTTGAAGATACAGAAGTACAGGAGATGGATTAACTTTGCCAATATCATACATGTAGTAAATCGGGCAGGCAGGTCTTTATGTACAGGCAATTTGATTTCAGAGACCATGTTCTTAACAAGTATACAAGGTTGTCTTCCTGATTAAACCGCACACCTATCTATGCCATGAAGTTGTAGATTCATTCTTTCTTGTTCACCTGCTTCATTCTTTTATTCTTCAGAAATGTCAACCTGATACAGAAGCAGATATTTCAACTCTGATGTAGCTGAGAAATTTCCCTTCAGATATTTCAGGTTTTGTTTCTGTTTTTGTTTTGTTTTGTTTTGTTTGTTTTGTTTGTAGATGCATCAATAGGTCCATGGCTGTCAACTTCAGCTTTAGGGAAATAGTGTTGTTTAGATTCCTGTTTTTCCCCTTAAGCTCGGAAATGACACCCAGTACCTGACCATCTGTTAATAATCATTAGTCTTTTCAATACTCTGATTCTTAATAAGCAATCGAAATACGGTGCTTGAGACCCTGAAATGCAAATGATAATTTTAAAATAATGATTTCATTGCTTAGTTTTTCTTGTTACTTCTAAAACATGTGGCCATTTAATTTTTTTTATATGGATGAAAAAATCTGGAAATATATCTTTTATCAGTGATCTTAGACTACATTTCCCCATTGTCTCACCCTAATTATTGTTTGTCCCTAGGATATTTGCATGTATTTGCTTTAGTATCTTTGAGTGTAAAATAATGTATTTTACTATTATATCTAAATCTCACACTGGGAATATTGAAAAGGAAATCTAACTTCGAAGAGCCATAACTATAGTGAAGAAAAAATCTAGAGTGTGAGAACTCCTCTCCAGCAGTGATTACAATATATCTGTCATCAACTGCTATCACTATCAAGGAACCTAGACGTTAATTCAGACCGAATACTTTAGACTTCTGCATGCTTTAGACAAACATCTCCTCTACGTCTATAACAGGCATGTCTCCCTTGAAGATTAAGAAAGACATATACCTGAAAGCAAGAAAACAAGTTAAAAATTTAATGTGACCAGGAAAGGATCTCTTAGAAGGAGACTAATTAATTAGTAACCTTCCATGTAGAAAGATAGGAGGAAATAAAAGCTCAACTTATATATAGTGAAAATGTTCAAATTCCACTTTATAAATTCTTCTTGAAATTTCCCAATTCTTATATTAAAAGTATTCCCTTTACTTGTGCAATATGATGGTATACAATTAATTAAAAGTCAATGTTAATTATATACTTGAAACTGATTTTATTAATCAATGTCACCCCAATAATTTTTAATTAAAAAAGTCAATGTAAAAAAGGGGACTAGTAATTTACCACTCCCAAATTCTTTTGATTTGATTAAAAAATTGTATCATTTAATGAAATAGGCTGCAATGCAGAGAAACAGTAAAAAGTATAAATTTCAAGAACAATCGTCATCCTTGATATTTTACCTTCCTCACTCATAGAGAAATACAATAGACACCCTAAACATCATGAAACAATAAGCAAATCTGCATTATCTGTCTTCCTAATGGTAAAGGCATGAATTAGGAGTTCTTCACTCTTTTCTGTGCTGGTCCTTTCTGCACTGGAGAAATTGTGGGCAACACATGAAGCCAGGATCCCTTGTGGATGCTGCAAGTTTGGATTTCAATATTATACTTGGGTGAAGTATATCCTGAACTTTGTGACATTCCAAATCTCACATCCAGTTTAAGTGAAATCTAAGAGAAATTCTCATTATTTCCAATATCCTCATGTAACTCTTCTATTTGTTCTGAACTTAAATGAGTTACTTATGTCCCAAGCTTTTGGGTATCGGGTGCCAAGAGCAGCAAATGTAGGTATACTGATAGCAATAATTTGCTGTTTCCAATATTCTCCAGGTAAACTGCCATGTGGGCAGGTTTATCCGTTGGATGGAATATATACTGATCTAATATTTGGACTAGACATCTCCTCTATTTAGGGCAATAAAAACTTGATTTGTACCAAGATCTATTTTTTTCCCAATAACCAAAGACATTCTTAAAAATATCATTTATCTCTGCTCTCCTCAAACTGGGTATTGTCAGTCTTCAGTATTGCATCTCGTTAATGAAAGAATTTCCTACTTACTTATAGCAAAATCTGAATTCCTTACACATAAGGAATATTAGCTCTTACCCTTGCTATTCTAGGTGCATAGTCTGATCACCACGCTGCTATTGAGGGAAGGAAATGCGTATTTCGCCAGGTAAAGTATTGCAGGACTCTTCCACATTTACTCTAATCTCTTAATTACTCCTCCCAAGAAAAAGAATGATTTTAAATAATAAACAGAGCATGCTCAGTTCAACATCTCTGAGTACTCTTATTCAGAGTCCATCTATCTTCAAGTCAAATACATTTGAGTATTTTATATATATTCCACTACTGATGAGGAACCTATATTTTCAATCTTTTTCAAAATCCAAAGGGAAACAAGATTTATAAATTGATTTCCTAAAATCCCAACATTGTTTTATGGAATCCCACTTTAAGTGACACAGACTGGTAGAAAATATTCTCCTACATGCAGAAAATGAAAGGAATTTAATATTAGCAAAGGCTAAATCAAGAGTTTGCCTCCAATACTAATCACAGATCTTGCCCTAGTTTTTACACACAAAAAATTTGTATTCAAAAAATAAGTGCCAGTAGATAAGAGGGGATTATTTTTATATGCCATTATGGATTGCAAAACTTTATGCTTCTAACCTATGGTGCCGAGGGCAGTAATGGGCCATTAATCTTGTCCTCCAGGTTTCTGAAGGAAGAATTTGTAATCAAAACACAAGTATACTTACACTTCTTCATGTTTTCAGTTGCTTTTTTATTATGAAAAGAGTATGGTAGAAATATCAAATTCTGGTACCAGATTTAATGAAATATTTTTGCTATTATCTAGCTCATTGACTTTTGGAAGTCAGAATTTGGCAAGTTTCCTCATCTGTAAAATGGCAATGATAATAATGGTGTTTTATCTCATTGATTTCTTGTGAGTATTAAATGCATTAATATGTGGAAAACTCTAATAACAGTGCCTGGCAAACAATATTTGCTCAATAAATGTTAACGATTATTATCATCCACTGAAAGATTATAGGGATCCCAGAAGCCATGTTAGACTTTTTTTCAAATGAATGGAAACCTACAGGGCATATGAAGGCAGTTAACACTTTCCCACACCAATCATAATTAGATTTTTCATAATATTCATTCTCTAACTCAATACTGAAAAAATAATACTTTTCAAACTGTTCAAGGTATGTTAACTGAGGGCACATGATATCTATTTTAGTTCAGTTACTAGGAATGTGATGACTAAAACTCATCCCTATTTTCCCAGAGTTTATTCATGCTTCTTAGATAAGGAAAACGAAAAGTTTTAACATTGTTAGTAACTCTTTATAAGAGGTCCCAATATTGTAATTTGAAAAAATGCAATTTTCCTAGAATTTTCTAAGAAAAGGTAAGAACCATCTGGTTATATTTTATATTGTTCAAAAAGAATCCTATCCACTTATATGTGGGGAGGAAAATAATGACCCTTAGCCTTAAATTTCCTGCCTCATTTCTTCTACTACTTTGCTATTAAAAAGTCCCCAAAATCAAAAATCTCACATTTTAATTTGGAGGACAGCATTGGAGAACTTTTTTTTTTACAGAAGAAATCAAAGGAGATACATGAATGTTTATTCCATTTACATCTTTCTATAATTAACGACAGAAGGAAACTCTATATTTGAGATGTCAAGTGCCTACCTGATACAAGCAGTGCTTTGAATAAGTATTATTATTCTGGTGCATATCTAAGGCTCAGATATTCCAACATCATCATTATCTCCTTGGTTAGTGATCAAGTATCAATCTATTGCCTCTCTACTCCAAATCCATCCTTCATTTCCTGATCTGTAATAACTAAGCTGAATCTGTAAACATTTATTTTTGCCTGTTAGAATGATGTTAACTGTCAGTAGAGGGCGCAGGAGGAACATTGTGGATTAAAGGGTCTAGTCTTCATGGTTCCAATATTCTCTGGGCAAGCACCTGCAGTGTGCTGAGCAATGTAAGGCTACCTCTCTGTAGGCAGTTTCTCTCAGTACCCTAAAGGGAACTTTGTAAGCTTTCTCCACTGTATAGCATCTAAAGGATTTTTTCTATATTCTGGTAAGTCATACTTAAACCTTCTGCAAGGAGGTCTGCATCTCAGTTCTGGGCAGGTAGGGAATCTTTCAGATCTGTTTCTTCTTTATATAAACAGCCTCAGCCCTAAAGGATGTAGCTTCACACTCCATATGCTATTACTGAATTCTTTAGAATTTTCTCCCTCACAATAGCTAATCCTCTACAAGAGCTTATAAACTTCCCTTGTTCAAGTTAGTACAGACATATCTTCCTTTAGTGAACTTTGCTTTATTGAGCTTCCCAGATATTGTATTTTTTTACAAAGTGAAGGTAAGACCAGCAAAAAGGTTGAGACTTGCTTTATTATGATGCCCACTTTATTGGGGTGGTCTGGAAACAAATCTGCAATATCTCTGAGGTATGTTGTATGTGGTTTCTGTCTTTCAATTGGATAGTATGAGGAAGTGGGGTGATCTGCAGAGATAGATCTGAAAATATGGAAATCAGGAATTGGTTTAGTCATACCCTTGGCCTCAAGCATGTTGGGGAGGCTCACCAAAAGGAAACAAGGTACTAGTAGTCTTTGGCATGTATGGACATAACAATTAGTCAAGATGTCACCTGTGGTAGATTGTGATAAAGTGACAATTGAATCAAATTCCTTGGGAGCTTGTATGGCAACAGTGTATGGAATAATACTGACTACAAGAACTGTGCTTGAACTTCTTGAGTGCACTGGAGTACTTACAGAAAGAAGCGACAAGGTCAGAACTAACTCCAGCTAAAGTTATAGTCCAAGAACAAGTGAGTTTCTAAGACGGCTCTAAAATTACAGCTTGTTTCTTGGAGCTACAAAATCAAAATTCAAAAATCAGTTGCAAAATTTAATTGTAAGGGTTACTGAATTGAAAACTCTATGTTATCGTCATTCCTGGGGATCAAGTTATAAACATTGACTACGAACTAGTGTTCAGTTATAGAAATGAAGTTTGGTCTATCTACTTTATTTTATTTCCTATTCCCTTTAATTTATTTCTATATATTTATAAATATTATTCAATTCCTCTTTATCTCTCCTTTCCTACTGTTTTACAGAGAATGTTGATGGGAGTTAAAATGATAATTTATTCCATAGATTACACAGTGTCAAGAGGGATTGTAATTGAAGAGGAGTGAACGTCATTCAGAAATGGATGCAGTTCTTGAGAGTTTGGTTCCTTACTTTTAAGAGAGGATAAGTATGTTGTTTCTATCAAAATAGCTATGTTGTTTTGGAAAGGATTTTTTTTTTGCTACTTCTGTTTGGAAGTTTAAGTACAAGAAGAAAAGAGTGTGAGTGATGATATATTTGGGTTGGCTTGCTCAACACTTATTTCAAACTGCTTATTGTGTGCTTTCTTATACTGCAGAGGCTAAAAAGCTAAAACAGAAAAAAAAAAACTAAAAAACAAAACAGAAACAGTTTTCCAGATTCCCTTGAAGTATCTAGATGTGGTTTTTGTTTGTCAAATCAATTTTTCTTCCGAGAAGCATTAGCTATTTCAGAGAAAAACAGACAGTCGGCTCTGGATCTGGCCAATGTTGCAGTAGCTTTCAGACCGGAAAGGCGATTTACTGATTGTGACATGAGCAGGGGCTCTCTTAGGGGCCCAGAAGTAAATTGTGGGCTTCGGAAGTCAGTCCTAAAAGTTCAGCCTAAGGTCCATTCCTTAGCCATCTCAAATATTTTGAAAGCTCATTAATATCCTATAATAAATCATGATCTGTTTAATCATTCTGGGGTGTGGTCAGAATCTGTTCTCTGTAAATGACTCGAGAGTAAGAGCTGTGAACTTGTGAATATATGCCCAAGTATATAACCTCTACTATAGACTAGTGGTTACTAGTGGGGTTGAGAAGGAGGGGGCAGATAGATGGGGTAAAGGGGGTCCAAATATAGGGAGATAGGGAGAGGGTGAAGTGGGTAAAGGGGATTAAATATATGGTAGCTGAAGGTAATTGGACTTGGGTGGTAAACACACAATAGAATATATAGATGTCAATGATTATGTACACCTGAAAATTATATAATTGTATTAACCAATGTTACCTCAATAAACTTAATTAAAAGTTAAAAATAAATAAATAAATAAAGATGAAAGAATCTACCGAGGTAAAAAAAAAAAAAAGTATGTAACCTCTCCCTTCATGTTCTAGGGCATTCTTAGCATATTCTAGGCAGCCTGTTGCTCTTTGTACTTGTCTGCATGTGTTTTCCTTCCTCATCAATCCTCTTCTAATGCCTAATCCACCTCATGCCTAATTTAATTCCTCATGTAGATTGCCTGAGGGTTAAATCTCAAAGCCTTGTCAAACACTTTGAGCATTATGAACTCTAGGCCATTTCACTTTGCAAAATTTCTGATTCTTAAGAACCATTCCTTTGACCATCAAATCCTGGTATTTCCAAATCAAATTGTTTGCTTTCACGATTGTTTATGAAGTGGTCTTTGAAATATTATTTAAAGTCAACAATATGTAATAAAATGCAGAGATCATAAGTGTTCAGTTTGATGAATTTTGACAATTTACACACATCCATGTAAACACTTTAAAAAAGATATAGACATTTTTATCATTCCAGAATTTGTCTTCTTGTCTTTTCCATTCACACCTCGACCCACCATCGTCATGATTGCTGTTTTGATTTTTATCATCACAGTTTAGTTTTGCTTTTTCTTGAACTTAACATAAATGCAGTATGCTATATTCTTTTATCTCTGGCTTCTTCTATTCATTATTATGGTTTTGAGGTTTATCTATGTGGTGGCATGTGTCATTTGTTTGTTTCTTTTTTATTGCTGAGTAAAATTCCATGGTATGAACATGCTATGATTTGTTTATCCCATTCTGCTGTTCCCATTTAGATGTTTACAGTTTGGGGCTGTTATGAATAAAGATATCATAACTAGTTTCGTGGACATTTCTGTAGGGTAAATACCTAGAAGATAATTAAACAAGTCCCTCTGATATTTAGTCTTTTATGTAGGGCAAGGGAATGGGTGCTACAGGCTGGTCAGAATAACAGGAACGAGAGTCTGACTGATACACCAAGTGCAAAAGAAAAAAGGGAGCTGCCCAACAACTCTACAAGCTGGCATCAGGACTGCAAATCACGAAGAGATATCCTGAATCTTTCTCATCCTGACTCCCCAAGCTCTGCTGAAGCAGAACTCTCAGTTACATCTTGAAAATATTTGATTGAAACCTAGACAGAAAAAAGAGTGGAAATAAATGAAATTTTTCTCAGCTTTTCTGCTTGGATTCGGTGAAGACCCAGATGTCTTGTAATAATGTCTTTAAGCATTCTTTGCATGCTCCAGGCTTCTGCAGCTGTCACCTTGCAACAGAAGACCAAAATCTCTCAAAATAATTTCTCTCATACCTCCTGTCTTTCACTCAGCCTTCAGCAAACATGGCCTTGAACTCAGTAAAAGGCTATCGTGCCTAAGAAAGTCTTCTTCTCAGCACTTACGCCCCACTCCCAGCATTTTTCAGCGGCCACCTTGCACCCCTTAAATGTCCGAACTTGGGGGGATTGCTCTGCTCTCTGCTCTCACCCACTAGGATTTCATTCGGCCACTTCCTTCCACGAAGGAAGATCATGCAAGCTTAGCAATCTTTTTCTAACTCCAACCTT
>NW_006441953.1:12522886-12523860 GCF_000325575.1 Pteropus alecto | reverse complement strand
GCAGGTAGATTCTCTCTGCAGCTGGGCCTCTTAGGTTCCTAAATCATCACATCTACTTACACAAAGCCACCAAAGGTTTGTAAATGGTTTGGCTGGTTTCTTACTCACCTGTTTATATTGCGTTTCTTTTCCTTCTACCACTTGGCCAGGAATGAAAACATTTGTAGGCTATTCTCTGTTCTAGTAAGTGTTTGTCACTCCCTAGCTTTGTTTTCACTTAGGTTTTATTTTGTTTTAGTTGTCGATGTTGTTGGTTAAATATTAAAAGCCATAACTTTGTATCTCATTCAGCTTATTGCTCTCAGTTATATGGTGGCATTTGGAATGGCTTCTTGTGACTTTCTATGTTCTAATCAGAAGTGTCTCTGTATATATCATTTAACCTTTCTATAGTAGTTCATTGTAAATCACAGACTTAGTATCACTACTACCGTATTGTAGGTATTCAATAAAATAATTCCTAATGTCAAATTAATGCATTAACCTAATCCCTTATTTTTACACATTTCAGTTTCTTAAATTCTATCGTTCTACCATTAAAATTATTTTTATGAATATTATTTTATCTATATCAGACAGTTATGTCAACTTTTAGATAAAATAGTATTTCAGAATATTTATCTTCAAGAGTAGATAGAATGGCATCTCTCTATTATTTTCTCTATGCTGAATTGAAATAATTTATTTTCTCTTGTAAGCTCCTGCTTTATTCCCATTATTCTATTTCGGTTAAGAGTTCAACTTCAACTTTTGAGGACTATTCCATTCCTGACCTTTCTCATATAACCTCTTAAGAAAACAAAATGGATATTATCGAGTATTTTCTTTTCCTCATCTCTCTTATTAAGATGCTTGTAATACAAATAAGACGAATTGAGTATTATTTAAAGCATTCTATTAACTTAGAAAAAGAAATTTAGTGACCTATTCTCAGAGCTTAAGCTCCTTAGTCCACTGGGTTTCTGTTCCTGCTG
>NW_006441953.1:12481114-12522848 GCF_000325575.1 Pteropus alecto | reverse complement strand
TTATTATTATTTAAATATCATTGAAAATATCATTAATAATAACTTTATTATCATGGAATATTATTAAATGTGCTTACATAAATAAAGCTAGAAACTTCTGGCATAAGTTTGCCATAGTTTTGCTTTTTGTATATAAACTCAATTCACAAACATGTTATGAGAGAGGTACTATTATTATTCCAATAATAATAAAAAGATGCTGCTCTGAAAAGGTAATATGTTAACAATGCCACGAATCTGGCAATCAGTTCAAAGAACGTCAAGTATCTTACATGAGTTGATATTAAACACTTATTGAGATAATCCAGTTTACCATGAAGCCTGATCACGTGGCTGCTGAGAATGTCTCATATATCTACTTAATTTTTCAGTTGTTTCACAATAAATCCTAATCAAAGGCAATAATCTATATAGGAAGATTTCATATCATGGAAAACTTAAAAGATATTTTTAGAAATGGTAAAATATAATAAGAAACCAGTCTTGCTATCAATTTTTTAATACTATGTAAGTAACTGCATACATGCTTCAGAATTTCCATTAAAATTTTAATATGACCCTTGGTATGTTCATCACCTTTTCTGGACATTGTTTTGTTATCTGTAAAATGCAGTGTGTGACTTAAATGATCTCTAACATTGCTGTAAGTTCTAACATTCCATTATTCTATTTCTTCATCCTCCTGTAATTAAACCTGTTTTCCCTCTATCTCTGGAATGTAACATTGATGAAAGCTACAGGCATATGACCTGAAGTCTAGAATTTTAAATATCAGGTCTCAGAAGCTATCTCTATATATATTTTTGAGCTGCATAAAGTCATACAAGTATTTTTCTATTCTTTACAAAATTAGAAATTGCAATGACTTTGAAATGACCAAAGAATACATATCATTCTTACCTCTCATTACTTTCTTAGTATTTATATATTTTAAACATCTAAATTCATATATAAATGTATTATATTTTAACATTTCTCTAATTGTCAGTTTATATATATTAATTAAACTCTGTTGGATTTGAATTCAGGTCATTTAATTAAAATCATCCAACTTTTTTACCCCAAACTCCTAAACAATTTTTGTGGTGCAATTATTTATGTGTGATTGAAAGTTGCTTTATAAAAACAAAGATATTGAATTCAAGTGTTAAATCTTAGAAATTAGTGAGTACTCTTTGGTTTACAAATCATGATCTCTTAAATATGAAGTCCTGATATTATTATATTACCACAAGCTACTATCATATCCTGAAAGACATAAATGTCTGCACAAATTATCCAAGTTTGTGTAATACCAATAATAAATGTATTGCATATTATTACCTGCCAGGCACTGTTTCAAGCACATGCTATGGATTGATCCTCACAAGACTGTTATCTCATCCTATTATTTCCATTTTACTGATGAGGGAACTGAGGAACAGAGCATTAAATAATTTGGCTAAGGTCAGACAGCTACTGTATGGTGCGTCCAAAATTAAAATATAGTTAACATGATCCAGAGTTTTGCTCTGAGCCATTCTATGATCTATTGTTTATGTATATCTAGTATAAGCTATATGTATGGTTGTTCTTTATATGACACTTCGGCATCTTTAATGGAAAATATGGATGAAAATGAGTAATACAAAGATGTTATAGCATTTCTGTGTTTTATTTTATGGTATGGCATTATAATTCTCATAACCAACAATTGAAAGAATTATTATTATTATTCTAATAATACTGGAAAAAACAAAAGGAAATATGACTACATTTCTTAGAAATATGTCCTGTGAACTATAGTAGTAGTAACTAATAATAACAGTAATAAAATTGAAAGAAATGTCTATCTTGAGGTAGCATCTAGTATCTATCTTATCTTTGAATAGGAATTTTTTGTTGTCATTTAGAAACCACATTAGACACAGTATTTCCAGGCATGTGGGGTGGCACGCCAAGACACAATTAGACCCTTGTGAAAATCATGTTACTTTCTCCTGAGGAACAAGTAAGTATTCCTGTAATACATATGGATTTTGTATTGTGCATGACTGGAATCATATTGTGTATAAAGGGAACCCCAGATAATCATGAGCTAGAATGCTAGATTTAAATTATTTTTAATGTGAAAAATTAAAGATGACAAAATCCTCTACATTTTGACAGGTGATCATCCACATTCACTTCAACTTCACTCCACTTGGAGAAATACTTTGTCATCTGGCAAATTTCAGTGGAAAAGTTTGGAAGTCTCTAATGGGGAACCTTTTTGTATATTGTAAATTATTTAAAGTTCAGAGGATGTAAGAGATTTTCTGGTTACTAGGGCATGTTGTAGCACAACTACCACTAGTATTCAATAATCTCTCACTCTCTTTTTTTAAAATTTTGATACTCTTTCTACACTACTATTTGCCCTTTAATTAATGCATCTATTCAGAGGAGTAGTCCTGAGTGTCCGATTCCTTCATTCAATGGCTGCAATCTGAAGCTCAGAAGACTGCTGTTGTCATTACTAACACTGTTCCTACAATGATAGCCATGCTATTCCCTCAAAATGCTGACTGGACAGTGAGACATGAAGTCTAGCTCCTGCAAATGTTCAGGCGTGTGAAAACTTGCTCACGAGCCATCATTGCTTCGGCAAGAATGGTCAACCTACTTTGTGCCTATAAGTGCATGTCTTTGGCTAATCTTTTTATTTACTTTTATTTATTGTTATTTTTTAATTTTTTAATTTTATTTTATTCGTTTCTAGTATACAATACATTGGCTAGACGTTTGTATAGTTTATAAAACAATCCCCCTAATTGCTTTTTCTCTCCTCTGGATCTACACTTAGCCATTATCTTGCTGCTAACAGCATTCCCTATGCTGTGCTCCCGATCCCCATGACCATCTATCAACTACTAATTTGTAATTTTTATGTTGCATCAAGAAACTTAGCTGCAAGGGTATTAGAGAAATGTCCTTTTTATCTTTCAAATCCTGCAATATGAGGTGCAATGTAGAAAAGATAAAAATGACTGTCATGTGGAAATTATCAAGCATGGTAATATAAAGAAATAATATAAGAAATACTTTTAAAATAGTTTAACCTAGTCCTGGGATTAACAAATGTGTGAGTGTGTGTGTGTGTATATATATATATATATAAACAATTTTTGTACATTTTATCAAGAATATGCTAAAAGTATCTTTGAAGCAAAATATAAGCAAGGTACATATACAAAAACATTAAGTAAATGGTAATAAGGTTTTGATTATCTATGAAAGGAATGTGAAATAAAGTGGAAAAAATGTCATATGATATCAAAAGTGTTGGCTAAGCATAAATGATTATAAAACAACTAAAACAGGGATTTTTCTCTTCATCACATAGTTTAAGAGTGGTTGTTAGTTTCTATGTGAAGAAAAAGTCTAGAATGTGTAATGTCTTTTGTGACAAAAATTTTTTTTTAACAAGTTAAATAATGACTTTATATATTATATATATGAATATATGACATGGAAAGTAAGAGAATACTGCTGATTTATTACTAGAGCCTTTGATGTTGGAAGTATGCAAACTCACAAAACATCTATCATAACATTTTGCTAGTAAAATCATTGGTGAACTTATTTTTCATAATTTCAGGAAGTTGTTAATTCAGTTTCTTTAGTGTTAGAGATAGGTCCAGAAGAGGTGCTTTATTGTTTATTCCTTATTCTTGAACTTAAGGTATACAGTCTGGACATTGTATGCTTTTAATGAAAAACATTGCACCAACAGACATAAATTGAAATGAGGCAAAATTGTATTTGGGTACTATTAACTTGATTTTATGTTTTATCTCCGGGAAGCAGAATATTAGTCAAATAATTATGGAGGAAAGACTTAAACCTGGTATGTATATTTAATAGAAATTAGAATATTTGCTTTCACTTATGACTTGTTCTATTTTTTTAATTGTTGAGGAAAAAATACAGAGGAGCTGTGCTATCATCTATCTATCTATCTATCTATCTATCTATCTATCTATCTATATCCTCTATTATCTATCTTATCCAAATTTATTAATGAAATATTTCAAACTTTTCACCACAAAAGGTATCCAACAATTACTAGCTCTTTTGTTGTAAAGAGAAACTGTTCTTTCCTTTGAGAGAGCTTAAATCAATACCTGTTCAGAAAGCTCACAAGAACAACAATGAGAAAAAGAAATGGGAGGGAAGAAAACAATAAAAATTATGGAGGTGGAAAATAGAGAAATAAGGAATATCGACAGTATATCTGAAAAATTTTGAAACATAAACCCTCTGAGTAGGAAACCAACATATGACTTGATTCTTTACATAGAAACCTACAAAGTTTCCAGTTCACAGTGCTAAATTCAGATTAATATCACTTATATGAATTCCTTGGCAACAGATAAGTTTCAAAATTCAAAACTTCCTTTTGGGTTTATAATGGTAATCTGGTGCGTATACTATGTAGTATGTAATACACACATGTTAATATTTCAACGAAGCATAAATATTCATAGTGAGAATGAAAGGAAGACCATATATAGTCTGGTAAGGACATATTTTGCACCAAACTAATCACAAAAGCAAACAAAGGAAGCAAACAAGTGAAGAACCTGCACCTTTTGGATCAGCAGATGAGGTGTTGGTGAACTTTTGTCTCTGGAAGTATAGAAACGTAGTGCTCCAAATAGGAGTGCTGGTCAAAGCATTTCAAAAGGGTTAGAATGCCATATTTCCTGCCTTGTTTTCTTTGGTTACATAAACGATCTTCCTTTGAAGCAGACAGAAAACTTATCTTTTAGAAAGGATAAATTAAGATCATTTTGTATTGAGAACACTAGAAATACCTGATATTGAGAGAATCATATTGATATTAGGAACTAAGTGAGAAATTTAAAGATGAGCAATGCATTCAAAACTCAAAGGGGGAGTTATTTCCAACCTAGAATACTGTACCCACCTAAGCTGTCAGTGAGAAAGAGGTAAAGATATTTTTAGACATGAAAGATAGAAAAAAAACCAAACATGTTCTATTTTCAGGAAGTTATAGGAGACTATGTGTGACAAAATGAGAGAATATAAAATGAAACCACATGGGCTATAAAATCGGGATGATATAAAAGAGAGCAGAAGAAGCAATCTACAGGTTGATGGTAAAAGGAGTTAAGAGCGTGATCACTGTGAAACAAATCTAGGGAACAACCTGTTCAGCGGGTTAGCAAGTTCTGGAAGTATCTACAATGTTATAAAAGTAATAATTCTTGATGGTTTCCAATGTGCTGTTTATACTTACATTGAGCTGCTAAGGTGTGACTTAGTGTTGCTTACGGAAAAAAGAAGTGTTATTCCAGTGCAAGACATGTTTCTGCTGTGAATAGTCACATATTATAGAGAATATGTATATAATCGTAAATTATGACATAATTATTTTTGTGGAAATGAGTAAGCAGAAGCATCTTAAATAATGATGGGAATGGAATAAGGGTTATAAAGGAGTGCTACCTCATAATTTTCCAGGTATAAAAATGAAAAAAAAAAGATAATTATGTTATTCTAAAATAAAAATTCAACATAAAAAGAATAAAGTTAAAATTGTCAAAAAGTGATTGCTTTGGGTTAGCAGGAAATGAGGGAAGATCACAAGATTCCTTTTCCTCTATAAATCTTTGTGGAATTATTTGATTCTTTAAAATTCGTGTGTCTATACTGTTCTTAAAAATATATCTTAATTTTTTTTAAAGGAGGTGACTTTGAGTAAAGAAAACAGGACATAAAGACACTCTAAGGGACTGGTCAAGACAGACACAGGGTTTATGAGAGGAATAATGAGGAGAAAACCCAGAAAGACAGTTTGGAGCCTCATTGTGTAAAAAGCATGTCAATGTTAAAAAAATTTGAATCATTGAAAGACTTTATATGGAATGTATTTTAACTTCCCAGGCCTCCCATACTGCACTCCCTTAAGGACCACTGGTCTCTCATCTCAGCAAGTATTAAATAGGAACATTCATATATTATAATATTTGTTCTGGTTACTAATAGTTTTAGGGGATAAGGGATAGAGAGAAGTAAAACTATTATAAAATAATATTATATTGACAAAAATATTTACCTTAAGGCTTTGCAGATGTTTATGGGATGTCCCACATACCCCTGTGCTATGGCGTCTTCATCCAATTCTTTAGCCTTTGATTATGCAAGTGCTTAAAAATACTGTAAGTACAGAATCAATTGTCAATCTCTGTTAACTAACACATTCTGCAAATTACAGCTGTCTACTTCATTCAATTAAAACCCTCTCTGGACCTGCACAAAAATGGCTGAATGATGTTCTTGAATATTTTCTTTAACTAAAAGTTCTAAAACATTAAAGCTCATAAGAATCAACTGAGAATCTTATTTAAAATACAAATTACAGAGGCCCATCTCAACAGATTCCAATTCAGTAATTCTGCTCTGATACTCGAGAATATCTCTGTCTCTCTGTCTCTCTGTCTCTCTATCTCTCTGTCTCTGTCTCTCTCTCTGCCTCTCTCTCTCTCTCTCTCTCTCTCTCTCTCTCTCTCTCTCTGTCTTTCTCTCTCTTTCAACAAGCCATACTTTTTCAGGTGGATAGAAGACAATATTTTTAGAGTACAAAAAAAAATAATAACACTAGATCTCTGTGAAATAGTTTTGTGCTCTCTTTGGCAAGAGTATTCTCTCTGGCAAATTCTCATTTTGTTCCTATGATAATAGGTGGAATATTATTACCGTCTTTTGGCAAATGGATTTAAACTAAAGCTGGATACCCTATAATGAGAATATCTAAAATAGCACTTTATTATCTGCAACAATAAACAATCTCCTAAAAAGCAGAAACAAATGAACCATACAATTCAATGACTCCTTGTTCAATATCTTCTGTGCTCAAGTTACATGTCAGTGTTCTATATTTGAAGACAAACTTAAAATATACAAGTAATTAAAATATACACAGTTTCCTAGGGATAAATATGTTCTGTGACATCCTAAATCATAGTATCCCTTCATATTATAAAATCCTTATAGTATAACTAAATTAAAGAAATCATAATTATGAAATTACCTATATAGTTTGAACATTATCATAATAAAAATATTTCACATGAACAGGTTTTTTGCTCATGAAATGTAACTGATAATTGGAAAGATAATATTAGAATCTTTTTGAAATATTTTTAGCAGAAAAATTAAACTTGAGAAAAAATTAAGAGAATGTGGGAAATGAATCTCCAGGGAACAAAATAAAAGGGTTTGAAAAGTGCTTCTGTGCAAATACAATGAGACATTTCCTTAATTTAAAAGAAATACAAAAAATAAAAAGGAGTCATCAAACAATGTAGAATACTGTACCCCAGGTAATGTGCCAGCTAATTAGTTTGCTAATTAGTACTTCTTAGCGAATTTCAGTCCCACCTTGGCTTTGTTTCTTAACAGTTGACTAAATAATATCCCAGGAATAACCCATGATGCAGCACATAGCTGTGGGAAAATCTTCCCATACTTTCTCTTTGTGGTAATGTGGTTAACTGAGCAAAGGAGACGTGGCTAAATTGAGATGTGATCTGAATATAAAACACACACAGCTTTTTGAAGACTTATTATGAAAAAAAAAAACAATTCAGAAAGTATACTATGACATTAATAATTTTTATTACATCCTGAAAAGATAACTTTTGGGGGCATATTGGATTAAACACAATATATTCTTAAAATTAATTTTATTTCTTTTTATTTTCTTAATATAGCTACTAGGCACCATAAAGTTATATGTGTGGGTTGCATTCTATTTCTATTGAGCAGTAGCTTTATAAGGATCATTAAAAATTAGCATCTTTCATGTTATAATTTGAAATGATATTAACAACATCTCCAGTTGTGTTTCTTCATTCTTCCTATCATTTTATCCTGACAGTAAAGTTTTGAAAGAAGACAGTAACTTCAGTAGAGATGCAGGTAGCAGTAGCTACTTCCTGTCCTTCCCTCTGTCTGCCTTTCTGCTCCTCTGCCATGTGTTAGTGCCCAGCTCTGCCCTTGCCCTTCTTAGTCTCTGTCCTTGGAAATGATGCCTCTGTCCTTGCTTCTGTCCTCAAATAACTCCTTTCTGGCTATTCTGTGACACCTGCTTCTACAACCTACAAGTAAAAAAAAAAAATTAGATAAACTCAGTTTTATTTTTTACCCTAAGATTCAAATAAAAAGGTAAGAAAAACATCAATCATTCTTAGTCATAACTGCAACAAATTGATATTTAGTTTGCATATCTTTATTTGTCTAATAATTTGTGTATCAGGTTTAACTGAATTGGCAGAATATCTGGAGCTCTTAATTGCAGGGGAAAGGATTG
Organism: Pteropus alecto; assembly: GCF_000325575.1. Taxonomy (NCBI): domain Eukaryota; kingdom Metazoa; phylum Chordata; class Mammalia; order Chiroptera; family Pteropodidae; genus Pteropus; species Pteropus alecto. The sequence continues at coordinate 12,514,489 of NW_006441953.1, read as the reverse complement.
TGAAAGACTTAGAAGAGATATTTTTTTCTTTAGTAGTTTGCTGAGCAAATTAATAATGTAAAAGTTTTTCAGAGCTAATTATAATTTTTTCTTGATCATTAAAGCAGTTTCCTTCTGCTAGGCAATATTTTGTTAACCTAGTTTAGCTATAGAGTACAGTAATAAAACTGAATTTTAAAAAATATGGGCTATTATACTGTCATTGTTTTTCTACTCAGAATAAACCTTGCTAAAATTATAAAAAATTAATTAGATTTTTTAATATTATCTGATTTTTTTTTTTTTTGCAAATGCTATATTTTTCAAAAAATAACTCAATAAAATTTCGAGTTGCAAGTTTTGTTGAGCACTTAACCAAAATTTGAATATTTTATCCTGGTATAGCCTGAGGTTTGGGCAAAATGTGACTTCAAGATGCATAATTGGCCTGAATAATTAAGTTTAAATGTACTTTTATTTAATAGTAATATAAAGAAATGTAACTCTGAACTAACATACATTTTCCTGGAACTTCTTTTTTCACTTATAATTTAGACTAATATGCAAACATATATATAAAATATATGTGCACAAAATAATTTTTTCTGCCATTATAATTGCTAATCTTGCAATAATTTTGACAGCCAGAAAGAATCTTGATAGAGTCTCCCAAAACTGCTCAGAATGCGATGATTTGGTAATAGAGAGCTACAGAAAAGCATAAGAAACTGATCTGAGCATGCAATTCCCTGACATGACTCAAGTTAGGCTGGTAATTTAGCAGAGAAGGTTGGCCTGGAAATGCAGGGTGGTGTATCGAACATAGGCTGCCGTTGAGGGGTACACAATTTCTAGTGCACTGTGTTACAAGGGCATGCAAACTTGTCAACCCAGTTATTACAGAACTCAGCAGCAAGACAGAGTCCTGTGAGTAGTGGTGCTATGGGCCTGAGGAATTGGCCCATTTTGAGTTGGAGAGCTTCTTATTGCAAGGATGGAGAATAGGACTCAGTTTCCAAGGAGAATTGCCTAGCAAATACTTGGCAGGCAGGTTGCTTGATCCTGTCCGAGTTCACAATTGTCTACTTACTCACTGTCTTGGCTTGACTAAACTTTAATCAGGCCTTTCTCTTCCCCACAAGTCTCTGAACTTTGGCCCATTCCCCAAATTTTGGCTTTTAAACAAGCACAGAGGTGCGCACCATGCTCATTCTAAGAACTGGCTAAGCACAGCGAGAAATATTTCCTGTCAACCTGCCCAGTCTATCTGCTGGCCCCTACCCACTTGCCCATTTTCCCCTCAAAGTTCCTGCTATCCTTGTTTATCCTTCTCTGTAAAAAGAAAAGCTTTTATCTGTTTGTTTGTTTGTTTGTTTGTTTGTTTGCTTGTTTTGAGATACCTGCGCAGGCTGAGATGCACGTGTTCTGCCTCTTGCAATAGTATTTTGGAATAAAGCTTCACTTTATCTTAGCCTGGATTTATTTTTCTTTGACAGTCCCAATGATAGGTCTGCCTCATCTTTTTTTCCTCTACCCCCACTATTCTCTTGTCCTTCTTGTCTTCTTGTTGTATTCCATAGCCACCCTGAATGAGCAGCAAATCCAGGGATAAAATTATTTCTCTTAGGTCTTATCTATCACTGTACTTTCTTTAACTCTGCCTGAAAAGCCTTCGAATGCATTTCTCCTTTTTTCTTAGAAAATTTCTCCTACACCAGGTCTCAGCTTATATACTTTAGAGAAGAGTCCTCTGCTGCATGTGATTGGATTCGATATCTGGCTTATCGTTGTTCCCGAAGCTTTGTATGTGTAGCCGTACGGTCGTTATTCCCACACTGCTGTACAAATGACTGTTTCCTTACGTATGCCCTCCTAATCTTCCAAAGGGCTACCCCAGCATCTTGTTCATCGTTATCTTCCAGCATCTACTGTAGAGGCTACCACATAATAGTTGCTTATTAATATTTGCTTAATAAATTACCAAATAAATGAAATGATGAATGTCCAGATCCCTTTCCCCTGTTACTAGAGAACTAGCATGCCCCATTAACCAAAGCGGAAGACAAATTGTATAAGAAAAACCTGTACATCAATAGCCAGCGAATGCTGCAATAGCAACCTGCTACAGCAATTAGGGGTCCATAGCAGCAAGATTGTCTTGAGACTGTATTGAGCTAAACTCTATAATGTAATATGCCTGAAGTTATGTAAGCATTCATCGCCCAGGTTCATTCTGGTTTATAAACTAGAGGAGCCTTAATTTTGCAGGTTAGGGTGGTAGCGGGAGATGAGCAAGTTAGAGAAAGGCACAGAGACATGAAAGTCCAGTCTTGCTTATTTCCATTAGTAACTCAGCATTGTGTTTCACGCTATTTTCACCAACTTGAATACCACTCAAATGCTTTAGTTCATACCTGTTCATTTTAATTTCCTATTTTCATCTCTCCAGTTTTCTAGCACCCTTTGATCGATTCAAAAAATTGTAAACAATTCTCAGTACTTATTGTATTCATTTTTCCGATCTCAATGGAATTCACAGCCTGTGACTTTTTCTTTTTTAAATTAGTTTAACAGAGATCTAGTGCTGGGAAACATTTTGAAATTTTAACCTCCTGAATAAAAACTTATAAACTTTCAATGAACTTCACCACACAAGAGATTGCTTTTATTACGATATCAAAATAATTTAAATTGCAAAGCTACATAACGATAAGATTGGCCAAAGGTTTTGGATGAGTTCTATAAGCTGATTAAACTGGGTCACCTGGCTTATAAAGTTCACCTAGCATCAATATAATTTTCATTTATTTATTTAGTCAGGTAACAATTGCATCATTTCATTGTATCAGTACATAATTCTTCTGACTAGGGCAAATAGGATATGCCTTCAAAGAAAAAAAGTCATAAAATGTTTGTTTATATCATTGAAAGATAATATATATTAAGTATTAAAATAGTGACCATTATAAGCCTTTTTCCCTAAATTACTATAAATATATGCTCATTACTATTTTTAATGAATTATAATGTATTCTGTTGAAAGTAATATTAAAATATTATGAGAAATAAATATAACCTCTAGAACAATAATGAAATTTCAAAAGAGAGTAACTTTAAAATAGTTTTTTGAATATTGAATCATAAGTTAAATTGTTTACCATGAACTTTATTTTGTTCTAACAGGCTTTTGCTGTATTGTTGTTATTACTGCTATCTTGGGACAAAACAATCTTCTCACATAGAAATGTGATTACTTGTGTTTAGCATTAAACATTTTTGTGGTCTGAGTTTACTTGAATGCATCATGTTGTAAATATAATTATTGGTATTATTAATATTTTTTCTTTCCTCCTAATTTATGTATCAACCTGTTAGTTCACAAACTGACTCTTGTACCAGAAGGTCAAGGAGAGACCAAAAAAAAGAGGCAGAGCACTCCAGATTGGTCGGTAGAGAGTTTAATAAACAAGGAGACTTATGTATGAGGCTTGTCTTAGGTAACCACAAGACCAGTAGAGTATTAAGAGATCACACCCACCCATCAGAATATTAAAAGTTTATATAGAGGCCTTAACTGGGTTCCGTCACATATACCATCCAGATGGTCTCAGCAACACATTACTATCTCAAAGCTGTGTCCTTGAGGCAGCTTCTCATGTGGCGAAGGCATTCCAAGGACAAGGGAGGGAGTGAGGAGCCTCCATTGTCCTGGTCCAGCCTTAAGGTCAACAGGTGGTCATATTCTCTCAATGACCTCCCTCAATACAGCCATGTGCAGATTTTATTCTTTAAAAGAATTCCTGTATGATATCTACTTTACTCTTCTGAAGATAGCTCCAGGGCTAAAATAGTGTATGTCAGGATGGGGAGGGGATTTAAAAAAAGTATGCAGTTATGTCTGATTATTTTCTTTAGCTTGTATCTGGCAGTCAAACATTGAAGCACGACTCTCATCTGGATGGATGAGAGGTAGTGTGTCAAGGGAAGTACTGCAAGGGTGGAGCAGGGAGATACTGCTGAAAAGAAATAAGCACTTGATCATGCTTGCTACACTGTTGCTAATGACTCTTACAAAAACAGAATAGAATGGATTGGTGAAATAGTCCCATGTCCCTTATTTATTTATTTATTTATTTATTTATTTATTTATATTTATTTATTTAACCAATACATATTGAGTTCCAACTATAGAGGAAGCATTGGGATATAAGCACTAGGGATATATGAAGAAAAAATAGAAAAATTACTTCTATCTTATGAAGTTTGGATTTTCCTATTAGCACAGTCAAAGCTTTGCTCAGCAGTACTGCCCCGCCCTCCCCTCCAGCACCAAAACTGAACTATAACAAGAAACGGTGAATATATAACTTTGCTCCATGAGCTGTTATAAGTTTGCTTTGTGGTTCTCCACCAAAATGTGCACTTCTTCCATGGTTAGTTAGCATATTTTATATTTCTATAATATATTATGAGCATTTATGCTGTATATTCTCTATAATTTCAAATTAAAAATCATGGTAAGATGACCAATTTCTACTCATATTTCTAGTAGTTGCTTTAAGCTGCTTGACTTAATTGCTCTTTAGTTCTTGCATCTATAAAATGTAAATGTTAATACAGTAAAATTCAATTTTTACTGAGTGGTCAAGATGAAGATCATTTCATAAAAACGGATCTTCCCCAAGGGTGATCATACATAAGGGCCACTTAATAACTGTGCAGGAGAGGGCATCGAAAAGTCAGTCCTCTATTCTACTTCCATAATGAAAGAGATAATATATGTCTGTGTTTTCTTATTTATTTTATCATTTGTGAATGAATTATAGTACAAAATAACTCAATTAAAATTAAATTTAAAAATAATTAAATTAAAGGTCTATGTACTCTTAAAATTTGCTCTTTTCAGACAGATTGTCATATATTAAGCTGTTATTTTTATTATGAGAGTTAACAACATAAAAGGACCAGTTCTACTCTTTCTCCCCTTCCTTCCTCTTTCTTCCATCGGTATTCTACTTTTTATTAATATTGCAGGCTCTTGAGAGACCTCAGGCTTACTGAGCCAAATTTTGTGAGGTACCTTTTAAAAGAGTTCTCCCTCACATCTCAGAAAGGGAAAAAACTCCACAGGCTATATTCTGTTGTAATGCAGTTCTGTTTGACACATGGAAAGATTTTCAACTATTAGTTTTTAAAATGAATAAAAAAGTAAATTAATAAATATCTAAAGATACTTTTCTAGAAGAATTTTTTTATAAGAAGTCAGACTAATGCATCTTCAGTTTTAATTAATGACCTACATAAGGCTGTTTTTACTGGGGTCTCTAATAAAAATATATTTCCTAAATTTGCAAAAAATGCCAACAAATGCTGATATATATGTGTGTTTGCATATATATATGTTTGTGTATGTACGCATTAATGCATATGTATGATATGTATTGCATATATATCTTACACCTATGTGTTATACATAGGTTATTATATAATGTTATACTATATGTAATATTGCTCTTTAGTTTTCCTTAAGATTCTTTTCCTTTATTTTAATGAAGGAACAATTGCAAGTTGTCGAAAATATTCATTTTTCAAACTTCTTTGAAATTCTACTGTTTCTTATTACTCTCATTTCTCTATGCCAAAGAAGATTTTTAATTAAGGTTATATGCATCCAGGGTCATTAATAATTGTCAGATTAATTGTTACCACATGATTGTAAGATGGCTGCTCTGGAAAGGTTATAAATTATGTTTAAGTTCTAAATGCTAGGCCATTCAGGTGATTAAAAAAAAAAAACAGTGGAGGCCGATTAGCTGAGAAACTGGCGGGGGGCAGGGGGGGGCGCGTGAAATCAGGGCAAGAAAATAAATAGTTACAAAGCAATGCTATTTAAGGGTGTTAGGTAACTATGCCATTTTGCCTATTTTGGTGAACTTATAGTTATGAAAAATTTACTAAATATAGTAATAATGAGTCAACTCAGTTGATTTTATAAATGTCTATGTATACAGATAGAGGTACTATTGTAGCATTTTATTCTAATTTTTTCATAAAGACTTATAGCTTATAAGCTGTTGCCATCTTAAATTTAATAATTAAGTTATATAAGAAACATGTAATTTCAAATTTTCCAATAGTGTATACATATAATTGAAATAATGTCAACATTTTCAAATTAATTAGAATCTCTTTAAGAGTCGTTAATGTGTTAAATAAATCTCTAAATGTTATCTTCTATTCCTGTCAACTACACAATGTCATATGTGAAAAATTGTTATAAATAACCTATTTTAACACTTCCAGTACTAACTGCCCAGATAGTCCAAGGCCAGGTTTTCTTGAGTAATATTACTATACCCATCTGAAATTTGTTACCTGCGGGCCTTCATCAAAAGAAGTTGTCTTCATATGGTCATAGTATTTATACATAGAATTTCAGAGCAGGTTATAATAACCCAGTGGAGACTAGATATTTTTTTTGTATGTTTTTCTATTTCTATATAACTTTTAGTTTTTAAAAATATGATTCTATGCAAACATAAAATGAAACAAAAAATAGAACAGAAATATTTCACCTGAGAAGGCTAAAGGACCAAATCTACAAAGTTTATAAGGTTACAAGGGTAAGAATAGAAATTAATATTAAGGTGCAACCAAGTTAGTTAAATGTAAAATTCTATTTTATGCAAACATACATGCATACACATTGAGGAAAGAAGGGATAAATAGATAAAAAGCAATAAAACAAAATAGACCAACTTTTACATTTTTAATAATTGTAACAGAATGACATTTTTATAGCTTTCTTGAGATATATTTTTTCATACCATGAAATTTGCCCAAAGTATGCAGACAGATCAGTGGTTTTAGTATATTCACACAGTTATGTAACCATTACTACAATTTAATTTTAGAATATTTCAACATTCCCAAAGAAATCTTGTACGTATTAGCAGTCATCCTCCATTCTCATTCTTCACTCCAACTCCTTCTACCCACCACCAGCTCTAGACAAATACTAATTTACTGTCTGTCTCTATACATTTGCCTATTCTGGAAATTTTACACAAATGGCATATAGTATGTGACCAGTCGTAATGAGTTTCTTAGAAGAATCTTTTCAAGTTTCAGCATGAGATAGCATTTGTTGACTCTTTATCCTTTTTTATTGCCAAATAATATTTCCTAATATGTATATACTAAATTTTGCTTATTCATTCATCAGTTGATAGACATTTAGATTGTTTCCAGATTTTATTTATTATGAATAATGCTGTTATAAATATCTAGGTACAAGTTTTGCATAGACATATGTTTTCATTTCTCTTTTACATTTCTTTTGATTTCTCAATTATCTAGTATTATGAATTGCTCAGTCATATGGCAACTCCCTGTGTAACATTTTGAGAAGCTATCAAACTGTAATGGCAAAGTGGCCGACTTTAAATTTTAAAGTTAACGAAAACTTCCTGGTGAGTATAAAGTAGTATCACATTGTAGTTTAGATTTGTGTTTAACTAATCACTAATAACTAATAATGTTAAACATCTATTTATGTGCTTATCGTGAAAAAATCTATGTAAGTAATTTTCTCATTTTTGAATTAAATGTTTATCTTTCTTTGTTGAGTTATAAGAGTTCTTTATAAATTCTTACTATAAGGCCTTTACTAAATATATAATTTTCTCCTACTCTGTAAATTATTTTTTTTACTTTCTTGATAGTGGCGTTTTGGGCATAAAAGTTTTTAACTTTTATGAAGTTCAATTTATTAATTTTATATTGCTTATTGTTTCAGTATCATATTGAAAGAACCATTGTCTAACTCCAAGTCAGGAAGACATATTTCTATGTTTTCTTCTGGTGTTTTAGAGTTTTAACACTTATATTTAGGCTTACGATCCATTTTGAGTTAATTTTTGTGCATGGTATAAAAAAGGAGTCCAACTTCATTCTTTTGTGTGTGGATATCTAGTTGTTTCAGCACTGTTTGTTGATGAGAATGTCCCTTCACATTGAATTGTCTTGGCTCCCTTATGGAAAATAATTCACTATAAACGGGAAAATAATTTTTGGATTCTTAATTCTATCCCATTTATCTACTTGTTTATCATCATTTCAATACTATACTGTCTTGATTATTATAGCTTTGTAGTAAGTGTACAATAATGAATTGTGAGTCTTCCAATTTTGTTTTTCTTTTTCAAGACTGTTTTGGCTATTCTGGATGACCCAGAATAACATTTCAATCATGATTTCATTACTAAATATCTATATATTCTTCATTAGCCCTATACTTTTTTTGATCCTCAGTTTTATCTTTAATATAAATGGGGAAATGTGTACTCTAGCTGCATCACAGCACATGTGGGGAGATCAGCTGAAATAATGTAGGTAAAAATACCTTTTGAAATCCTAGAATACGAAATAAATATAATTGGTTGTGATTAATTATACTACTAATAATATATCAGCATTTTCCCAAAACATTCTACAGCTATTATCAAATGAATATAAATAAGTCATTTAAAAATAGTTGCCAGAAAGAAAGGCCACATACTGTTATAACTAATGAATTTCTAAATCTCTCCAGATTTTAGTTACCCATAAGAATATTCCAAGAACTAAGTGGAGGATAATGAAATGCTGGGATACAATATTTTTCATATTAAATTTATATTACATGAAGAGCAGGATTCTTTCCAAGGCAGATAAGTTATTAACATGTCTCTACTAACCATAATAACCATTTAGAATCATGATCATCAAAATTTTTAGTTTTTTTCACAATTTAATTGGTTATTATTTGGTTGATTTAACTCATTGCTAGCATATATCTTTAATTTTCAGATATAGTTACATTACAAATTCGATGAAAATATAAAGACCCAGACCATATATCTTTTTTGTAAGCTGATAAATTCTTAGTTAAAACAAAATAAGTTGAGCACATATATAAATAGAAATCATTTTAGAAAGCACTGATTAAAAAAAGAAAATCTACTGCTGAAATATCTAGTCTAAATGACAATGCAGTCAATTCCTTTGACATATACTAAACACAAACATCACTTGTACATCAGTTTGAATGTAAAAACTGTAGTTTTAATATCAGTATCATTAAATGTCAGTAATATTGTACTATTATTATGTTCCAAGTCTAGTAATGTATTTTATTCTCTCATAACAACTATATGAGGAAACACTATGATTATCTTTACTTTAAATATTACAAAGCTGTAGTTAGAGAATTTATCTGAGATACACCTGACTCTAAAGTACAGGCAGTTTATGTTAGATTATGCTTTAAAAAAAAAAAAGTGATAAAATAAAATTTCCTAAATGGTTTGTTTCTCTTTCTTCTAGATATAAATTAGTCTCCTTTATTAACACCACCACCACTTTTTGCGTGGACCCTGTTATCATCTTTAACTAATTATTCTATCTCTTTTATTACTAAAAGGTTCTATTTACAATAATATAAAATAAACAATTCTATCCCAATTCCTTGAAATTTTAGTTTGTCACATCTCTACATAGGGAAGAGTCACAAAGGTCATTTTCTAATTAAAAAACTAAATGGAAATTATCCAGGTTTTCTAAGCTTCAGTATCTCTATTTATGAGCTAAAACTGTATATTGTGAGTTAGGTTTTCCAGAATTCTCTTCCCTGAGGAGTTCCTGATGAACATTAGTCTAGAGATACACTTATAAGACATTTAGAAAATAAAAGTGAAGCAGTGGCCATTGCTTCATGAAAGGATAGTGACAGGTAGACACAGAACACCTCCACTCCATGCCTAACTCTTCTGATTGCTGAACCAATCACTTGACTGTGGCTCCAACCAAACACTTGACTCTAAACTTAGGCACTGCTCTTATAGATTTATCTAGAAGCTTGTGGCCCCACTTTTGTGTCTGGTCGTACTTGGCTTCTCGGAACGTGTGATTGGTAATTCTATTAATCCTCCAAAATTCTTTCCAGGCCTTTACTTCTCCATCTCTCATAATCATGCATGACCTAATTCCCACTTTTTATACAGTCCCTTCCAACATAATTCATAGAGGTTCGCTTCTCTGATTGAGCCCTTTGACATGTAACATTTGACAGTGATAACTGTCAATCAATGCATTAATTATATAATCTTTATCCTTGACCTGCGTATCACTAACTATATTATTTTTCTCATTTGTGTCTGTGTGTGACCTCTTTAACAGCTTTTACTCTCATTAATATCTATGTCTCTTCCTCTTTATACCCTCTGAGTATAAATGAATCTTTGGTTCATCGTTCATCTTTATATTTTCTTTCTCAAATAACTGATTCATTCCCCTGGTTTCAAGTTTCAATTTTATGTTGATGATTTTCAAATTCAAATGAGCTCCACTTCCATATTTCAAACATTACCACTTGGATGTGCCACACATCCAACATAAGACGTAAAAAGAAAATCAGTGCCCTCTCTCACTCCATTAACACAAAACTTCTTCTGCATTTCTTCCAATTCAGGATGCCCACTGTATCCATCATTGTCTTCCATTCATTTTTTCTTTACTCCCTCACTCACCCTTAGCACTGTTACTATAATAAACTGTTTCCTTGATTCTATTTCTTCCTTTTTCTAAGCAACCATACATAATTTTACTAGAATATGTGAAGATAAACAAAAATATATTTTACATTTTACTCAGAAATCTTTTTATGTTTTTTTGCTTAACATATTTAATATCTACAGCTTTCCGAATTTATATACCTCAACTCCCCAGAACTGATCTTGGATATGGACATTTCAATGTCCTTTCTGAACTTGACATTCATTCTTACCTTTTAATATTTACTCATGCTACCAAAATTTCTGTCTTTTTCTCTATTGATATTTTACTACTTTCACATTCACCACATTTTTCCTATTGTAGCTTAACCACTCCAGAATTTTAAAAAATATATTTCTTAATTCTTTCATATTTGACTACATTAAATCAGTAAGTATTGTTTTTTATTATTTAAAGAACATTATAAAAAATATTTTTGCTTGTAGGTTTTCTATTCTTGAGTGTTTTCCCATCCAAGTACTAAGCAGACCCGACCCTGCTTAGCTTCCAAGATCAGATGAGATCTGGAGCATTCAGGGGTGGTATTATTCTTGAGTGTTTTCAAATTTAAGAATGTTTTTTTTTATTTGGATGATAACTTTTAAGGTATAACTTCCTTGGACTTTTGTCTTGAGTGTTTTCCCATCCAAGTACTAAGCAGACCTAACCCTGCTTAGCTTCTAAGGTCAGATGAGATCTGGTGCATTCAGGGTGGTATTATTCCTGAGTGTTTTCAAATTTAAGAATGTTTTTTTTTATTTGGATGATAACTTTTAAGGTATAACTTCCTTGGACTTTTGTTGTCTTTATAATTTTGTTGAGTCTTTTGTTATCTTTTGCAATTGGATTTCTACAAAGAAACCCAGAGAAATTAAGTGTCTACATTATTTTGTTTCTTTAAAAAAAAATTTATTTTTCCCCTCTGGAAGTCTGTCACATTTTTTGTTTATGTTTGGTAAAATCTTAATGAGCATTTATTATAGTATTCGGAACTTTGCTTGGAACTTATGAAATGCAGGAAGGGTTCTCTTGTCAGCTATAGTGCACTCTTCATTATATTATCAATGATTTGCTTTTGATTTTGAGAATTTGTTATATATTTTAGGCCAAGGATATATTTATTTGTATAGGACTGTATGTATCCTATTCCACTACGTATTTCATGGCTTTGCATTTAAAACATAACTCAATGAATAACACTGGAGCTTGGTCTTACAAGAGAGAGTTGTCTCAGTTATTTACTTTTCATGTATCACCAGTTTCTTCTGTTTGTCCAGCGACCTGAGGGTATCCATGATGATTGCTGATTTTCATATTTGAGGCTACTAATGAGAATTTTGTTCTACACAGTAATGTGGCTTACAGGTATGGGAATATGATTAGGAGACTTTTTACAATGTTAATACTGTCCCATTTCCTTTCTCCCTCTGGCTCTCCCTATCCCACTCCCTCTCCCTCTTCTTCTCCCTCTCCCTCTCCCTCTCTCTCCCTTTTCTTTTCCTTTCTTAGCTGTCATCATTAAGTTGATGTGACCCTTTCTTTGTTTAGATTCTAGTGATGAAAAAATGTGTGTGTCTGTGTGTTTTAGTTTAAGTATCAAATGAGTACATTTGGTTCTGTAGTTTCTGTAGTTTCATTCTTTTCTCTTAAGAATATTCACATATTATGTTAATCGTTATTAGGTATATCATAAAGCATTTTTAAAGTATGCATGCATATATAATATTTAATTGGCTCATTTGTTAATGCCAGCCATAGAAAACTACCTTAGGAGATTAGCTGTTATACTTTAGATTTTTATGCAACATTTCATTGAGTTTGAAATGGTGTATTTTTCCTCTCCGAATAGACTGTTATGTTTTAGCAACAAGAAATTCCAGAATTTCAGTAGCTTTACAACCAAAGCTTATTTCTTGCTCTTGCTATGCCATGTCAAGTGTGAGTGGCTTTCCAGGTCAGCTGACTTTCATTTTATGCCACAATATTGTGGACATCTTTAACTTTGTAGCAACGCTCTATCAAGGTGAGCTACCATGATCACTGCGAAAGAAAGAGGGAAGGCTGAACTTGTAGGCAGATTTTACTGCCCATTGAAAAATATGTGGCAATACTTATGTCAGGGGTGAGAAGTAAAATGTAAAATATATTCACATTACTTTCATCTTATAACTGAGACAGCAAAGAAAATACAGTAGGATTATAAAACTTTTATACTTCTTTTCCAAAGAGAGAGAACAGGACCATTCAGATTTCTTTCTAATTCATTTTCTTTGTAAACATGGAAGTTTAAAGTATCAACCTGTATTTTACTATTCCTAAAAAAGACAACACAATTTGCTCAAATGAAAACCGACTAGCAGAAGCAATCTTATTAAAAACGTGACATATTGTTTCATTAATTATTTTCTCAAATTTGCCTTGTTTAGTACAATAAAGGCTCGTAGATGTTATAGATTTTTTTCTCCAGTTTTGAGAAGTTAGCCTTCTCTTAGTGAACAAATCACAAAGGAAAACACGAGGCATGATTCAGAAAACTCTTAAGTGCTGAGCAAAAACCTTAAAGATCTATAATTTGGCTATTAATTATAAATGGAGAAACCTGACAAGTATGTCAAAATTATAAGTAAGCCGAAAAAAGTAATATTAACTTTTCATGGGGAAATGATGATTTATTTAAAAATCTTAAATATGTATTATATATGTATGTGTGTTCTTGAGTTTCATGATGTCGCACTTAAGCATAAATTGATGATTTAAGCACCACACTAAGAAAGAGAATAGAAATTGAAAGTTAAGAGGAAGAGGAGAAAAAGGAGGAAAGCAAAGATAATCTCTGGGGTTGCAGGGAATGGCAGATGCCATTTTCAGTCTCGTCCATGAGTATTATATCTCTTTTGGTTTTCTTTGTCTTAGAAAATGTCATGTACCATGAGCTGCAGCTTTGCTCCAGTTTTACTGCCTGTCATAGTCACAGTTGAAAAAGCCAGTCTTTTTACCACTAGTCTGAGTTCAACTATACTGCTGACTACCTCACAGAGTGTGGAAAATTTATTGCAAAGCGAGGTACACTTTATGCTTACAGCTATTGCTGCAATACTGGTAATAATATACTGACATAACCCCAAGTAACTGCTGTATGTGACAGAGGAGAGTAAATTCCTAAAGCACAATGTACCCCATATTGTATGTGATAGTATGGTTTAGTAAACAGCCCTCTCTTGCTAGTGTGAAATCCTCTATTAACAGCCATAATTTCCAGTGCATATATCATTATTTATTAATTTTTAACAATGAAGCCAACGAAGATTTTGTGCATGCATGATTTGAAATGTATACCTAGATGTTAAAAACATGAGAGTAAAGGAGCCTTCCAGGGTGTAGGGCTCACACAGTAGGTGGAAATGTATACATATTCAGGGTTCAATTTTAAGAAAATAAAAACTTTTGCTTTAATAGAAGAGAGTGAAACCTGTTTTAACTTTAATATTTAATTTTAATGTTACATCTATTTATAATAAATTATATCCTGTATAACTTAAAATGTATTTTATTTTGATAATATTAAATATATCATTTATATATAAATGTAACAATAATGTTTTATTAACAAAGACAGAGGTAGCTAAAAGTACAATGTTTTCAATTAGAGTCTTTGTATTTAAATCTGAGCTCTAAAATTTACTGCCTATATGACCTTGAGCCAGTTGCTTTCCTGCTCAGTAAAATGGAGGAAATAATGATACCTACTCCTTAAAGTTGTGGCAAGAATGAAAGAAATTAATATGATAGGGAAAATGAATGCACATGTGTAGTAAATACCAGGTAAACTTTGCTTTGTTATTAGAAGTGTTCGTCTAATCCTTTCCTTTAATGTCCTGTAAAATCAGACCCTGTATTTCCCATTAAAAGGTATTTCAGTAAAAGTCTCTCATTCTGTCACTTAATATCCTCTGTGACATGAACAGTATTAGTTTTTAAACATTAAAAAATTGAACAACTTTTGGGATATTTGAGGTCAATTCCAAACTCATCTTCTATCTTGTACCCACCCACTCCCAGCTGCCCAATCACTAAGAAAATACCATCTTCCCTTTATTTCATCTATTATGCAGTATCTTAATCTCACCACCTGACTGCCTTGATTTATTCAGCCTGATTCATTGACCATTAATGCTCACTTCTATCACTTTCTATTGTACTCTATAGAAACTTCATGACATTAATAAAAGAAAAATTTAAATCTTCAACTATGCAGTAGAAGGCTTTCTCCACTTTATGGGTGTAACTGAAACTTAGTCACCCTCTTCTACAGTGGCTCCTTCTTCTCCAGCAGATCCCAACCTAAATTTACTCCTTAATTTGGCACATGAGGATATCAGTGGGGTACTTCCAGTCCTGCTTCATCTCCAACAGAACCTGCCTCACAAATTGTTATCATCATATTGTGTTATCATCAAAACATAGCTTCACATTCTTGCAGATGCTATCACTTTATTCATTCATTCGCCAATCTGTACAGTGGATACTTACGCATTGTGTATCCACTTTTGTAGATATCACTATGGAAGATGTCAGCCATGGACAAAAGCAGATTCTTACTTGAACTCATGTTGCTCCTAAAGTATGTTGCTTCAAACTGTAATTCCTTTACTTATACTTTCTTAGGTCACCTAGAAAAAAGAAATCCTTTAAAATTTAGATGAGATACTAATTCTGTCAGGAAATTTTGTCTCAAACTTTCCTATCCCAGATCTGAGGCAGATAATAACCCTACTCTTTATGCCAAGATCACGTTTCCCTATATGTCTATATATGAGTCTAAATCATTTATATCGTTTAAGGAGAAATCTAATGTTCCTTTATTATAGAGACCCATTTACACTGAAGAATCTCAGATTTGACTCTTCTGTATCTATCACAACAGTTAATTCTATAGTTCAATATATAAAGTCTTGAATAAGTAAATATTAGTCTTATTTTTTTAAGTACAATTAAAAGCTTGTAAGAAAATATCAACATAAGATAGAGATTTGTCATTATTTAACATCTCCTAATGGCCTATATCAGTGCTGGAAACCAAATAGGTACTCAATAAATGTTTGATATCTCTGTGTATAAAAATGTTAGCTGCCATGCCTTAAACCTGATGCTTTTCTAATTTCAAATAAAAATACTCGAAGGTACTTTTAATACAGATGTCTATTTATAGTGATAACCAAAACGAGGGCATTATTTGATTAATGTAAATACAGTTAGGGTTCAGAGTGCCTAATTTTTTTTTTTCAATTTGACAATATATGGTTCTAACTAATATTATCATTTGAAGTTTAAAATTTAAAATAAAATCATGATTTAATTTAGTCACATCTTACCCAGATATTGAACAACATGCTAATTTATCATTGAGTCCCTTGATAAATGATATCTACGTTAGGGTCTCTTTTTATAATGTTATCATTTCTTTTAATTATACATGTTTGTTTTCAAAACTTATGCAAGCTTTAGTTTGTGTCTTTTTAGTGAAATATGTGTCTGCTGCATTTTCAAACAAATGAATGATTTTATCATGTGAGGTTCACTGTAGTGTGTTTTTATTTTTCACATCCATTCATAAACACAGCCACTCTGATAATTAAGAATAGCGGATACAGCTGAAGTTGAGGATCTAGGCAGGGTAAGCAAAAAATAATTCGGGAGCATATAAAAGGAAGATATTTTAGGAGATGCTCACAAAATGTGGAAATAATTAAAATACTATAAAAATGTTAATAGTTTTTAACTGAGTAGGTGGTTATATGATTATTTGCATTTGTCAGTCCCTCTTACCCTTCTTGACTAAACTTTGGGCAGATTTCTTTATAACTATTGGCCTCTAACCTCGCTTTTCTTAAAACATTTACTTTAGAAAACTTGTAATTATAAATTCTTTGTCTCATTGAGATCTAAATCTTTTGCAATCCAGGAACCTCTTTCTCAGGAATCTGAGAGTCATCCTTTTGAAATGTAATCATTAAGAAAGACGGGGTCCCTATCTCCCTGACTCTGTGGAAGGGTAGGAGTCTAACTTCCATAATTGACAATTAGCAAACACAGATGGTCTAATTACATTGATTAACCTCCTACATAATATCCTACATTTTCCATTATCTCACCCAACCTTTTAAAAATCACTCCACCTTTTGTTTGAGTGGAGTTAAAATCTCTCTCTGACTATGATAAAGTGTTCCTTGCCTGTTTAACTGGTCTGATGCAAATTTTCTTTTAGGTTTCTTAGGAGGTGCAAGGACAGTAATCCAAAAACTATACAAAATTCTGTCACCTTCCTACTCTTTTTTTCTCACTTGTATCATCTTCTTATTTTCTAAATTAGGGATGATTAGTATTCATATTGTCTAGTTTCAGTTTCAAGTAAAATATATAGAATAATTCTCTTCTCTCTCTCTTTTACTTCATCATTATTTTAAACTGAGTTTTTTTTTTTTTTTTAAATGATCTTTAAATAAGGCTATGGAAAGTGTATGTTTATCAGGAAATACATATGAATACATGCCTGAAGGCAGTTTAAATGAGGAAAGCAATTTGAGTTTCTCAGACTTGACCTAAAATGTGTTGCATAAAATACAAATTAGTTAACCTACTTAGAAAAAAACTCACTCAAACACTGAGTATGAGAGGCATGAATCTGGAAGTGTACTTAAGGTGAGGCCTGGCATCAGAGACAAATCTTGGTCAGAGTGGCTGCTCAGTTCGGGATTGTGAAGTGGTAGAAGCTGATTTCAGGCTCTCTTATTTCAAGATTATTCTCTTACCTCCCCTTTTCATTATCCCTGATTACATACTTTATTTCAGGATCTCACATATAAACACCTTAACTAAACTTATCTCTTCATGAAGTCACTAGTCTTTGTTTTTACCAAGCCTTTTTACTCCAGATCA
This sequence comes from Pteropus alecto, assembly GCF_000325575.1. Classification (NCBI taxonomy): domain Eukaryota; kingdom Metazoa; phylum Chordata; class Mammalia; order Chiroptera; family Pteropodidae; genus Pteropus; species Pteropus alecto. The sequence continues at coordinate 12,496,981 of NW_006441953.1, read as the reverse complement.
AGGGTTACCTACTCTATATTCCATTCCTTCTTGGTTCTGCTCACCCATGAGTCAATCTGATGATTTATGTGAACAAGCGAACAAATTTGGTTGGCCTTAGAGGTATCAGATTTGTGTTTGACAAGGACTTCTAGAGAGACTTAATCCTAGGGTGATAATACCATACATATTGATTTTCCCACCATAGTTAATAGTCCTAATTGTACTAATATAATTATTCATAATATGCCCTTTTACTCTCAAAAATGCCCCAGTTTGGACAGATGGTCACCCTATTCCAAAAAATGTCTCTAATGTTGGAAGTTTCAGAAACAATGGCAAATTGTTGTAAGAGACAAGACTGCCAGATTCCGGGGCCTTAAAAATCATAACATAAGGGAATTTTTGCTCTACATAAATATGGTCCTGGGGCATCTGATATTCTGGTATTCTGATATTCATAAGGCCATAGGCAACATTACCTGTCACCTGAAATGACTATCCAGGCAGCAGATTTGAAAGGACCTGTCAGGAATATTCAGAAATTCCAAATATGTGAGGGAAAATAAAATTAAAACCTGAACAAATAAGTGGAAACTATGCACAAAATAATAATTGTAATTTTTATTTTTATAATGTTTATAATGCCAGGCATTTTTCTAAATGTTTTACTAATATTAACTCATTTAATCACAGCAACAACTCGTGTGATATTATTATCCCCTATTTTGTGAGAAAACTGAGGCAAAGAGAGGTTGTGTATTTACCTAAGTTACTAAGAAGTAGTGAAACTGGAATACAACCAAAAATAGTGCTCAATTTGCACAATCTAAAACGTAATTCTATACTTACTCTAAGGAAAGGCAGAGAGAGAAAAAAATAGAGAGGGAGAGATGAATTCTGTTTTAATCCACAGTAGATATTAGTCCTGTACATGACTCTTTGCATCTAAAAGTAAACATATGACATGCAAACTATTAGAAGTCTGTTTCTGTTGAGTTGAGGTATAGTAATCTGCATCTTCCTATAGAATGGGTGAGCTTGTTCCACGTACCCATCTTTCTTTGATACTTCTATTATATTTTCAGTCTGTATTAATAGTTGATCCTATCAATGTACTACCAGGATATCTGGATCTGTATAAGATAATTCAAATGCAGTGTACTATAAACAAACTGAAATCAAGGAACACTCAAGGTAAAATGTTCCTAAGAATATATTTCTATAAATCACACATTAGTTAGTGACCTATATTTCTCTAATTTAACATAGTTATAAAAATAGATGTGTCACGTCATTTACTGGCATCCTTGCTCTTTAGTTAATCTACCAAAATGCAAACTGTAGAGGAGAGAATTTTTACCCTCTTGTACCTAATAACATCTGATACCAGCATTTCCTGCCAAATGAATCATGACTGATACTGTATGTAACTGCTTCTAAAGTTGTCAGTTTCTCCAGGATGCCATGGGGATGCTGGGAAAGTTTCAGGTCAATGCCCGTTAGAAGGAGAGTCACCAGCTGAAGGATGAAAATGATTTGAAGTCTCTCTTATCTTAAAAAGTAGAAAAATGATGATATCTAGAAAAATGAGATTGAAAACATAAACTAGTCCAAGAAGTTCATAAGGAAACAACATTGAGCCACAAGAAAAAGAATCATCAATATATAGGTAAAAACAAACACAGAAATCCTTTTGACTTGATGATGTTTTGATTATTTTCTATATTTTTTAAAATATATTATGTCCAAAGAATTATAAATGTAATCCAATTCAATAACAATAGAGTTTTATTTATCATGGAATAACAAATAGAAATTAATTAAGACAGTATTTTAGCTTTTGAATTTTAAGTTCATGAAAAAAATTGAATGGGATTTAGTGGAGAGACAATGAAGTAGGAGTTCAGAATTCAGCTTCTGAAAATGTGACAGACTGGAGGTTAAATTCTAGTTTCATCATTTACTAGCTCATTAAAAATTAATTTCTATATTTTTAGATTAGAGTTAATAATAGTTCCTCTCTCACAAGGTCTTTGCAAGAGTTAAATAAAATACTACATTTAACTAAGAGCAATATACGTAGTATAATAATACTACTTACTCTTCTTATTATAATAAAATATTCATGTTTTAATAAATCATTTAAAAATTTTAATAAAGTAATATATTGCTTTTGCTATAAAAAATATTTAGGCTTTAAAACATTGTCATTCATTCAGCCTCAAGGGAGTAATTTGTTCTCTGTGTTTCTATCAATTCTTCCTGCCTCTCTGGAATATATCACATCTTTATCTGCACTGTAGTAGTTTCATATTTATTTTATATTATTCGTAACCAAAACTTTATAAATACTTTTAAACTTGTCTCCTTGACCAACTCCCATGCCCCTCTTTCATCACTAACGATTTATCCTACATTTTCCTAAAATTATACTTGTATTGTTTTTGACTAGGAGACATCTCCGGTTGACAACTGTGTGAACTGTGCTAGCATTTACTATACCACTATAAGTGGCACGTACACAACGTTCTGGTAGAAATTCAATTCGTTACCTTAATTTTATTCTCAGAACAGTCTATGAGTTTCATAATATTGTTTCCAATTACAGATGATAGTACACTCTATTTGCAAGTAACACCATGGCAACAAAGACCATCGATGTGTTTCCCAACCACTGATTATTCCAGATCTTCTTGCCACTACTTCCTTCTTTCTATTGTTCCCAAAGCAAGTACTTGCTCTAGCCACGTGGAATCTCTTACATCTCCTAGCATCTCTTGCGGTCTTCCAGGTTTTTGTGTCTTTGAACATCAAATTCCTTTTGTTCAGAATGACTATCTCTAGTTTCTTTCTCTGGAAAATTTACCTTGTGTTAGAAGAACCAGAAGAATTCTCAGTGTTTGTATAACACACACTTCTTTATTGTAGCATATATTCAATATGTGAGTGTGTGTGCCTGTATCTGTGTATAGCTTGTTTTCTTATTTATTTTTAGCTCACTAGACTAAAATTTCTTCAAATATAGTCATAAATCCTTATTTTCATGTATTTTTTTAAATTTTTTGTTCACAGTTCCTAGCACAGTTTCAAGTACTTATAGGTGCTCAAAAATGCCTACTTTAATTATGGAGCAAATGAACAAGACTTTATGATATTAGTATTTGGTATTATGAAGTCAAAATACTACATAAATTATTGCCATTAAAAAAGACCATCATGTTTGCATCTAGCCATTGTTATGTGGTAACCACAGTTCTGATCTGATATTTTAAATAATCTTATCTTTGACAATAAAGAGAATAAGTCAGAACTGGGTTTTTTTCTGAATTTATACTTTAAATTTGACACAAAATAAGGAATATTAAAATAAAAGTATTTTTTTTCCTTAATAGATTCCAAGTCTCTCTTTCATAACATTACATTTTTGACAGCTGATGATTATGGAATAAAAATGATGTGATTCTAATAATAAAATGTAAGTTGCCAACTCTATTTCCTACAGAATACTCTATAAAATAAATTAGAATAAACCAAACTTTTCTGGACAGTAATGATGGATCACTCCAATTTATCTTATTTCATGAATAAAAATATAACTATCATAAATCCTTTCTTTTAACATAAATGATTACTGTTAAATTTCTGATGATGCTACCTCCCACAAATTATCACCTGAGAATCCTTAAAAAGAAGCTGAAATATATTATAGATGATTTCATTCTTAGTATTCATATTGATCTATACACTGTATCTGTCTTATTGAAATCATTTATCTTTCTAAAACATATTTTATTCAATGATGTGATACTTCATATTAATTCATCATCATGTTGCAATTGCCGAGTACATTTAAATATAAAAGAACTGTATTTATCCTTAATCAATAAACTTTTATTGGTCTTACCAGTATAGAAAATGTGTGCAAAACATTGAATTGACACAGAAATCAATAATTATATTTTTCCTCTTTTCATTTATTTTTTCTCTGTTTTACCATTTTGTATTCTACACCTTTTAAGTTTCTGGTCATTCATATCATTTTCTCTGCTGCCAGTAGTAGAGGTATATAAGATAGAAGAAAGGATAAGGAAACTAACATTTTTTAGTATTTATTATTATAGGAAAGACATTATACTTGTTTATTTAAGATGGGCGTTATTCCCCTCATTTCTTCAGATGAAAAAACAGAGATACAATAACATGTGCACGATGCCTAGTGTGATACCAATGGATAATATAGTAACTCAGCGAAAAGCCATTGTAAAAGGCTGACCTACTTGGTTCCTAGGATGGATAGAGTGTGACAAGACAAAGTCTTTCTTCTCACAGACAGACACTGAAATTGGAAATTCATTATAAAATATTCAATAGATAAATAAGCAAGGTAATGATTTTTAGTGCTAAGGAAAAATAAAATAGGGTATTGATATAGAACTACTTCTTGGGACTAATTTAGATGGGTAGTCCAAGAAAGTTTCTTCAGAGAGTGATACTTGAGGATCTGCACAAAGGTGTATATGCATTCCTTTCTATCTCTATCATAAAAAATGGATAAGGCACAGTTTGAATCCACATGGGGCAGACAACAATACATATTTCCATCTTAGCACAAAGGACTATGTTAACTCTTCAGCGACGTATGATAATATTGTCCAAAGAGATTGAGACCATGCAGATGTCCTGCAGAACATTAAAATGACCCATTACATCAATGCCATCATGCTGGATTACATGAACAAGAATTGTCTAGCATGTTTGAGACTTTGGTTTATGCTGCCCGCCCCCTAGAGGGTGAAGTATGAACCCTCTGAAAATCACGACATCACATTATCATTTCATTTATCTTTTTAGGAGTTCTGTGGTTAAAGACATCTTGGCACATGATATCTAAAATAAAAGATAAATGACATCTTTGCCCATAACTACAAAGAAGGCAGTATTATACCTTGTAGGACTTATCACATTATAAAGGCAGTATATTTCACATCTAAGCATATTTCTCAAGCCTATGCTTTGATTGACATTAAGGCTGCCAATTTTGAGTGGGACCTAGAGCAAGAAAGGGCTCTGAGGGGGTCCAGGTTGTGGTGCAAGCAGCCCTGCCACTTGGGACTTGTGACCTGCCAAAATTTGTGAGAGTAGATATATGAGCGGTGGAAGCAGATATATGGTCTTTATGGCAAGCCCTAGTGACAGAACAACAATGCAAGACATCAGAGATCTGGAATAAGACGACGCCATCTTTTAAAAACCAGCCCCTGAAATATAAATGTAGGGCTTCAAGTGACCATGATTTTAGAATTCTAATCATGAGCTGATTTCTTTCTGTTTATCAGGTCATTAAGGTAGGGTATGGCAAGCAATAGTCCATTATAGGATACAGTCAGTACATCTGGGATAGCACAGCAAGACCAGAGAGCAAAAACAGTCTGCACGAGCAAGTTACCCTGAACCCATTATCACACCCTGTGTTGCACCAGCTCCTCTCTTTTAGCTCCCACTAACGGCTCTGCGGAAAGTCACTTATGACCAACCAACAGAGAAGGAAAAAGCCAAGTGTTGTTTATACACAGGTTTCTATGAAAGCTGAAAATGGAAAGCAGCTGAATTATATCTTCACTTGGGCATAACCTTGAAAGACATTGATAAAATAATATTTTTCGAAAAGGGCAGAACTTTGGTGGAACACTTGATTACCTACTTTGTGTATAAAGGGGCATGACAAAGGTTTGGAATATATGTGGAATCATAAAGGATTCTGTAAAGAATATGTTTTCAAAGGTGGAATCCCTGTGTCTGAGAACCAAGCAAGAGTTCCACTGAACTATAAGCTCTGACTGCCACCTGGTCCTGACTGGTGCTTTATGTACAGAGACTAGCAAGTGTGAAGAGGAGTTATTGTAGCAGAAGTAAGTGGCTTGATGACAGCTGGAAGTAAGGGCTGCTGTTACATGATGGAGGGCAAGGAAATATATGCTGACACGCAAGTAATTCTCTTGGGTGCTTCTTGATACCCCTTCCTGATTGTGACGGTAAATGTTTAAGTGAAGCAACTTTACAAACATAGTGACAAAGGGCTCAGACACCTTAAGGATGATTTCTGAGTAAGCTAAGACTCAGAGGTGTTCAGAGATGGTGAGGGGAATCTAGAATGGATAGCGGGGGAGGAGGTGATATATATAACTTGTAGCCCAGAGATCAGCTGCAGAGTTGGAACCTGTAGCTCTTCCCTCTGTCTTTCCTTTTCCAAGGTTTTTCCAGAAAGAAAGACTTAACAGAATCTCGGAGGAGTTGCTCATTGAACAAAGAAGTGCATGTGAGTGGCACATGGATCGATTGATGGACAAGGAGATCCCCATTCAAAGGTGGACTTGTTGCCTCAATTGCTGTTTGTGCTACAGCAGGTATCTTCAGCCTTTAGCCTCCTCAGAGATGCTTCCGTAAAAAAATCTGCCTAATACCCTGATAAAGCTACATCTTTCTGGATTGGCCAATACATGTAAACAGGGATATGAAATATCTGGGCATTTTAGCTAAATGTGAGGCTACTCTGAAGTAACACCAGTTGACTGATCTTTCACATCTATATTACAACTCGACTTCTCTCCTCGCCCACCACTGCCTCCTCCCCCCCCTTCCACTGTATACTCTAGTAAAGTTCCTGCTTGCTTCACTTATTGTCTCCTTCCACAAGAACTCAAACTGTCACAATTGCCATTATATGTCTTGTAAGTTATCAAAATTATTACCATCCCACAAAATAAACATGTTATAGAAAACATTATTTACTTCTCTCACAAATGCCATCATTTTGTATACTTCTAAATCGGTTTTCTCGATGTCATAGCTTTGCTTAATACTTTTAAGTAACCCTCCCTGCTAATTACTGTCCCCTAACACTGCTTCTATGAAAAAACTAGTGTAGAAGTTTGCTTCTGTTACTGCTTCCTGTCATTAAATAACTGATACACCATGAATTTATCTAATTTCTTTGGATTCAGTTTTGCTATCTAAGAAGTAATGAACCAAATATATACAATTAAATCCAGAGAACCCTCATTCTGTCAGTACACACTGCAATAATGTGCCAAAAATCAATGGTGGTAGAAGATCTGCAATATTGATGAAATCATTTTTAAATCAAGTCTGTAATTTGGATAAGGCTTTAGGGAAGGTTGGATGTCTTAGTTTTGAAGCGGGGTTTTCAAAATCAGAAATTTGTATTTATTATTCTTTAATAATTGAGGCAGTTCAGTCACCTACAGGTAGATAAAACCCACTGCAATTAGCCATATTTATATGTATTTGTAAAACCAAATCTTCGCTTGATTCTTACTAAGATAGTCTTTCTTTGTTTAATTTAGGTTTGAAAAACCTCCATTTTTTTCTTTGTGGCCGGCAAAGAGTGATCGTGCCTTCTAAAAATTAAATGAGGGTGAGATTATTTAAAGATCTGTTATGTGAAGTTTAGAAGCTTAAGATACTGTGTGTGCCCTGAAGAAATCTCATCATTAGATGCCTTTGAAAGCTCTTATTTGTGTTTCACTCTGTCTTTAGTTTCTTTAATCAATGAACACAACTGCTCCACACAGCCCCTAAGGCAGGAATTGCTGTAAATAGTCAGTTTTCAGTGGAAGAAAAAAGCATACTTGAAAGGGTGTTCCAGAATATGTTTACTTGTACCTCAGACAGAGTTTTCAATCACCCTGCAGCCACCACACGTTGTGAATGGCAAATGCATCTTGTCAATAGAATCAGTGTCCTCCATATTCTCTGGTAATTAAATTTTGGTGTCAGTTTAAAAAAGTGAATGATCAAAGCTTTTTTTTTTTTTTTTGATATTTGATTGGTTAGGCAAGTATGACAACAAAACTCATGAAGAAGACGCCTTTGAAAATTATTCCCAGTTTGTATAGATTTTCTCCATCTATTGCTTAAATAATAAAATAACTAACTGAGTAAATTCCCATTTTTTTTTTTAACCTATCAAACAAAACCTAAGAAAGCTAGAGGAAGAACGTAGTATAGAAGATATAATCACACACTAGAGGGTAATTCTCTATGTGGCAATGAAATCTAGGCTTTTTAATTAGACAGTTCTGGCTAATGTCTGAGTTCTAGCATTCACTATTTATGTAACTTGATTAATGACTAAACGCTGCTAACTTTGGATATCTCTTTTATAAAATGAGGATAGTAACAGTACTTACCTCCCAGGGCTGTTTAAAGTATAAAAAGAAAATGCACATAAAGGAATTGGCACAGAGTTTCTATTCGATATATTTTAGCACTTCCTCCTCACCTCTTCCTCCTCCATCTCTTTCTTGGCATTAGGACTTTATGATGAAACTAGAAATCTGAAAATGTTGCAACTTAAAAAAAAAAATCTTCTTACACCTTTGTGCATATCCTCAAGTATCACTCTCTGAAGAAGCTTTCTTGTACTACCCATCTAAATTAGTCCCACGAAGTAGTTCTATCTCAATACTCTATTTTATTTTGTCTCAGCACTGAAAATCACTATCTTGCTTATTTATCTATTTACTATCTTATAATGAATTTCCAATTTCAATGTCTGTCTATAAGAAGAAAGACTTTGTATTGTCATGTTCTATCTACTCTGGCATCTAGTAAGCATACTGTAAATATTTCTTGTATCCTTGCATTAAGGAGTGAATGCCCTTTCTCTTCCTGCTTCTTCACTGGAAGTGTTGACTATTATGAAAAAGATCACCTGAAAAATCTATTGAAACATAATACAGTTTATTAGACTTATTGCAGCAAAAAAGAATAATACCCTGATAAAGATCTTATTAGTATCTCAAAATGAAAAATGGAGTATAATATAGTTAGGGTTTTAGGGGTTGAGTTGAGTGATTTTGAGGTGAGTTTTACAGGATTGGAAAGTAGCTGGATTACTATTATGACATAATTGTTTTGGATTGATAAGTACAGCAAAATGAGGGACTTGAAATTAATCATGATACATAAGCCGTTTGGTTGTTTTGGTGCCTTAATTTTTAGGAACTGGTATGTCCTGTGGTAAGCATCTGAGTTATTTTTCCTTGCTGTTAGCATTGCTTAGCAAAGAACAGGATATTATGTTTCTTCCAAGAACTGTTTATATGAAGAAGTATTACTAGACCCAATATTGTTTAACACAGGGATAGAAAATTATTTGGTTTCAGTTATTAAAGTTTTATTTGCTTTTGACACAAGGAAAGAATTCCTTTCTTATTTCTGTACTATCATTACTATTGTATATTACAGTTTGATTTAATTTTGATTCAAGTTTTCATTTGTGTTTTGGCATGATATTATTCTAGAGCTCCTCTTACTTGCACATTTTTCCATTATGGAATAAGCCTATATGATTCCCACATGTTCATTGCATGTCAGAATTCAGTCCTAGGCTTTCTCAAAACTTTTAGTCTGCCTTTATTAATTCATATATACCATCCATTATTACATGTTTAAACGTAATCTGTTTTCAGTTGACTCTTAAATATTTCATTTTTATTATGACTTTTCTCCAAAGTATCAATTTGCTCTCACATACTAACATATATAAGATATTGTTCCATTTTCACATCCTTGTCTACATATCTAAACATTAACCCATGGTCATCCTTTTATAGAGTTTTTAAAAAGTCCAGTAGATTTTATTGTATGGATGGGTTTGATGCTTTGAAAATAAACTTAACTCTCTTCTCTCTGTGAATCCCTCACCCTTATATATTATAGTTTTTAGTTGGTCTTAGCAACAATTATTGTAGTGTCTCCCATAATAACATTTCTGTTTTATTCCCTTGGCCAAGAATATAGTTTAGTTTCTTAACAATTGATGCCTGATTTTTGTAAATAGATTTTTTTATGTTTTCTTAACTACTTTCTCTTTAACACCACATTCACATAGTAGCCAGATTAAATTTTCTAAAAAATGCTTTTACTTTGTTACTTAAAAATCTTCAGTGATATCAAATTGCTGATAATTTAACTTTTAATATTCATGCTTACTTATAGTAAATCCCTGGCTAATCTTAGTGAATTTCTAGGTAAACATTATACTAAACAATATACTTTTCTATACCACTGAACTAATCATGCTGGCCCACTTGCTATGCCTTAACTATGCCATGCATTTTTCTCTATTATTGATCACCTATTCCCCCTGCTTAGAATACTCTTTTTCTCAGTCATGTTCATCTTTTAATTCTCATTTCAAACTCCTCTTTCATGAAAACTTCCCAAAGTAGTATAATCTACAGGATTAGCTAAATCTTGGAAGGTAATGGACTCAATGACAAGTTGCTGAGTGTCTTCGTTTTAGAGATTTGACATTCAGTAAAGCATGCACATGGTTCATAGAAAGCTTTCTGAAGAGCTGGGAACATGAGGTAGAAATGCAGAGTGATTTGGTTCACTGGGAGTTAATAGGCAGGGGAATGAATAAACAAGCTAGAGCATCAGAGAATTGTTCTGAGATAAAAAGTACCTTTGGAAAGCACTGAAAATATTCTCATTCAATAGGCTATAGTACTGCTCAGCCTCTCTTACATAATGTATTGTCTTTGTTTCTACCCTATTAAATGTGTGAAATATATTGAAGTCAATACATATTCTTCATGAAAAAAATATATGTAGTTGATCATCCTCTAGGACTCTTCGAAGTTATCAAAGACAAAGAAACTATAATTTCAAATATTTTGCACATAAAACTATTTCCAAAGTAAAACCCAGAATATTTTCATTAGCAACCAAGCTTCTTTTAGGGAAGATATAAATATGTTGATTGCTTTATTGTTTCAATTGCTGCTCTTTGGATAGGTGTGGCAAAATTAGAGGAGAAAATAGCACATACTATTCAAGAAGCCCATATTCGTTGAATTTAAAGGTAAAGGGAAATCAAATTTAATTTTTCTCTTGTGTATTTTTTGTCTTACTGTTTAGTTAACTGAAGAGAATCTCTCTTTTTTCCCCCCTAGTATCTAATTTACTCCCTCTCTAGGAAATAAAGCACTTAGGGAATTTCTAGAAGATGCTTATTTTCATATTTCATATCTGTGTATTATCTAAAATGGCATTTCCCATGCATTATCGATTATTTTTTAAAAAGTGTTTCCTAAGTGTTCTGAGGAATCCTAGTCTCGTGAGATGATAAGATGAAGTCCAAGAAAAAAAATCTGTGCTCAAATACATTTGGGGAAACTGCTCAATTTTCATCTGGAGATTCACATTGCACATTTTAATTTTAAATACTCTGAGAAGTCCTGCAGGAAATAAACTCATTTATTTTATATTAAACTTAGACTTTCCCTAGCATTTTATATAGTGTTGTTTAGAATATTTTCAAGGTATTTCTGTTAAAAGACTGTTTTTCTTGGTCTCTAAGTTATCATGATATTATACTTTTATAAAATGCTATAAAATGTGTCATATAAGCTCAGATTTTCATTTGTAGCTTCAGTAGAGATAAATAATAGTTTCCATTTCTGGAAAACTGAAAATATTTACACTTAATTTGTCTTTGTGGACTGAGTCTGGTTCATAGATCATGATTTGATTCGCATAATTATAAGAAACATTGGTTGCCAGAGTTCTAGAAGAGTCTTTAGATTTGTTAAAGAATAATTGATAGTAGCATAAAACATAAAATTAACTTTAAATGTTCACAGTAAACTCCACTCACTTGAGATATATCATATTCATTATTTTCTATATTAAGAAGGAAATAACCCCTAGTCTATCTAATTTCATACCCTTTCTTCAGTCTACTTTCCTTTAGATTGGCTCTTTCTACATATAAGTTTATTTGTATAAAGTAACAGAACATATGCTTTTGTTATTGGTATTGTTCCTGCTGCAATTTATAGATTGACCTTCTTGTGCATTGCAGTTTATTAAGCTTCTTTTGGTCTAACTCATTATTGGAAGCTCAATTGGCTTTGGGTATAAAAGATTAAGGCTCTGACAGGAGAGGGCGGAGAATCAGGAATCAGCTAAGGTGAAGAACAGAACAGTCACTATAATAATAGTGTCTTGAGTATCTTCTCCAAGGAATCTGATGTTCATTAATGACTTATCACATATTGACTCTGTGGAAAGACAGTGATGATGAGACTTTAACACTGAGCTCGATGTCAGTCTTTAGTGTCTTGACAGAATTCGATTTGGACAAAGGAATCGTATACTGCTAGCAGCCAGTTCTTAGCACTGGCCATGCCTTTTGCCATGAACCAGAGGAGTTAGGTGGTATCCCTTGATGGTTCCTAAATTCTAGAGTGCAGCATATGACTTGGCTGACTTTTGGGGGTAGGTTTCTCTCAGGCCTCACACTAAAACACCCTAATTCAGGAATCTGAGAGAGAACTGAGTTTTGTGTCACTACAAATCCCCAATGCCCTTCTGATGAGCAGCCAGTTTGGGAAACTAATTCACCCTGGGATAAAACTTTTATAAATAGAATTATGTGGCACTGGTCACCTTCTTTTTCAGTCTAGCTCTTATATTCCTTGAGAGGGTTTGGAAGGTCAGAAAATTTTGAGAGGCCGAGATCTAGCAAAAGTAGCGGCATTTCAGCCATTATAAGATTCAATGCTTCTGTTAGGATATAAATGATTTGTCAAGGTTTGGGCAACCACGTGTATGAGTATGAGAACACAGAGATTTTAGTAGTAGCTACTATTATTTAAGCATAAAAATCTATCCAAAGATGTGTGCAGATTATTGAAGGCTTCTGCATATAACTTTCAGGTCTAGTTCCACATTTATCTGCTTAATCTACTACCTGTAAACTGTTGTTAATTTTTTTTTTTTTTTGGCTTTTAATTTTTGCCTTCTTAGCTATATCTACCTCTGATTTACTGAGTTACTAATGAAAACTGACTTCTGGTGCCAGTCACCATGCTAGTCCTAGTTTAGTGTTTGTCACAAACTGCCCTCGGGCCTGACAGCATCTTCTAACGTGCTCTCAGAGTTGCTATTAATTTACTATAGCTTTCCTAAAAAATATACTCACTTATAGAGGAATGAGGGATTCTTGATAAAAAAAAAAAAAAAAATTAACACTTTCTTACTAGCTGGATTTATCAAGAAGAACTTAAGTTTCCCCCTCAGCCTTATTAAACTTTAGAGAGCCTCGTTCTTGCTTCTAGGCTACTAACTTTCCTTGGACCATTTACTGTAGAAAACTTTTAATTGCAAAGTTCTTCTCTTCTCCTTTGAGACTTAAAACTTTTAAAAAGCCTCTTGGCCCTTTTATAGCCAGGACTGTCTTTCTCAAGGACCTCTGAACCATCCTTTTGAAATGTAATCAAGGAAGATGTCACCCTACCTTCCAGTCTCTGTGGGAGGGAGCCTAACTTCAGTGGGTGCCTTGGTTCAAGTTATAAAATGACCTCCATTCATAAAGTTATAAAAAAAGTTTCTTTTTCCTTTGGGTAAGGCAACTAGCAAACACAAATGACCTATGATTCCCCCTCCATTACAATAGCCTTGAATAAATTCTTCCTTGACCCTTTAACTTTGTCCTGCACAATTTTTGTCAATTAAGCAATATTCCAGATATTTTTCTAAGTACCTATTCTCCTTTTAAAGTGCTCACATATCTAGCTTAATAGAGCACCTTCTAATTTTTTCCATTTCATATTTGCTATATTATATTGCATTAGCTTTTGCCACATGATTCATATGAAATAAAGGTCATCGTTATTCTCTTATATGCTACAATTTTATAAACATATCTGGCTACTCCAATTTTTAATGGCTCTGGCTCAATTCATAAAGACATCTCTTGAGTTTCCTTTTGAGATTTTAATTTGCTTTTAGAATATTTTCTAAAGTGAGAATGGAAGAAAACAATGTTCTATATTTTACACAGTTCTTATTGATATTTTTTCTTTGTGAAAGTTTATCATTTTTATTGGCTTTATTTTTCAAAACGAATGTTCACTGCAAAATAAAACAGAATTATATAATGATTTATGGTCTCTTCAATAACCACCTAGTGAATGATATCTGCTTTTTATAATATTCAAGAGAAAATATAATGTTTATCAGTCATCTTGTCATATTCTTACTGATTTGCCACCAGAATGTTTTAAGGACTCTCTTACTTTTAATTCAAAATAGTAAGACTTAACTGTATATTTTAAAACATTAAGGATATATTCTTTAATGTAATTTTCTGGGCTTTGTTTTGTTTTGTTTTTTTCTTCATATTTACCAACTAACTCTAGTTTTATCCATGGTTATTAACTTGTAGATGCACCTTTACCAAGTTCATCACAAATAAAAGCTTTGTTTTAAAAAATAGACAGATAAGATTGGAGATGAGGATTTTTAACTGCCTTTCACCATAAAAGATAATTCAATGGAGTTTCATTTTTAGGTTAAAGAAATAGGAGCACAGAGAGGTTTAGTTGCCCAAAGTTGCATTGTTAGAACATGGATGTCATCAGTGGTGTTTCTTTCCCCTTGACCGTCATGCTCAAAAGTAGAAAAACAAGGATCAGCAGTTTCTATAAGTTGTGAAAACACCATATAAGCATCATATTCCAGATACTCAGGGTTCAAGAGAGTTTTCATTTCCTCCCTTGGTTGTGCAAACTCACTGGCATAAAGAAAAGCTTGGTGGTCACAGTGGAAGATGAAGACTATAGACGCTAACAGCTCATGCAGCTCATAAAGCTCATAAAGCAACTGCTTGTTTTTTCTAGCACAACAGAAAAGAACATCTGTAAGAATTTTTTAAAACATTTTCTTGTTGTAAACAGTATTTCAGGAAATGTTCTATTGACATCTTGTTCAATCATTGATAGAAGATCTTTATCTTGGAAGAATTTGTTCCAAAGACTCCCTTCATCCTGTTAAAGTGGATTATTGATCATCAGTCTTGCTAACCAACAACCTTCCTCGGGTTTGTGATGTGTATTTTTTGATGTTGCTATACCATGCTCTTAATTCTTTAATTTCATTTATCCACTGACTTTTATCTCGAAGAAGAACACAAAGAAATAGCTTCCAGCAAATACTGTGGAACTTGCTGCTTCTCAGCTGTGCATTAATCCCCTTTGCCTTATTGTTGCCCAGGATTGTTGTGTACAAATAGTTCTCATTCTTTCCTGTAATAATTAAAAGTCCCATCAGAATCTAAAGTAGAACTTGTTTTTCCATTTTTATCTGAATCTCCTCCAGTCTTGTTTGAGTGGCTCAGCGAGGAGTCAATGCCCACTTCTTGTTCTGGCTGCAGAGGACATCTAGTTTCGGAAAAGAAATGATATGTTGATCCAAGGTCCAAGCTTCTAACTACTAGGCAAAACTTCTTCCTTAGTAAACTGCTTGGGAGTGATTATGCATTTTGCTTCTCTGCTCCCTAGTTATTACCTGGCATATTTTTACGATTCAAGATCCAATCTGCTCTCTCTCTCTCTCTCTCTATATATATATATCTATCTATATATATAGATAGATATATCTATATATAGAGAGAGAGAGAGAGAGCAGATTGGATCTTGAATCGTAAAAATATGCCAGGTAATAACTAGGGAGCAGAGAAGCAAAATGCATAATCACTCCCAAGCAGTTTACTAAGGAAGAAGTTTTGCCTAGTAGTTAGAAGCTTGGACCTTGGATCAACATATCATTTCTTTTCCGAAACTAGATGTCCTCTGCAGCCAGAACAAGAAGTGGGCATTGACTCCTCGCTGAGCCACTCAAACAAGACTGGAGGAGATTCAGATAAAAATGGAAAAACAAGTTCTACTTTAGATTCTGATGGGACTTTTAATTATTACAGGAAAGAATGAGAACTATTTGTACACAACAATCCTGGGCAACAATAAGGCAAAGGGGATTAATGCACAGCTGAGAAGCAGCAAGTTCCAT
>NW_006441953.1:12452673-12464041 GCF_000325575.1 Pteropus alecto | reverse complement strand
TAGATAGATATATCTATATATATCTATCTATATATATAGATAGATATATATATATCTATCTATATATATAGATAGATATATATATATATATCCTTTTGATAATTTTTTCACTACTAAAATCCATTGATCTTTGGAAAATGTGTCGACGATGCCATCATTAAATGTGAAATCTCACAATTCAGTAGTCTATAATCAAAATTAGATATTCAGTTTTCAGTTTAAAAATTTGTATGTGCTCGTATGCCTGGATTTTGAAGTAATAGACTTCATGTATTTTGAAAACCCTCTCTATTCTCAATTTCCTCTTAATTTTACATTGTTTGATGTGCTTTCTGCAGCCCTCTCATCCCATATCAGCATAGAGTGGAGAGGAAGTATCCCTTGGAGCTAGTAGTATTCTCATTCTTTAAATTAGCTGATTATGGGCTGAGGTAGATGTCATTCTCTCAGAGGTGTGAAACTTCTCTCTCTAAAATGACCAGTCTCAACAGACCAATTAAGCGAAAGAATGCTGAGCTGGCTTCCGACAGGTAAAGCTCTCAAAACACACAGGAACTGTCAGCCTATGTACTTCTAAGCAATTTCTGTGAGAGAATTTTTTGAAAGGTTGAGCTAATGGGTTTGAGTACAGCTGTGCGCACTGTTTTGCAGAGCCAGCAAAACAAAGAAAATGTAAGTTTTTGCCAATTTCCTAGGACAGCGGTTCTCTGCTTTCATAAACATGTCCATGTGGAAGTGCAAAGGTTTTCTTCACTACTGAAGACTGCTTTTTGCTTTGGGTAAGCGGCGGTTTTGAACTCAGACCACCCTGTGGCCTTTAGCTGCTTAAACATAAAAGGGCAAGTCAAGTTTTATTGAATAGATTTGGCTAAACTTGTACTTTCATCCTTTATCCTAAGCTTTTATCTTCTTTTCAGGAGAATTTCTCAGCAGCCTTTTTTGCATAATGGTATCTGAAATGCTGTCACCACTAATTGATCTCAGACTTTTCTGGAGTATCAAATATTACTTGGGAATCAAGCTGCATACATTTTCTTTATTTAACATAAACTTTCAGTATAGCATGGGATGGAACAAACCTAGGCTTCAGAATCCAAGAGACCTGGGTTACAACCCTGAGTTCAACCACCTAATAGTTAAGTGTTCCTGGGTTCATTAGTTAACCCCTTCCTATTAGCCTTATTATTCTCAAATTCTTACTTCACAGATTGTGGTAAGTACATCTGTTCACACACTTGCAGTGTATCTAACGCAGGCCTGGCACATCGTGCATGCTCAGATGAGTGAGTCTCCCTTATTCACACTCTACAAACTTCTAAAGTGTAAACTCAGCTTCACTTTTTTTTAAAAAACAATTATATTTTTAATAGAAGACTCCACTGAGTTTTCCAACCATACTCTTATGTTCACCAATGTTATGATTGTGTTTCACTTGGAAAAAAGCAGTGTTTTGGACCATCTGATCCATGAACTATTTTTCTATGGTCCACAGCTGAGAATTATTTTTGCATTTTAAATGTAGGGTTAAAAAAAAGGAGGATAATATTTTTCGATGCACAAAAATGATATGAAACTGACATTTCAGTGTCTGTAAATAAAATTTAATTGGAACCCAGAAATACTCATATGTTTAGATATTGGCTGATTTAGTGCCACATGGCCTGTTTGAATAGTTGCAAGAGAAACTGTATAGCCTGCCAAGCTTAAAATGTATACTATCTGGCCCTTTACAGATAAAGTTTACAGACCCATGGTCTGGAATATTGCATAAGATCATTTCAATATATTAAGAATGTCTTCAATGAGGAGATTATTGCTCAAAAGTATCAACACAGATATTAAAATTTAATATGGAACCCAACAAAATGTTCACACTGACTTCGTTTGTTGTTGCTTATTATTTGTTTGTTTTCTAGATGTGCATCACAGAATGAGGGAATGCAGTCGAAACACATAATTTATTACAAAGAACATACTCTGGAGTCAGGAGGCCCTAGTTTTTCTAATAAACATCTCCTGTTATTTTTGTAACTCATTTTTCTATCCAGGAATACAAATTTCCTCTTTGAGATCAAATAACCACTAGCCTTTAGTCATCTATGAAATTCTAAAATTTAAGAGTAGGTTCTTACTACCCTTTCTCAGAAATTCCCTTATTACTCTTGAACTTAGTATTTTACATAATGCCAAAATTAAAAGTATGTTATTCTATATAATTTTTTTTTAAAAAAAACCTACTCTTGAACTCTTTAAAGTTGTCTTTATGACCTCTAAATTTAGTTGTTCTGAGTTTGTTTTAGGAAATAATGAAAAACACAATGCATTAATTTTTTGACCTTGTGGCCTTATGACCTATAAAATGATTACAAAGCATATCCTTTTTTTTCTTTGTACTTTGGAGTTTCCTTGAATATTTTAAACATTTCTAAAGACTGTACTTTATTCGAAAGCTCTATAAATTCAGTGTATTTTATTTAAAACATTAGGAAAAATTTTGTTAAAAAGAAAAGGTACACATATCATATTTTTGTGTGTCCTTGTAACTATTGTATGTTCTTTTCTATTTTTGATCCCCAAATAAATTTGTCCATGCATCTACACATTCAAATGAAAAGATAGATGAAGGACAAAAGGATTCATATCCAAAGAAACAGGATAGTAAAATAAGCTGTTAAAAATTAGGGCAGCATGATAGGCAGGAAACAATTAGGGCACTGCAATTCGGAGATAGGGAGAGTAGAGGGCAAGGAATAACATGATATGACAGGTGAAGAATGAGCAGAGTCCTTACATTATAAACGAGGAAGAAAGAGCACTTAGATAGGGAGGGAAAATCAAATGAACATCTGCTGACTCAAAATAAAATGTCAACACCCCAAATATGAGGTATGAAACTAAACAGGAAAAGCAGTAGCTAAGGGCTCCAGATTGTTTATGAGAAATTAAAGAGATTTCTTGAAGATGAAAGAGATTTATCTGTTCCTGTAAGACTGAACATATTTTGTCTTTGGGTGTTTCCTTCTTTAATATGTACGCAAGGTGCTAATTTGTTTTGTAAACTTTTAATAGATTAAAAAAATCATAATACAAAATAAACAGTGAATTTGATTTTTTAAATAACATAATTGAAATAACGCTAGTTCTACTTAACATAAGTATTATTCAAAAAGAAGTTAACATGGTGTGACTATTAGGACTGATTACTTTAAAACCTAAATAATCCATTGATATTCTACCACATAACTAGTCAAATATTTACAATATAATAATAGAAACTGTTTCATATGTACTAGCCTTCTGTCATCTAAGAAATTCTAAAATTTAAGTTAAGTAGGTTCTTACCACCCTTTATCAGAAGTTCCCTTATTACTCTTGAACTTAGTTTTTTTACTTAATGCCAAAATTAAAAGTATGTTATTCTATATACATTTTTTTTTGAAAAACCTATTCTTGAACTCTTTAAAATGGTCTTTATGACTTCTAAATTCAGGAAGTAAAATATAAGGTCCATAATTAATATCTGTATTGTTCCAACTTCACTGCTAATTTGTTTTCTTAAAATGCATATTTTAAAATGTATTGGCAAAGTTAAACAAGTAAGCAAACAACAATCACTCTCTTCCCCCAAATAAGAATGAGAACAGGAATAAGAACAATAACAACAGCAATAGAAAGAAGGGCCAGATGCATTAGATAATGTAGGATGTTTTTTAACAGCAAATTTCATCTAAATGATGAGCGTTACATAAGAGGAATATATATTTTCCTCAGTGTGAGACAAACATCATTTACCAAAACCTAATGGACTTTATAGCTCTTGAGAAGGAAACCAATAGAAACTAGCGAATGTTACCCCATGCCATATCCTGTATCCACAGTGTGCCCTGAATGCCATTATATACTTGGAAATATTTTGTGCCAGATGTCTGGGAGCTACCCAATGATAGCAGTAAGGTAGGATGTTTTCTCACAACTTCAGAGAGGATGCAATTTCTTTACTAATTTCCGGAGGCATTTTGACAGAGTTTTAATGTGCAAACTGGCTTCAAGTATTTAGACTCAATTACAAATGTGTAGAGAAGGACTTTTTAAAAAAGAACTAATGACAACCACAAAGATATTATGCAGCTAAGATCAAAGAATAATTTACTGTGATATGAAAAAAAAAAAAAAAGGAAATAACAAGGAGATTTTGTGGTGTCTCTTGTGGAAATGAAAATTCACGCCTTTTTTGTTGTTCAAGGATAAGCCCAAAGGGAAATTCACCAGTTTTATATCCTCAGATGAATCTATCAAATATATTCTGTCAGTAGTAAAAGTAGGTTTGTTTTTAAAGTTTCTTTACCACCATTTGTATCTATTGTTTCATGTAAGCCCTCCTCCCCACCACTGCCATGATTCATCTCATTTGTCAGGACCTTTATCTGTACTCACTTCTTTGACACAATTTATTCTTAAAATCCAATCTTAATTGCTTCTCAGAGGACCAAAACTCTCAAGACAGTACTAGCATTTGTAACAGTTTGTAACCATTGGAGAATTATGGTGTTCCTTTTGTTACTTAAAACTCCCCGTAGACTTAGAAGTTAAACTCATTAGAGGTAAATTTTACCATTAATCACTGTGTGTATATATATATATATTTATATTTAGCCACCAAAATATATATATTTAGCCACCAAAAAATGTATATATATATTTATATATATATATACATAAAGTGTATATATATATTCATATATATATACAATAAATATATATATATTTATACAGAAAACAAGCTTAATTTAAAAAATCAACAAATTAATTCTAGAACTTGAAATCACTG
Organism: Pteropus alecto; assembly: GCF_000325575.1. Lineage (NCBI taxonomy): Eukaryota > Metazoa > Chordata > Mammalia > Chiroptera > Pteropodidae > Pteropus > Pteropus alecto. The sequence continues at coordinate 12,459,213 of NW_006441953.1, read as the reverse complement.
CATTTTAAAGCAGATATTCTGTTTACTATATATGATCAGTCATATTTAGATTATAGATACCAAGTGATAATATAGAATTTCCTTTAAAAGAGAACATAAACTTTCAAAAAGATAAATAATATTTACATTTTTTGGTGGCTAAATTTTATGCAATCTCGCCCAAGTATATTTATTTATGTCTTTACATTTCAGGAACCCAGCCATATCCTAAATCAAGTACCAAAGCCACCTACACAAGCCACCTGTTCCTTACTAGATACTCAGACTCAGCTCTATCCTCTTTTCCTTGCCAAGAACCTATACGCTGTGTCTTGCTTTGATCAAGATTTCATAGCTGTTGTCATTACCATAAGCAAACATTCCTTCTTGGTTCCGGAACTAGATATCAAAGAAGAGATTAAGCAAAATTATGACATTACTGAATCTGTTCCCAATTTAGAATCACTACTTTACTCAACAAATGAAGACCTTCAGTACTGCTTTCAGTTATATAGACATTATTGACATGAATCTTCAGAATACATAATCCTTGTTTTTAGTACCTGACGCATTAACGATTCCTGGGTTGGGATTTCAGGTTAGATGCCATTCATTTGTTCCTTCAGTTGCTTGTTCAATTAAAAAAAAAAAAAACATTTTTAATTCTTATTATGTGCTAATCTCAGACAGTCATAGTCCTGGGAATAATAATAACAGCCAGCTTTATGCGGTGCTTACTATATGTGCTGAGGTAAAAATTTGACACTTATTTTTCGTGATATAGCTTGCAAAATCATATGAAGTATTATACCCACTGCAGAGGAAAGCAAATTGTCAGTTACCGAGGTTAAATAACAAGCAGTACAATTTGGATTCAGGCATTAGAACTCCAGACTACAATGTTTATCATTGAAAAATACGCTTTCTGATACACGAACTCTTAGAATCTAGTGGTAGAAGTCATGCATTAAAAAGATAATTGCACCATAATTAGACTAACATACTATGTGTAGTTGTTATAAGATATAGAAGGTGCAATAGCACATTTAGAGAGAAAATATCTTTGAATTAGTCATTTTGATTCATTACCATGTTGCTTCTAATGCCTTTAAATAGGTGTTTATGCAAGATACACGAAAAGGTTTATTGTATCCTTCAACTTACATATGTGAAGTGATTTTTTTTGATCTTTTTCATGTCTCTCTACAATCATGGCTGGCATTTTTGCACTACCAATTCATTTCTCAGTTTCCTTTTTATGACAAAGTAGAGGAATGAATTTAATGTCATATTAGTTAATATTGATTAAATAAAATTAACTTCTCCAGGTTTATTTGACTTAAAAATGTGTAATTATTGTGAAACTAAGAAATCATTCTAGTTAATTTACGTTCTATATCATACATAGAAATGCATATATCTCTATCTATCATCTATCTATCTATATCTTGACTGCATACTTGCCTTTAGTTATTGCCCTATTTTTTGTCACTTTTCACACAAAAATTCAAGTAGTTTACTATAATCCATTTCAACTTTCTGAATTTCTTTTCTTCATTGAATTTACGCCACAGCACTCTCCTGAAGCTGTTTATGTATGTATCACCACTGACCTCCCCATTATGAAGAACAATAGTCCCGAGTCTCTTCTCATCTAACATGCTCTCTCAGAAGCATTACAAAAAAAATGAACCCCTCTTTCTTCAAACACTAAATTCCCTTGACTTCTTGATACTGTTGACTCCTGATTTTCCTCTGGCTATCCTGATGTGTCCTTCTGAGTTCAATTTTTTGGGGGTTCTCCTCCTTTTCTCAACTTCTAAATATAGTTTGCCTCAGAGAGATGAATTGTTCCTAGGCTCTTTTTTTGTAACTCTGTACATTTTATACTCTCTCACCTGGTGATCTCACCTTGAATAAATATGAATTTATCTGTCTATATATCTATGACATGTTTTTGTCTTCAGCCTTAAATGCAACCCTGAATTTCAAACTCATGTATCTACATCCTATTGGTTAATTAATTCATCCATTTATTTTATCATTCTTTCAGTAAATATTCTCTCTATGCAGGGAATTGAATTGTGAACAAGCCAAATAGGATCTTTACTTTCATTTTTTTTTCTGGAGTATTTTTGAAGGGATGAATCTTCTTTTGGGTTCTTAGAATGTTTTGACTATAATATGAAACTTCAGGCATTAGACCATACTAGACTTTCCAGAGGACACTTCTAATGCAGTATGGCTGTATTCTTCTTCTTTTAGGGAAATATTTAAAAGACTGCAAATAAAAAATTGGTAATTCAATCATTATTTTACTCAAAGATGTATTTTTATTGTGTGTGTGTATGTGTCTGTGTGTATAGTCATTGTATTTATTGCACTCCAGATACAGGAAGTTATTCAGTCAAAATAAGCTCGATAAGTAACTGATGTTCCCATTTCATTTCATATATTACACACATTACAAAGTGATTTGCACAGCAGCAGAAATAGGCATAGTTTTATTCTCAATTAGCATATAATACAAAATCATATTGTCAACACTGATAGAAAAGAAAGGGTTAGTACCAAGGCACATGTTAAACATAAATATGAATGGAATACTGCATTGATACGTACACATGTAATATCTGTGTTCATGATTGACTGAGCATAAAAGTTGTGCATTTAAAGGGTGAGGGGCCAAGAGAAATTTGCTGCTGAAGTGATATTCAACCCAAAACACTGTTTTTTGATAGTACAATTTTGAGTGTGATCAAATTAATAAACTTAATGAATAAGTTTATTATAGTGACTAACACATTTAATACTTACCTACCTTTTAGATTTCAATAATTCTTAAAACCAGATCTCAGTGCCTATATATACAATATATTAATATCTATTCTGTTTATGAAGCATAGAATTTGCTTAATTTCATCTTTCCAATGATTAGCTATAATACTCCATGATAAATGAGGCCAAATCTTACCATTATATCAGCTCTCTTGCATATCCATTGATAACCAATCCTCACATTTATATTCAAATTGACAATTAGGCAGCTCCCCTTTAAGGAATAAAATGAGCGACGAGAGAAAGAGGGTTTAAATTTCAGGTTTCTCTTCAGTTAATACACAAAGGATCTGAGTCTGCTCAAGAATTCAGATTTTAAAGCAACTTTTCTCAACCTCAATAGAAAATAGAGAAACTTTAAAAGTATATCTATGTAGAAGCCCTACCTTTAGAGATTCTAATTTAATTGGTATAGTAGTAGGGCTCATAATATTCTTATATATTTTAAAATCTGTATTATTTTGAAGTTTCACAAATATTTCAAATGGCAACTATGTTTAGAAATCACCAAATAATTATGATTATATTAGTTAAGATACTGATGGAAAATAGATGACACGTTTAAAGGATTTATAGAAAAGATCTTTTTATAGAGAGATGAGCAGAGTTCAGAGAACCAAAAAGGATGGGATAAGCAACATCTGGAAGTTGTAGTCCCCCAAGTTGGTAGGGGCTAGAGGAGGGAGTGGTGTTAATAGAACTTGGCAAGCACTTAACCAGCAAAGGGGTTTCAGGAGAGGAACATTGGTCATGAGTGACAAACAAACAAACAAACAAACAAACCCAGCACACCAAAAAGTAAAACCTTCAGAGGAGAGAAGTCACGGGTGTGTATGTGAAGGGGGAGTGGGATAAACAGACTTCTCTCTTCTTTCTTCTGCTTTGCAATCTCTGGCCAGCACCTCCCTTCAGCAGAATCAGACTAAATGTTCAAGGACAAAAGAATTTAAGATTCAGGTTATAGTAGTCAGTAGTTGGATACAAAATAAGCTGTGAGGACATGATGTGGAAAATAACCAGCACATTGAAGGATTCTCTAATTCAGTATATACATATTCTTTAGTTCAAATTTATTTTAGTCATGATTTCATATCTGTATTATATACTTCATGCTCAAGTCTTGGATATAAATTTACACGCAATATGCTCTGTGCATTTATACAATGCTTTTTTAAGTTTATAAGATTGAAATTGGAAACATTTATTTTAAAAATTACTGCACTGATTAGATGAACTCAAAACTGAAAAAAAAAAATAGTATTACAAATTCTGTAGTAATCTGATAAGTAGTAGTGATAACGTTGTAGACATCCCACACCTTGGCTCTGAAAGGGGTGGTAAGACTCAAACATACTTCAAAGAATTTTTATATGCAAATATTACCATAGTCACTTAAAAAATTACTTGGTAATAAGTGGTTATAAAATTCTTTCTTTCACATTATTTGGTTGACCCCCAAAGCAGTTTTATCAGCTTTTAAATCATTTAAATTTCAATTAACAAATTTACAGCTAAGAATTATTAAAGACACTTAAGTGGCTTAGACTGTGGAATTAATTTATCTAACACTTGTGAATGATCTTGCATCTATTCCAGATGGGGCTGGGCAATATATCTCTTCAGAGCATCATATAATTGATGAGGAATTCAACTCCCCAAAATTCTCAACAAATAATTAAGGCAATAAAATAACTAGTAGTGATTGCCTGTGGGCAAGACACAACATTGAGTATATAAAGTGATGATATAAAAACAAAGAACTGATGTTCCCTAGGTCAACTCTATGAGGTAAAATAAGTTAAAATATATATTAGGTAAAAGGCTAATAGATCATTATTTTTGTGACTGTAGCCCTGCTCTCAAAATTTCAGGCTTTCTAAATCTATGAAAATCCCTTCATATTCTTAAAAACTTAGGAGACACCAAGAATTCTTGCAAATGGCCATTTTCTCCATATTCCCACAGATCTGGCTTTGAGATTCTGGTTAGGTGTCATGATAATCTGTCATCTGTTTTGTCATCTAGTGCCATCTCTGTTTTAAAAAAGTAACATTGTGAGACAATCATCTTTTTTTGCCAAGCGCCTTATTACTTTCCATCTTGGTTGTTATTTCAACCAGTGGTCTCTTTGTTGTTCTTGAAATATGACTATTATATTCAAGCCTCCAGCCTTTTCACTCCTTTTTTCTGATTTAAATGGTCTCTGCTCATATAGCAAAATGGCTCACTCTGTCATCTTCACAGATTATATCACCTTTTCAGCAAGATCTGCTCTGAGTACAGTAAATACAAACACATCTTCTTGACCAACATGCTCAATCCACTCACCTTGTCTAACTGTTTATCTCATAGGAATTATTGAATTTCAATAACAATATATTTTATTTCTTAGTATTTTTATTTTACGTTAGTCTTCATTATCATACTCTCACACAAACAGGGATCATTGTCCTCCATTGTTCATTGTTGTAGCCCCAGAACCTAGCCTGTTGTAAGCAATATAAATATTTGTTGAATAAAGCAGACATATCCACCATGATAGCGAGATAGTTTCACTTTCACTGTAATTGATTTATAAATAAATGAGAGCAATTTCTGTAATTGATTTATAAAAGAATTCTAAAAATAACAATAGGTATTAACAGCTTGTGTGTGATGAAGCTGAAGCATTATGTACAGGGAAATTTTTAACCTTAGATGCTTAATTTGTAGAGCTTCTAAGAACAGTTTTTGAACTCCATGAGCTAAGAGACAGAGATATTCTAAACTACTATATTAGTCAAGGTTTTCCAGAGAAACAGAACAAATGAAATATATGTAATATATTACATATATATTTATGTATATGTGGAGATTTATATTTTATATACTATACATAAAATAACAAAATCAACCTCAAATCTTTGTCTAATTCTCTCATATACTATATGTGTGTGTGTGTGTGTGTGTGTGTGTATACACACACATGCATATATATGTATATGAGAGAATGAGAGAGAGAAAGATTTGAGATTGATTTTGTTATGAAAAATTAGATCACACAATTATGGAGTTGATTAGGAGGCTGAGAAGTCCCATGACCTGCATGTGTAAACTGGAGACCCAGGAAATTTGATGATGTAATTCTAATCTGAGTCAGTAGGTCTGAGAACCAGGGGAGCTGCTGGTATAAATCTCAGTACAAAGACAAGAGAGAAGACCAATGTCCCTCCTCAAGCAGGCAGGCAGGCAGACAGTCAGGCAGGCAGGGAGAGAATCCTCCTTTTCTCCCCTTGTTCTGTTCAGGCCCTCAAAGAATTGGATTATGTCCACCCACACTGGGGAGGGTAGTTTACTGTGTCCACCAATTCAAATGCTAATCTCACTTGGTAGCACCCTTACAAACACACTCAGAAATAATATTTAATTTGGATACCATGTGGTCCAATTGAGTTGACATATAAAATTAACCATCACAACTACTACATTGTCAACCTGACTTCTGAATATTTTCCAGAGTTTATTGATACACTTTTCATACTAATTAGCTTACTGTTTCTATGAATTTACTGATTTTGGAATTTTCACATAGATGTAATAATATAATATGTGCCCTTTTATGTCCTTTTTGAGATTACAAAATATTTTGGGGCTTTATATACATTGTTGCATGTATTGGTACTTTATTTTTATGCTGAATAGTCTCTTGTATGCATGTATCACATTTTCTTTCTATTCATCTGT
>NW_006441953.1:12451272-12452626 GCF_000325575.1 Pteropus alecto | reverse complement strand
TGCTATGAACATTCATGTACAAATATTGGTTTGAGTACCCATTTTTAATTCTTTGGTATATATACCTCGATGTGGAATTTCAGGGTTAGATGGTAATACTATAATTAAATTTTTTGAGGAACTGATAAATCGCACCATCCATTTTACACTACTGTATTCCTTCTAGTGAGGTACAGCGGTTCCACATCCTTGCCAACATATGTAATTTTCTTCTATTATTTTTATTATGGCCACTTATACTCAAGTGGATATGAAGTGGTTTCTCATTGTCATTTTAATTTGCTTTTCACTAATGACTAATGATGCTGACAATCTTTTCATACCTTGTTTGCTATTCGTATGTCTTCTCTGAAAAACTATACAAGTCCTCTGGTCCATTTTTAATTGATTTATTTGTCTTTTTTGTTGTTGTTGAGTTGTAAGAGTTTTTTATATATTCTGGATATTAGACCCTCATCAAATATATGGTTTGTAAATATTTTCCGCCAACACGTAGGTTGTCTTTTTGCTTTCTTGAATATAAAGCAACTAGAATTCTCATACACTGCTGTTTGGAACACAAAATTGTACAGTCATTTCTAAAGTAGTCTGGCAGTGCTTTTTCATGTTAAACAATTGTTTATTATTTAGCTCAGCATTCTCACTTTTAGGAAATTTTCCAAAAGAAATGAAAATCTAAACACAAAGACTTAAGTGAATTTTCATAGAAGCATTTTTAATAATTGTTAAGAACTGGAGTTAATGCAATGTTCATCAAATACTAAATGAAGAAACAAAATAAATTGTGCTATATGCATATTATTCAATACTTCTCAGAAATATAACAGAATAAACTATTGCTACAACGACCATATTGCTGAATCTCAACTATATCATGCTATATGAAATCAGTCACACCGAAAAACCACATGCTGTTATTCCATTTATATGGAATTTAGTTAATTGATTAGAAGACATAGGAGGGAAAATTGATGGCAAATTAGCAAAGAAAAAATTTTATGTTGTTTTGGTGAAGGTTATACAATTTTATACAATTGCTTAAATTTATCAAACCATATTTTTAAAATGAGTGGATTTTATTTTATATAAGTCATACCTTAATAAATTTGTAAAAAATAAATATCTAACTTATTTGAATCAAAAAAATTAAAGAGGTAATTAAATATATGCATTGTTATAGCAATGAAATATTTTATCGCTGAGATAGTAAATTTATTAGAGAAAAGGTGCTGATTAGTATCAAATATAAATTGTTAGGTGTTAATTATTACATTATTGGAGGATTCTTACAAGTTATTTTTTGTTTTTACATTTTTCAAATTCCAGTGTTTAGCTATTATTAAGGCTATTTTTA
>NW_006441953.1:12411321-12451257 GCF_000325575.1 Pteropus alecto | reverse complement strand
AGAGGGCACACTTGCACCTGCCAGATTTACATTATTAGCCAAATAATTAGAAATAAACTGAACACTGAGAAAATAATTTATTATTTTATTTCAAATCCTGTAACACTGGTAACCCTGTAAGCTTCAAGAACCCTATAACTATGTATCCTTGTCTTTTGAATATACCAATCAACTGAATTGCCCAGAAAATGAAAGAAACCTATTCACTGAGCATCAGTAATGGCATTTTTATGTTTATTTCTTGAGTTTCTCATTTATTCTGTAACTAATTACAATCAAGTATCTTTATCATGGATGTTCTTCACAGATACTTTTCTGCCTAATAATCTCCAACACTCCTATATATATGTAGATAAATGACATAAATAAGAACTGCTTTAAGACCCTTTTATTGTCCATTACTAGATTGCTTTTTAAGGTCATATGTTATTACTATAATTACTAATGTATCTTTATTATGCAAAATTGGAGAAATTTAGTAAAATCAATAATTAAAACTGGTTAGTAATCTAGGAATTATTTACTTTGGTTTTGTAATATATAACATATTTTTTTATATATACTTGAATATAGAATTTATCAGGAAGTGAAAAGTTATAGTTCTGTGGGTATGCATCAGATTTTCATTCGTTCAGCCCTTCCTCTGCATTTGGGTAGGGCAAATTTCCTCTTTCTTAAAACTTTCAAGTTCAGAGTCTCTTCAGGTTTTAAAAAAAAAAAGTTTTCTTACATGTAAAATCAGAATAGCTAAAGTTTGTAAGTTTTCAACATAATTAGCGTTAATTTATAGTAAGGGCTATCCTATTATCATTTTGGGTTTTGTTTGTTTGTTTGTTTGTTTGTTTGAAAGAACTCTCATATATCAAAGCACTTGCTTGTAAAATGATGACATTTTTTCACGAAATATTTGATACTATGTCCCCAAATGATGTTGGGATTTATCTTGCATTTGGAAACCTGAAGCTAAATTTCAGAACTTTAGACCTAGAAATTGATTTTGGTGATCTAAGTCAATTACTTTATATTATACTTTTATTTTTGGTCATCTCAAGTATTGAGCCCAGCCTGGAAAAAGCCCTATTTGAAAAAGAGGTAAAATGTCTGAGGGGGGCTATAACTGAATGAATGAAGTAGAGAATTTGTTGTAAAACATAAGAATTCTAACTCATAATTGCTAGATCTAGATTGTGAACAAAAGCTATTTTCACTAGGCTCTGTTACCTAGTCACTTAATTGAGATTCTTCTGTACTTTGTAAGTCAAACTAAAATTACTTCATAAAAATTAGTAATGCCAATACAATTCTGATATTTGGTGCTTAGTATAACCACCACCCACCCACCCCCACTCCCGCACACACACAGACAAAAACAAAATGCCTCTTGTTAGTCAAACATTACAGCTCAAAAGACAGTTTATTATTAAAATAACAGGATATTTTTGCTGTATCTAATGCCCAATAATCATCACTTTTGATGATTTCTTGGCTAGACCCAAATGATTTAGATGTGCCCTAGTAACATACTTAGTAACATGTTTAGTAACAAATGATTTAGGTGTGCCTTAGTAACATTTAGAAAAATGAAAAAAAAAATATTTTGACTGTGAAATAAGCAATAGAAAGGGATATGATGTTTTGACATATTTCAATTTCTACATATCTGTACAAAGCAGAAAAGGAGAACATCTGCATTTATTTCATATATTTAATAAAGACATTAATTTTCTGATTCCTTTTCAAATTCCTTTTAATCTCTAGAAAATATCAGGAATGTGAGATACAATCATGTATACCTTATAATAAATAGTAAGTGCTATATGGGAATATCCAGTGCACAAACACATAATTAACTATATTCTGTTGAGTCACTGTATCTGACTCACTTAATTTTAAAAATATTGGGTAAACCAACTCAGACAACTTTTGCAATGTAACTAGGTGTTGTAGGACATTTGATCTCATCTAAAACATCCACAGAGACATTTGAGCCATGATTCATTACAGAATACGACACTGAACCTCATCAAATTTTATGGATGTTATTTTTCTTATAATTAATGAGGAATCTTAGAACTCACATTGATACAGATTGAATTCTTCAGTACTGTCATGAGGTTGGTGGCCATGTTGAGTGTGACCACCAAGAACCTGGGTAATAACTTTTCAATGGCTCTGCTCGTCTTTTCACACTTCAAGAACTTTTGAGCATGGACCAAAGGTCTCTGTGAATGTTATGGTATGAACAAATGTTCACTAATGCAACTAGTATCTAATTTCAAAATCATGTTTTTTAAATTTACATTTCATAGGTCATTTTGTTAAATAAAAAAAATGTTCTATTACTCTTTATTTGATGCTTATACTTCTCTGAAAAGTTCAATGACATAGTATAAATAATTACAGAGAAATGAAGCAAATACAGTAGAATTTATTTTACTGTAAGCTTATTCCCTGAAAATAAAAGTGATTTGATATACTTTAAGCATTTCAAAAGCAGACAGACTAGTATTTGAAAAATGCCTATAGTTTTAAAAAGAAAATTTTATGCCATACTGTCATTTATGTACTTGTTAATTTATTACTTTAACTCTGATTTCTGACAACGTGTTTCTAAGAAAACATTTTATAACAAATTATGAGCACCAAACTCAGCATTTTCAAATTGTCATTGACAAGAAAATGATAAATCCAATCATAATAGTTTTATAAGAGAAAAAAAATCCATTTGTGAATCAATCAGAACATTAAATAAGAAAATAATTATGGTAATGGCTCTTTCATCCGCAGTAGATATATGTGGTTAAAGTTGCCTTTATGAAAAGTATTTTCTAGGACCAAATCACTTAAACTTATATTTTAAAAGAAACTAATTTAATAATAATGGCAAATACTTCTGTACTGCTTACTACATTCCACATGCTATTGTACTTACCCTATTAATATTAACTCACTTGATACAACAGCCCTATGTCAGAAGTATTATTATTGTTCCTATTTTATAAGTAAGAAAATTAATGTGCAAGAATGTAATTTGTAGGTACTTATCCAAAGAATACATGGTGCAACTTAGACTCAAATCTAAGGGGTCTAGTTCAGACACTTTTGCTTTTTTTTTTTTTTCCTAAGAATTATGCTTTACTGTCACCCTCACGATTAAATCACCTTTTGTAACAAACAGCATAGTTGTCCTTCCAGCATTATGTCTGTGAGGAAATTCTACTTGCGGAAGAAACTCTTCTTGAGCGATCACTGATTTCACAAATAAACAGGAGGTCATCAAGGTTGTGCCTTCTCTTAAATTATGATCTTGGACTACTGCCATGGGTGCCAAGTTTGGTTCAGAAGAATTCTGTTAAGTGGTCTGACAAGAGCACTGCCCTGAGGGCAAAGCCTAGAGCCAGCCACAAAGCGAAAGTCCTGGGAGCACATCTACATGAAGTTAAGGAATGAAGCTGTGCTGAGGGGCTCCTGGATGGAGCACAATGGAACTTCTGAGGTGTCATTATTTTCTTATTTCTTTGCATGTATAACGCTATGCTGTGTACTAAATTTAGAATAATTCATCATATTGGATGCCTCTGATTTGTGTTTTCTCCCAGTATGTTTTGTGTTTTATTGCATTTAAAAAGAAAGAAAGAAGAGAAGGAGAGAGAGAGAGGAGGATATACGTAAAAAGACACAAAAAGAGTTTAAAAGTAAAAAAAAAAATTAGTTTTTAAAGAGAAATAAAACAATCAGTACTATACAAGATTGATCAAGAAAGAAGAGAGAGAGAGAGTATGGCATACCATCGCACAACAGAGCAGGAGTAAAAGCATACTATATTCAAATATTACTTAAGAAATTAAAGTACTACAAACAAATCTATATCAATTACTTTTAAAACCTAGAAAAATTGTCAAATTCTAAATAATATATAAACTATCAAAGTGACTTAAGAAAAAATAGGAAACTTAAATTATTCCATAACTATTAAAAAAACTTCCAATACAAATACAATTTATATTTCTAAATCAGTAGACCACATTTTAAAAATTGAAATTTTAAATAACACTAGTAATAGTAGCAATAAAATTTAAGTTGAGGATCTATCTTATAGCATACATGCAAGACCTCTATGCAGAAATTTGTAAATTTTACTGAAAATATTAAATAAAGACCAAATTAATAGAAAAATAACCCATGTTCATTCATAAGAAATATTAGTATCATATAGGTATCTATTTTCTTCAGATTGATCTATAAATTTATTACCATTTCAAACAAAATTTCAATAGGGTTGTATGAGAAATGTGACAAACTGAAACTAATAATAAATAAAGAGGGGCAAATTTTTCCTGCATATAATCATATTTTACACAAAAAGTAAATAACAAATTAGTGTGATATAAGCACGAAGATAAAAAAATTGATAAGTATAAAAGTATAGAGAACCTAGAGACTGACCCTTAGGTAGAGAAAATGCTAGATATATGGAAGAGATCAAATTGAAACTCTGTGGAGGAAATCAGAATATTAAATAAATGAAACATAATTAGGTTCATAGGTAAGGTAAAAATAAAAAAGAGTGATTTTTATACCTTACAAAACAATGAATTTTAGATAGATTAAATATTTAAATATTTTAAAAATTTTAAACTAAAAGGACAATATTATATTAATATTGAAAGAGGAAAAAGTTTCTTAAGCAAGCTCTCAAAAACACTATTTATAAAGAAAAACACTGATATATTTGAAAACATTAAGATTTAGAATGTATTAGTTTTTGAAAACACCATAACAGAAGTAAAAAGACAATTCCCTTGGCTGAAGATAATAGGAGCACAAAAAGCTGAAGATGGGTTAGCGTATAGATTAATTCCAAGGAATAAAATAAATAAATAAAAGTAACTAAAATAGATAATGTAATGAGATTTGCAGAAATTTCTCATAAGACTGAGTACATATAGGCAACTAATACAGAAAAGTATGTTTTGTTTCATAAGGAATCCCAAAAAGACAAATTGAAAGCAAAATAAAAAAAATTTTACTGATTGGTTGGCAGAAATGCAGAACAGGATGTGGACCCTGTGGAACTACTACACTATAAATTGTTGATGGGATTGCACATTGATAAAACAGAGTTGGAAAACCATTTGGTATTGTCTTGTAAAATAGAACATTAAAATCTTCTATGATCTAGCCATTCTTAGTCTCAGCATAATCTGTGGAGAAGCTTTTGAACTCAGAAGTGAAGAATGTACAGGAATGTTCTTAGCAGTTTTATTTGTTTTGATTTTTTAAAAGATGAGCACAAATTATCCAGCTGCATGACAATAGATAAATAAGTCATGATAAATTCACCATATTCTGTAGCAGTGTACATGAAAGAATTATAACTACACTCAACTTGGATGAATTTTAAAAATTATAATATTAGAAGTCTCAGGATACTATGTGATGTCATTTTTATGAAACCCAAAAATAAAAGTAAATATTATGTATTTTAACTTGTATATTTTACACATATTCTTTACTTTGTAATAAATATCACTTTAAAATAATAATACAATACAAATAATTTGAATGCATTTTTATTTACGTTATTTAGAAAGTAAATCTAGATAGTGTTTGTTAAATTTGAGCACTGTCTTATCAATTCTCACAGTCTCTCCATTTCATATGAACATATTTAGATTATACCTCTAAAGCTAATCTGCTTGTTCTTCTTTTATAATAGTGAAGTTGATCCTTTTAGAATAAATAAAACATGTTTTTGTAATCAAACATGCTTTAGTTAAAAACTATATCTAAATTTTTGTGTCTAAAATATAACAACTTTGTCTGATTTTAATTACTAAAGCAAACATTTAAGTTAGATATATGGATTATTCTAGACTAATTCATCTACACTTAAATAAGGAAACTCAACTAGCTTAAAAAAAAGAAATCTATTGTTTCAGCTCTGAATGTCTCTGGGTTAGCATCATTTTAAGGTAAATTTATCCATATGCTGGGGGGGGATCTCCATAAGCAGATCCAAAATTACATGGTTTTTTCATCTGTTATTGTGGAAATAAAGATTATATATGTGTGTGTGTGTGTGTGTGTGTGTGTGTGTGTGTGTGTGTGTGTATAACTGTCTTGTTCTTTACAATCTGCATGCTCATGGTTGGAACAGTTTTCCCTTGTATTTAGTGGTCTTAGAACTGCTTTTAAATTTTTTTTCATGCTGTGGATAAGGCTTGGTTGGACAGAGATATAATGTGAAATAAGAGAGCCTGGGCTATTGTATCTGGTTGAATGGGAGCTGTGCAGATATCTAGCCAAAGAAAAGTGAGTGGTAACCTGAAGGTAATCTCAGAGAAAGAGATCCCTTTGCTCTGTCCTCCTGGATACATCAAATGTCACCAAAGTCTTAGGCCCCAGTAGGACATTGCTGAATTATAAAGACAAATTTTTTTTTAGAGGTGTGGGATTAGAGTCAGAATCTTTGTAGATCTGAGTGGATAGGAGGAAGTAAGGACATAGAGTAGAGTCCACTCTTTCAAGAGAAGTGAAACAGAAATGAAATAAAGAATTACATTTAGAGAGGAATGTGAGGTTGACATTGTTGAAATAAAAGAGGGGTTAGTCCAGAGTTCCTATTGGAAATGATATATTTCTTGAGCTATCAGATGGCCAAGTTTTGTGATTGTATTTGGGGTTTCTTAGAGGGCTAGAAATTAGGAGAGAGAACTGGATATAAAATAGATTTCAGATTGGGGTCAGCAAGGTGTATATTACAAACTAAAATGAAGAAGGCAATGAATTTCAGCATTTTGTCCAGGACAAGGATGAAGAGATGGAGAAACAGTTTCCAACTGAAAACACAATCGAGTACTATAAAAGTTGACTTTGAAGTGGAAGGTATGGAGAGTATACAGTAGACTATTGAAAATGCAGGGATTTGTCAAAACAAGCCATTACTGAGAATTTCTATTTAAGAATCACTTGTTTCAAATGATTGTTAATGTAAAGAGAGTGTAAAAATTTACTGAGGGATTTTTATAGGTTTTATTTTTCACTTCCATTTGAAAAAAAATTACACGATGACAGTTTTTTAAATTATTTTTTGAAGTAGGAAATTCCAGCATAGGTTCTTTCTTGTAATAATTAGAAATATTGTTAGATATAAATAAAGTAAATGTTATGCACAAATTTCATCATTATGATAATAAATTATATTTTGAATATGTACTATGTGCTAGGAATGTGCTTACTACTTTACATGTTTTACCTTATTTAATCCTCACAAGTCACAACCCTATAAGGTATATAGGCACAGGGAAATTAACTACATAAATGTCCACTGACATGAAACTAGGGATTGGTGGAGTGACAATTTATACCTGGATATACTGACTCTAGAGCTGCTGAAGTTGCCACACGGACAGTGAAATGCCATTTTTGGACTCTATGTCTTCTATATCCCAGGACATTGGAACTTGATACCATGAATATAATAGAGAAAAAGCACAGTTTTTGGTTTTAGTCTAGGCCCCTCTGTACACTGATATAATACGCTGACAAAGCACTTATTTTCCCTAAGCCTTGGTTTACCCACTCTAAATAGGGAGTATTATTGGAAATGTGTTTTAATCTAGAAAGAAGTATAAAAGAATTAGAGCAGCATCATTATTTTATCATCATTACCATTTTTCAGGAAGTAGTTCCTGTAAGAGTTAATGAGAGCAAAGCTAGCAACTGGATCTACTGCAAAGAAGGTGGTGCTTTCTTCCTGTTTTCTGAAACTTAAGTCACAACTGAATATTCTCAGTAAAGTGAAGTAGTATGATGAGAATAAATCTACTTTTTCAGTGGTCTTGGAAAACATTTAATTCATTTTACAAGTTTAAGAGGAAATATGGCTAGGTTCTGTATACCCTGCCTAGATCATCTCTAGCAACACTTTTCAGTAACATTTAATCATTTGATCCTATTACAAAAATTTGTATTATAAAACACTTTTCAATATTTTATCATCACAGGAGTATGTAAAGTTTACAGCTCTCTGTAGTTTCAGTTGTACAGCAATGACTGCACTTAAGAATAGTTCACAATAATACTGGTCTCTGATTTTCATCGCTTAAGTGTAGTACACAAGTGTAAATGACAACATTTGATGATACAACCTCGCCATTGCTTAAATGCCCCATGTGCACTCACCATAAAATAACAGGAGGAGAAGTTGCTTAATCCCCACTGGTAATCAAGATTAGAAAAATACAGTCTTAATTTAGGGGAAATATGTAGTAATTTTCATTGGTTTTTGGCTACTTTCTCTAAATCAAATAATCAGTTATGGACTCCGATTTACAAGAAAAAGGTGAAAGCCAAGAAAAAGGTGAAGATGATCTTGTCCCGTCAATGCTTCTTTTACCCTAGCTCCTCGAAACTTAAGTGAAATACTACTATGAAAATTATACTTTAAAGCAGTACCAAAAGTTTCCTCTAATAATAGTGAGAATGAACTCAATTGCATAATTTTTTTTTTCAGGAAACATTCTAAACTTAATTTATTATGATTGAGTGAACATTTCCATCATCTATAAAATTATTAGGAATCTTCTATTATTATAATATGTGTAATTTCCCCCTGCCTGACAATCATTCATACTTAAAAAATTGTTTGTCAGAACATTGTTAAGACAAAAACATAACTTGGAACAAATTCAATGACATCTTCACTGAACAGCAAACTCCTATTATTAAGATGATTGCATTATAACATCTCCAGCTGGGAAGAAATTTTAGAAATCTTAGGTAATTATTTTTTTCTTGGTGATTTTTAAATACTATGTCTTAGTACATAGTAAAACCAATCCTTCATGTATGTGCTGCTGAACTGTTTATCTATCTATCTATCTATCTATCTATCTATCTATCTATCTATCTATCTATCTATCTATCTATATTTTATGCTACAAGTGAGTATGTGTCATTTTATGTGGCTGTATCTTGGCAAGACTATTGAGATAAGTGGGACATACTATGGGACAAGCTATAGGTAGGGTACAAGTTGATATAAGTAAAAAGTATATTGATAAGAGAATATTAAGATAGAAAATAAGATGGCTGACATATTAATCATGGTCTTGTCAAGGAAGAGAAATGTGAACACAAGAATTTTAACATAAAAGAACTATTAATTAAAAAAGGTAAAAGAACATGCTAAAGAAAAAATAATAATAGCAGATATAAGGATCAGCTACTAAGACTGAGGCGAGTCCCCAAGAAAGGAACAAACTTGGGAGAGGCTTGCCCCCACCAAGTCTGAGATGCAGACTTCATTGGAAAGCATGTGTCTTTAGTTCACTATTTGATGGGGAAAGTACCACAGTCCAGGATTGAAAATCAGGAAACTGACCAATGGTAAATCCTATGGATTGCTCACCCGGGTGCTGGGGAGAGTCACTGAGAAACTTCTCACTGACGTGCCAGAAAGACTTACGAGGAAGCTACCCACTGGTGTAACGCTGAAACACAAGAAAGCTGCCTGCTGTAGTGCCACCAAAATTCCCTGGAGGGCGAGAACTAGTAGGAATCCAGCCATATTTTGGCAGTCATGCACCACAGGAGCAAGAAAGAAAAGTTTACTGAAACCAAGAAGACAAGCTTCTTTTTCCTACAGTGTCCTTCCAGTAATGCCCATTTACAAATTTAACATTATGCCAACTGGCAAAGGAGAGATATTTACAGGTTTATTCAGAAAAGTGATATCTGGCATGGTGGTATTCCTGCAATTTCAAAAACTTTATCCCACAAAGGTAACAGAGAACTCATTCAGGGCAGGAAAAACAGCAAGATAAATATAGTTGAAGGGGTATAATCGTACATTGTAATTTTATCAAAATTCATTATCTAAAATCAAAATATAAGGCCTGATTAACATTTAACTAGTTCTTACATTCACCAGTAAATTGCCACTGTGGTACCATCTTTCAGGAGCCCTGGTGGAAAGCTTGGAGTGTCTAGCAGACTCTATTAGGATCGGCCTTAAACTCCAGTGGTTATCTGCCCACTCCGATGAGCCTTTTAATGCTCAGATTCTGCCCCTTGTAACCTTGTCAGCCTATAGATTAGTGACGTCTTTGAGACAAAGCCAGCTCAGATTGCTGGTTTCATTTGTATGTATTTTGCTTCTCTCTGCTGTTTTGACTTCTCAAGTCCTGGTGTTTTGGTCATTTTAAATTTCAACTTGTGGCTTCCAGCATCATTGAAAGAATGTTAATATTCTCTGCATCTTAGAAAGTAGTTCTTGCTCAGCATCTCCATTTGCTCACATCAAGTGAGTTAACATATACTTTAATGGAACAATGACATGAAATGTTAATATCTTCTTTATGTATATTATTTCTGTCTACGATTTTGATCCCTAAGTCCTATAAAGCTTAGTATGTCTCTCATGCTATTAAAGAGAAGAATGAATACACACACACACACACACACACACACACACACACACACACACGCCCTTGTATTTTGGTTTGTTTCTGTTTTCTAGTTGTTCTCATCGGGAGTATTGCTCTGCTACATGCTAATTCATCATAGCTGGAAGTGGAAGTCCATGGAAACATTTTAAAAAGAAATTAATTACTTCTTTAATTACTAAGTCTATGAGTTGCAATGAAATTTTTTTGTGTGTGAAAAGGGCAAAATGCAACATCTAAAAAGTGTTCATTTTTTCTCTTCTTTATCTGTGTTGATATTCAAGGAGGCTTTTTCATCCATGTGGTTTTATAATCTCTGTGAGAAAGCAGGTTCTGGAGCATTCAACCCAAAGTCCTAAATTCAAAGATAATACCATTCATCATTCTGTAAACATCTCTCGTGAGCATCCAATTTGTTCACACACTGAGGCAAAATGTTAGCCTTTTCTGAAATATAGCAGTGGTGACTTAAACTACATTTTTAGTTACTTGAGCCTCAAGAGATTTAGTAAATCAAGACTGCTTAAGTCAGGTTAGTCTGTCATAAGAGCAAAAAGGCAAAAAATCACTACATTTAATTTTTTTTAGAGTTTCTGCTTTCCTGAGTTAGATATTGCTGAATTTCAAGTTTGCTTTTCAATTAATTGTGACATGTGGAATATAATTGTGCATTCATTTAACAATGTATCCCTTATGCCAATGAGGGTCTCTCTTTTTACTGGTTGCACTTCAGTTTCTAATAAAGAATAGGAAGATTTGTGCTCTCATGTTGCTACATATTGAGCCAGGAAGGTAATTTGATGCAAATGAAATACATAGAGAATAATCAAAGGCAACATACAAGTACAAGCCAGACAGTATAAGTAATACCCTACATATGCTGAGAATATGGCCAGAGTGGGCTCCCATGAAGGCAGGTTCTTATTGTAAGCATATGAATAGATATTTAATTTGTATGTAAATCGCATATGGCAGATGCAAAGCACATTTCATAAATTATTAGTTTACTTTTTCCTCTCAAAAACATGAACTGGGAATTTCTGGCTAAAGTGTTTTCAAAAGATTTCAAATAAAACAATTAACAACATTTATTTATTCAACAAATGTTTTCATGATTTTACTTGCTGAAAGGCACTATAGGTGGCCTCTAAAGTACAATGGTAAGAGAATACACGGTATTTACCCTTATAGTCTAATGGATGAGATATTGATATTCACACAAATATAATATTTCAAACCATAATAATTGATAAAAGGAAATAAGCAGCATCATATAAGCATATACAATGAGAATAGCTGATCTTATCTTGGAACTGAGGAAGGCTTGGGTGAGTGCTTTGAATTGAAATATGACCAAATGCCATGTGTAAACAGAGGAAGGTTGAGATTGTGATAGCACTCCATGAAGGAAGAAGGATGCACAGATTAACTGAAAGATGAACAATCTGTCTGGAATTGAGAGAGTACAGACTGAAATCTGCTTCCTCTGACTCCATATCCTGTTTCCTTTAACCATCCTCCATAAGCTATGGTCAAAGAAAACTAATGGGAAAAGGCAGGCTTCAGGACCATGCAGTCTCATTATTGATAACTAGCTCTGTGATCTTGGTCAATTTTCTCAACTCCCTGAGACTCTGTTTTTCCTTAATGTAAGTTTAGCCACCTGGCCCCTCCCACCTTGAAATTCATTTATTCCTACAGTATTTAGGTTTTCCAATTCAGTGACCACAGTTCTCATTGTAAGGTCTTACCTACAGTGGTTCATTCGGCCTGTTTTACTCAGGTTCAAACATAAGCAACATCAGAGGACACAAACATGCTTCAGGAGCAAACAGTCTGACTGTCATGTGACTCACAATGATTGCACAGTGTCTTTTCCTGGCATAATGCTGAAATGAGCATTCCACCCACCTATAGTTCTATCGAGGACCCTGTATGAACTCTTGACAAAAGAGCTTAATTCATGGGTGGGTTATCTTGGTTTATGGGTGCAGCTGAAAATGGATGGTCGTTTCACTACAGCTCCACTCAGAAAGCACTAAAAGTCAGTGATGAGGCGAAATCCTTCAAAGGACAGTTTAGAAAATATACAAACTCATAGACAGTTGCAAATGCATGGCCTATTGGTCAGAGTCTTGTAAAAAAAAAAGATTGGAAGATAGGAGATGAAGATATAATACACAAGCTTGAAGAATTACTGCCCAGTAGTGGTCACAAAACGTAAAGATGTTATATATATTCTTAATGCTTAACAGAGCTCATCAATCTTGGAAGAGACACTTAATTACCAAAGAGACAGAATAACTCAGCCAGTTGATATCCATTAGGCTCTGTCATTGACCACCTGAGAGCAAGCACAATGGGCACATGAACGGAGTAGCCAAAGGGGAGGGTTGTAGGCTCTACGTGGGCTTCTATTCACCAAGTCTAATCAAATTAACGCTTTTGAATGTCCAGTCTTCCAGACTAAGAAATGAACATTGAACAACTAGTATAGCATTTTTCCTCAAGGATACCAACCAGGTTTAATGATAAATTGATTGATTTGGAACTCTCACACTGGAATGGGGCAGCAATTTATTTTCACTGCAATCATCATTTATTCTGCACTCGAGGTTGCCTTTCTTGCCCACACTACCTCAACCAGCACCCACCCACTGAGGGCTCATAGCATGTTTGACCCACCAGAACAGCATCCCATATGATGCTTTATCACATCAAAGCACCCATTTTACATTAAAGGGAATATCATCAGAAGATCATGACCATGGAATTAATGAATCAACCAAAGAGAGTGGTAGCACAACCTCTTGAAATTATAGCTGAGGTACCAGTGTGGGGATAATGTTGCAGGAGGATGGTCACCATTCCCCAGAGTGCTGTAAACATGCTAAATCAGTTACTGTTAAATGTTTCTGTGTTCTCAGTAGGTATGTGCATAGGTCCAGTAACCAAGGAGCAGAAGCAGGAGTATCCTCACTTACTGACACATCCCATGAGTCACTGGAGGAAATTGTGATTACATTCTCATAACTCTGTGCTCTGTGCAATTAGATTCCCATTTCTGAAAAAAAAAAAAAAGACCATTTCTATCCAGGCACAAAGTAAAAGAAAGTCTTGTTGAATTTTGAGCTACAGCCATTGTCTGGGCACTTTGTGCACCTTATACCAAGGAATCAGCAGGCAAGATAATGAATCAGCATAGTCTCAGGTTTAATTGATTATAGTCATTAGAAGGAGGAGATAGAGGAGGGATAAATATATTTGTCAACCAGGTGATTAACTTAAGCATTCCTTAGAACTACCTTGAGGAATTGTAATGGTAAATGGGAAAGTCCAGCACCTGTGGACTAAGAAGGGCACGGTACACAGAGGATGAAGCTTCTCAGGGATGCGTCTAGGTCACCCCACCAGGTGAGTCATCTTCATCACAGACGTGTTGCTCGCTAAAAGTAAGGGAAATTTAGTGAGGTAGAGAAGGAAGATGTGTTCTCTGTAGACCAGCTGCAAGAAATTGCACTGTAATTTGCTCCTCTACTTTCTCTTTAATATTTCTCTAGGGAAGGAGGTCCACTATACTGGAAATAGCTGTTCCCAGGACTCAAACTAAGCCAGTGGGTCTAAGCAGCATAAAGAGAGGATTTTCCTGTCTTGCTTTGCTATTTGAGTCAGATGGCACACTCTCTTCCCATAAAGGATTGACAGGTTTGTTACTCAGCCTGTTCAGAAGGTTGTCACCTGAGCACTCAGCTTTCCTCCGGAATTGTTTCTTCTGAAGAAACATCTCTCCTTTGTTTATGCCTCCTTCCTGAGTCAGCCTGAGTTCAGTGACTAATCAACACAAGGGTATAGGGCTCAGGCTGCTTGATAAAACTTGGGGCAGCTATGAAAACCTCTCCTAGCTCAGAAGTTCTCACAGCATGAGTAATGGTATTGTTTTGAATGTACTGCTGCTCAGTGTCTTCTTCTGCTCAATCTGGTTTCTTCTGTTTTGCCCCAAATGTTGATCACAAGAGTACTCACAAATAAAGTTCCTGCATACTCACATCCATCTCAGTACCTGCTTCTGGGAGATCCTGTGACACTTTCCAAATTAACATCTTGTTGGTCGGATATCATAGGGTGAATCAGAATAGATGATTATTATTCTGGAATGCTTGTTTGAGGCTGATTCATACAGTATGGCACAGAGATCAATGCAGAGATTTACCTATCTGCACTGAAAGTAAAGAAGCAAAAGGTAAAAAAAAGTCTGTATAGCGGACAAGGCTCATCTTGACAGCTATGAGAGGTGCTTAACAAATGATTCTTCTTTAACTAACTTAATTATAACTATTTCAATACAGACATGTTATAAACCTCCTTACTAATATAAAATTTTCTTGCTTTAATTAGCATTCGAATCACTAAATTGGACAATGGTCTACTGAAGGCTGTCACATTATTGCATTTTGACCAACTGTCATGCTTGTCTACTATTATTATTTTCCAATTTCATTGCTCTAGCAATTAATGTTAATTTAAAGTTATTTTAATAAATAAGTCATATTTCTTATTACAGATGTATGCTTCTATTTGAGTAATTTATAGAGAAAGGCAGTCATAAGTTACTTTAATAAAGCTTAAATTAAACTCCAGTGGATAATTATCCTTTAATCAGGTTATAAAGTACTATTTTACTTTGAAATGATTTTTGGTTCTATAATATTTATGATGAATACTTGCATTTATGCTAAATATTTTTTGCTTGACTTCAAATATTTAAAATATTTAATCAAACATTTAAAGTATTTAATATTTATTTTGAACAAAACTGTTGTCTCTGAATTTTCTCAAGTTGAATTGTTATTTTCTGTTAGTGTTTAAGTTACTGTCCATTACCAAGCAAAATTTATAAGGAATACACGTACAGGAGCTATTTTACTAAGTGTTGGAATTGATAGGGCATATTTTGAAAGTAAATAAGACCTGGAGAAATTATCCAAAAGACAATGAATTAAAGAAGTGTTTGGTTTATCCTTAATCTTTGAAATTATTTGGAAGACCATAAGCTTACTATGTAGGGAGTTTAATTACTATTTTCAAAATAGTATTACACAAATATTTGTACATATTTCCCTTTATTTCTCACATAACTATATCTTTTGTGCTAACCTCTGATTTTGCATGGTAAAGACAAAGAAGAAAAATGGAGCTCTGAATATTACAAAAGCCCACAGGAGAGTCTATACTTGAAGCAATTTATATTACAATAGAGCTTATTAAGAAAATATGTGTATATATTTTTACAAAATAAATAATGCTTTCTGGGCGAAGGTTTGTAAAATGATGTGAGCATAAGGAAAAATAATTTTTAATATCATAAAATAAAAGAACGATAAATAATTTTAATGTCCTTTTTATGAGTATATGCTAGTGATTCATATAAATTACTTTACATCTTTTCTAGCAAATTAATGAGTTCGGTACTCTACTTGTCCTCATTTTACAAATAAAGAAAATGAAGTTTAGAAGTATTATAAGGTACTTTACCCAAGGTCTCTTCTCTGCCTCTAAGTGGTTGCATGAAAAAAAGTGTTTAATTACCCTGATTTCAAGCTCATGTTCTATACTTAAGTGCCTAATAAGTACAAATATAATTGTTTGTATGATAAATCATTAAGTGGATAGAAAAAAAAAACAAAGAAAGAAAATAGAAAGAAAAGAAAAGAATGGAAAGAAGACAATAAGGGAAAAAAATATGAAATTCTATGCCCAAACTGTTCGGGCAAATGAAGATAATTTTGAGGGCTTATAAATGTCTAATGAGGACACTCGTGCACAAATAATTTGAGATCTTTTCGTAATCTGAGTGTATTTTAAAACTTATAAAAAGCTGTAAATTATGTTCAATTTTTACTTTTCATCATTTTCTTTTATTATGAAAACATATAGGCCCCAATACTCTCCATTAATTTTGGCTATTTTGTTGAATGTGGTCCTCACAATTATTTTTAATGTTACATATTTACAAAAACACAGGATCTCAGAATTGAAAGGTCACAAATTTAACCATTTATTTGCTGCTGTATTCTCTCTTTCACTTCTTGCCAAGAGACAGTCCAGAATTATTTGTACTATTATTATGACCTTTAAGAAATTCTCATTTATACTGTGACATATTAAATATTTAAAGTCATCTCTTATGTCTCTTTGAGTATGTATTCTCTTATACTCAGTTTATACTTTAAACAATTTTATTTATAAACAGTTTTGGTGAGTTTCCTGTAACCATAGAGACATCTCTGTTTTACTTATAGAAAATTTTGGTTAAAATTTTTTTAAAAGGTATACCTCTTCTCAAATGCATAATACATCATTATGGGATAGTTCAAAGTCTTCATATTGAAAGGAACTGTATTTGAGGAAGTTGGAATGCTAGACTGAATACAGTGTCAGATTAGAACAGATGCTTTTCTTAAATCACTGGAAATACACTGGTGAAAGGAGCACCACTTCTTAGCATCACTAACAAGTTCATATTGTATCTTCTCTGCAGACCAGGGCTGACCGTCGGTCACAGATCTTGGTTTATTCACATCATGGACAATAAAACCCATCTCTCCTTTCCTTTCCCCACAAGTAGTAGCAGCCAAGTCCAGGTGCTTAAATGTCAACAGACAAGAGGCTGATAAGACCATAGAGACTAGCAAGGCTAAAGGAGCAGCCAAGGCATCTTGATCCAGAGAGCTTTAAAGATGATTATTGGACCCGACACATCTAGAGAAAACAGATGCTTTGAGTTGAAATATGAACAAATGCCATGTCCATAACAGAGGAGGGTTGATATGGTGATAACACTATAGCAATTCACCCTCATAGGGAGAGATAGCTATACCTGATACGAACTAAACTTTCCTATACAGACAGCCTCATTCAATACCACTATCTATGTGCTTACCGAATATCTGATTCACAGGCACAGAATTCTACATAAAACATCAAACTGTTAGACCTCTTCACAGTGAATCCTGACATCCATTTGTGATATCAGATACCATACCATTCAGAAACATCTGTCCACATAGAATACTGGAATAGGTTTCTGCAGGCACAACCAATGTATCACCTGGGGATACAGTAATCTGAAATTCGGTGACATCCTTCACTATGTAATCTGTGCATTAAATCAGAGACTTGTATATGGAGTGGTGTGCCTGATGGGAAAAATCACATTAGTCTAGAAACAAAGAGGAGGAGGCAGGAGTGAATCTACTTACCACCTTTCCCAATGGCCAACTGGGAGATCTTTTGTATCAGGTCCCTGTAATTCTACGGTCTGAAAGATTATAATTTCTAGTCCACAAAGTGGAAATACTCTTGCCAGAGGATGTAGCAAGAATACCATTAAACCATAAACTATACCTACAGTCAGGTCACTTTGAACTTCTCATGAATAGGATCCAGCAGGCAAGAGTAGGAGCCACTATTTCAGTAACATAATTGACTCTGAGAAGCAAGAGGTAAGGCTCCTTATATACAATGAGGACAGGGAGGGAACCCTGATCATTTATTTTCCCATGTCTTGATACTCCCCCTGCTGTAATTGTGAGTGGATTCATGTGGCAACCCTGTCTTAAGACATGGAGTCCTCTAATAGGTTATTTTGGCTTGAGGACTCACCACAGACATGGCGAAAACATTCTGGCACCTTCACCACAATACGAGTCTCTTTCTATCCAATTCTCCATTCTTCTCACTCTTGTTTCTCATGTTAGACCTGCACTGCAGTCCAAAGACTCAACTCCTAAGAATTTACTTTTGAATGACATCTATTCTTCTGAATTCTTACAGGGGAACCTCTAGACATCTTCTTTCACAATTATTAAGAGTTGCCTCATAATTTTATATCACTGAATTTTTATGGAAATATCCTCTCTGCAGCCTGATTATAATCTTGGTAAGAAAAGAAACATAGCACTCAAACTAGTTCTCTTGTTGTACTAGGTAGGCTATGAATGCTTTTGATGTTGCTACTGAATCTACATATCTGAATAGGAATATCACATCATTAACTTTTCTTAACTTCCAGAAACAAATTTCAGTTATGCTTGTATTTATGCATATTATAAAATGCCAACTTTAATAACATATATATCAAAAATAAAAGTGATATGTTTGAAAATAGCATACATTATTAATTCTACAAATACCATCCAGAAAGTTCTTGGTGATAAAATCAATTTCTTAGGTATTCAAAATGAGCACCATAATATCATGGGCCACAGCAAAATGAGATAAAAAAGTCAGGGCTTCTTGGATATCTACTCATGAAGCCATATTTTGTGATGACTGTCGAAACTTTAAAAATACTATATTTATGGTAAAAAAAAATAAAGAATTCAATGCTGGAAAGAACAAGTACTTTTAGAATAATCTTATTTAATTTCATTTTGCAAATATATAGAAAATTTAAAACTTACTAAGGTCATATGCCGATATATATCCCAATATGATGTTCAGTATGCTTACCATCTCATGAGCCAAGACCAAGGCCTTAATGAAACATCTCGACCCCTTTAAAAAACTAATATTCAGCATTCATAGGCATGTAAGTGGAAAGAAGATAACACTTTTAAGTCAGACAGACCTGAAGCTTATTACATACTAATTTCATGACCTTGAGTAAGGCAAGTAAACTCTCTTAAGCTCATAGTCATCATCTGAAAGATAATAGGAATGCCCATCTTAGGCAGCTGGGTGAGAAGTATAGCATTCCTGGCATGTGGCAGGCACTTACAGTTATGATCATTTGTCTCTATTGCTTCTGTCAATGCAGGCATAAACAGTAATGTAGAACTGTGTTTACAGTAGCTTGCAAAAGTGCTTTCTTTAAGAAAGTAATACTATCAAGTGATCTACCTTTATTTTTAGGGAATTAGGCCTTGAAAAAGACTATGTTAAATACATTGTGATATAACACTTCTAACTTTTTTTGTAAATAATTCAAGTTTAAGTTTTAAAGAAGTAAATTATATTGTAGCTTTGTTTGTTTTAGATATTTAGGAAAAAGTTTATAGTAAAATATAACTTTGTTCATCTATGAACCTTTAGGACTTCTCACAAGCCATTGATTAATTTCTTCTATTAATGTAGAGCTAGTGGCATTCGATCTCTGGGATTGACTGCCTTTCGCTTTTTTGAGAAGAATGAGGAAGCTTAATAAAAAGAACTTTCAGATACTAGATGATGAAAGAAATATTAAATGTGTCTCAACAAAATTATAAATTTTACATTTTTTTGGTAAAATAAAAAGGCATACAATTTTGTAATTGTATACAAAATTAATATATCCAAAATAATCAAAGGTTAGCCAGAAAGCAGTAGAGGATTATTAAAACTACTGGATCACAAACATACAGCAAAAGTTCTGTAATATCTCTCAGGGGGCTGTTTCAAAGTTTTCTTATTTTATTTGTTATATCATCTCTTTTTGGAAATAAGTGTTCTGCTTATGTTTGGCTTTAGTTTAGTAATTTATGATTACAAAAGGAAATTTCTGACTTGAAACTAAAAAAATAAGAACAAAGCATTTGTTTCTTTGTCACAGCAGTATTCTTTCATCTCTTGAGAAGCTGGAATGACCAGGATGATAACAACACATTTTAATTCTTTGAAAATGTTTAAACACAATAAATTGTGGTAGGCAATGATAATGTGCAAAACACATTGACAATTCACTTATAGTTAGAGACATCAACCTTTTATTACGCGATCATTTATTGATTAAATAACACCAGAATTCACAGTTATAATCCAGTCTTGCACATTTTAATTTTAGTGTGACAGAACAGTTGTGCATGTTATTTTTCTAATTAGAAATTTTAGTGAGAAGATGATTTATTGGAATTATTTTAAGGTAAAACAATTATTTTATTTTTTGTTCCCTTTGATATTTTTCTGCATATACAGGTAATGGAGCCTGAAATTTAAAGTCAGAATTCACTTGAATTCTGGCAATGATTTTTAAACTTGAGATTGCAGGGATGTCATAGAATTAGATATATTTTATCCCATGTGTTCACAAACAGGACTCAAATCGTTCAATGAGAATATTATCTTAAGAGGAAATCCACATTTACATCCATGAGAAATGTTAATGTAGTGTAGTTTAATAAGCATATCAAAATTTAGTGTTTATATAATTTTATTTATATGGGAGAGAGGTGAGAAAAGATTAATACTATTTAAAGTTCAGGAGAATTGGAAGGTGATCCAGTAAACTTTTTAATTTGAGCTGACCAGTGTCTTTATAATTTTAAAGCCCATCCCAAGAGGAGAAACTAATGTTTTAAATGTATATAAAGCTCATATCATAAAATGTATTTTAAAAGTATGTTTTTAAAAAAGTATCAATATTTACATTTAATTAAATTCAAATATTATTGTAATATAGTTATAAAACTTACATATGTATATATATGTGTGTGTGTGTATAAAATTTATTCTTAAACTTTATATGTTTATGAAAAAATAACGTGTACTAATATTTGACTTGTGAAAACAAGAACAATAAAATAGACTTTTTATTAAATAGAAGACTTATTTTTCAGTTTACTGTGATTTGTACACAAAGAGGATCTGACAGAATCAAGGGAGAAAATAATAGATTCAACACTTGGAAAAACTCCTGCACCTACTATGTGTACAGTCTCTGATTAGGAAGAAAAATGTAATTATATTGCAGTACTAGTAAAGTGCTCATAATAAAATTTAGTTACAAAATTAAAATTTGATAAATTGTATTTGATAAGGTAGTTGAACAAATGAGAGAAAAATGGGTTTAACTTCTTAACATATATAAAATCCAAGGAGATTGAGTTAATCAAGCTCATTTTTTGAAAGACTCATATATGATTAAAGGGTAGGGAAATGAGCAGAAGGCCATGGATTTTTCATAGCTGTCTGCCCAGAATGGTTAGGGCCATCTTTCACTAATCTATGACTACTTAGGAAATTATCTGTTAGCTCCCATTTGTTCTGTTCAGTCTCTTTAGCAGATGCTTAAAGACAGAAACGAATGAAAAAAATATACATTATTAACTCCTGTAAATCTTCACAGAGACATATAAGTAATTTGCAATTTTCCTTAAATATTTGCCGAAAGAACTTCAAAAGACCTCACAAGACTTCAGAAGTATTTTTTCCCCTTTAAATATAGTTTTTTCCTCTTTTGTTGCATTGTGTGTTTACCGCCCGTAGTTAGATTTCTTTATGTGATAACAGAAAGAAATTACTCTTTTGAATGTCTCAGTGTAAAAAATTCTTCATCATTATATTTTTTTCTGACAATTACATACAATTAGAATCCTTTTTAAAGAAAATATTTGTTATATATGTATTTCATAATCTTTTGAATACCTCATTAATAAATATCTCCATAATCTATATTAATTTATGCAAATCATTAATGACCTAGCCAAAGGGCATATTACATACTTAATTACCTCATATTTACTGAACAATAGAGTAGTGAGTGTTTGTTTTGTTAGTGATTTTGTTTGAATGGAGAACTGAAGATGTTATCAAAATGCTCAGTCCAAAAGTCATCTGTTTTCCTGTAAGAACTCATTTCTAAGCTCTTTTTTTTTGTTTGTTTTAGAGTATTCCTCTTACTTGATCATCTAGATAATTACCTTAATTATTCACCATATTTTGTGTTTTTTATAGGCATCATCTTCATTAAAACTTAAGACAATCTCCAGAAAAGCAACTGCTATATTTATTTTTATAGTAATGACTAGAGGGGAGAATTCTTTTTAAAATCAATTTTCTGCTTAAATTTCAAGAAAATCAAAATATGTTAAGAATTATATTTTAATTAATATGTTTATGTTTTTTTTTTAGTAAGCCATTGAAAGAAGGAGACCATAAACTTATGGGTCTATATTTTTATCTTTCAGCCCTGACAACTCAACAAAAAATATAGCCTAAAAGTTATATCACAGAAAAATTGCTAATGTACCATTTAAAATGAATAGCCAGAAAATTTTAGAGATTAAAGAAATTCAATTTTAAAATCTAATTCATTTTAGGACTATTGATATGATTCAAATATCTGGTTATTTTTCCAAAAAAGATGCATTAAAGTATATATCTTGAAAGTTTTATGAATAGTAACATAAGGTTTATATACTAACACCCTAAATGAAATACATTATATGTTAAATCTATTTATTTATATACTTTACATCCTATTATATTTAATCAGGCAATATATAACTGACATCTATTGTTTTAATTTTTCTTAATACACTCAGGGGTACTCAAGGGAGAATCCAAAGTAAAAATTCTAAAATCATAATTTAGCCTTTGGGAGCTAGTGTTTGTCTTCACCATTTCACATTAAAAGATACTTTTCTCCATTCTCCCACCCCCTGCCAAAAGTAACACCTAATAGTACTCAGGTGTTTTAGGCAAAGTCTTATACTTTGCTTATATCTCCCAATAACTGTCTCTCTGGAAGCACAGAACCCTAATAGTTATGAAATGATATGTTTATGTAAAGAATAAAAATACACAAAATGAAAGTTTTTGTACCTAAGGGAATACTAGTTATAAAACAAGAAGATAAAGAAAATGAAAGCCACAGAGGACTTATGTCACCCACAATGTACTAAAACTATGCAGTGGTTTAGACCAAACACCCTGATAATGGTGCCCTAATCAGGCTGCAAGTACTCAAATATATATCAAAAACCCAAAGTCTCAGAGACATTAAGGTAAGACATAACTATATTTGTCTATGTTGGAGAACATAGACAAATTATTTATGAAGTGTCATCGAAGAAAACATGCCAGACATTTCAAGTAAACAGAACTTCACATGGGTGATTTAAGTTAAAAGGTTTACAAGAACCTGCCCTTGTCTGCATCACAAATTTGTTTAGGGTATTCATATTCAAATTATGTAGGACAAGATCTGAACTGTCCCTTAATGATTTCATCTCAGCTGAGGTAAAATTCCATCATATAAATAATATGTACATATATTACCTTTCATATTTATCAACACTCTTGAATCTTCATCATTTTTCTTGGAAATGGCCCCCAAATTTTCTATAAAAATAAATACCACAGTCACATATAAGTAAAACCTGGCAATATGCAGCAGAGCTAAGAGATATATTCCATTACAATTTTAATACATATATCAGCACCTGTGTGACTAAAACGCAATATAAATATCATTCTAATTTTATATTATCTGTTAATTGCATGCCACTATGAAAAAAACTAAACTCAGCCCCACATTTTAGAATTATAATTATTGCCTTGAAATTGCCTAATTTACTTACCAAAAAAATATTAATCATTCACAGTATGGTTATCAAATCAGAAAATATGAAAGTAAGGAACTTAGTCAAGCTCAATTATATGAAGAGAGCCTAAATTGTAATCCCAACTTCATATGTTAAAACTCCTTGTTTTCTGATAAAACTGAATGATAGTTTATCATTTTTACCCTTTTGGTTGATTTAAATATTTTTAACAAAACAACTTACTTGATTTGGGGAGGCTTTTTATTTTCTCAAATTGATTATTTTTTAACACATTTGGACAGGAAGGATCTTAAGATGGTAAATTTCTAACCTAATGCTCTAGATTATGAAAATGGCAACTGTTTCAACATAACCTTTTGTAAATATAAAAAATTTTAAATACTGATTTTTTTAAGTATTCATCAACCTGTAACATTTTCAGTATAGTCTCTAATCCATAGAAGAAAATTGTTCTCTGAAAGAATTCAAGATATAACACAAACACTCAGGAAAAAGAAACCATGTCTGACCATTTATTCCACCTTTTCCTTTGGGTCCCTAATTCTTCTCATGGCTGCTACAACTTTTGTTTACAATACATTTTAAAAAGCTATCTCACATTCTCAACTATCCTCACATTCTTAATTTTTTAAAACTTTTTTTTTAGGCGAGGCAATCCTTGGTTGACCTCACAAATTGCAAGGACCTTGTCAGTTTACAATTATTTATCTATCTATCTATCTATCTATCTATCTATCTATTTATTTATTTATTTATTTTTATGCCTACAGCACCTGGTCTTCCTAGGTGGTCTCCCATCCAAGTACTAACCAGGCTTAAAATTTTTTTATATGATATTTTGTTCCATTGATGAGGCTTTATTTAAGTAACATTCCCTTAGCTTCCCTGTGATTGTTCCCTTCTGTCCCATTTATATTCATGAAGATTCCCACACTGCAAAATATCAAGAGTTAATTCAGCAGACAACCTGAACTCTCTTATGAAGACCTCAACAGCTTCTAGGTGGCTATGAATACCTCTGTAAGCAGTTCAGGGGTTTCTTATGTCTATATATGCACGAGCCTGTGCAGGGTAATAACAAGATAATTGGCTCACAGGGTCCAACCCATAGATGGCAAAGAAAATTGTAAAAAGAACAAGCTCTGGATGGCATTGATCTCATTTGACTCTTGTATTTTGATATAATCTTATTGGCCTCTAGAAACTAGTACCGGAACCAAGACTCTTCATCTATTTCTCTGGCCACTTAGTGTCTTAGGGTAAAGAAGAGAAAAACAAGTCCAGTTCAAAAATATTAAGAGATTCTGACAATTTTGTATTTACTGGTGTCAAATTAGTAGCAAATCAAACCCTAGTGAAGGCTATCTCAAAGAGAAAGCTATCACTAAAACTTTAAATTTAACTATGACTATCATGATCATATCTTCTTCAAAACCTATCTAATTCTGTCTTTCTTCCTGTCACCATAACAACCAATATTCTATAATGAGAAATAGCATTCTTAATAAAAAAGGCATAGAGAATCTTTCTTATGTCGAAAATGTTTTCCTCTGGTCCTTCTTGAGAGAAGGAAAATATGTAGAAATAGAGTGGTGTTAAACCACTTACAAAAAAAAAACAATAAAAAACATGTCAATAGTCAAAATAATTAGGTTTAAGTTTTAGGTGATTTAAATGTATTATCTCATTAATTTTCACATCCATTATCTGTGGCATTTTATAATATAGAAAAATAAGGCACAGAAAAGAAGTCTAAACATTTGCAACAGCATGGATGGACCTAGAGAGTATTATACTAAGTAAAAAGGTCAGACAGTAAAACAAATACTATATGATTTCACTTATATGTGGAATCTAAAAGTTAAAATAAATGAATAAACAAAACAAAATAGAAACAAACTCATAGATCCAGAGAATAAATTAATGGTTGCTAGATGGGAGAGGGGATGGATGAAAAAGGTGAAGGGGATTTGGAACTATAAATGACCAGTTATAAAATTAGTAATGAGAATATAAAGTACAACATTGGGAATATAGTAAATAATATTGTACTAACTTCGTTTAGTGCCAGATGAGTGCTAGACTTATCGCGATGATCACTTTGTAAGATATATAAATGCTTAATCACTTTGTCGTACACCTGAAACTAATAGAATATTGTATGTCATATATAATTTAAAAATAAAATTTTAAAAAAGAAAGGAAAACAGGCGTAAGTTGATTACTACAGGCAATAAATGGCATAGAGAAAGAGGAGGGAGGAAAAGAGAGAGAGAGAGGAATATAGAGGAATATAGGCACTTTGAATCTAGGCAACGTATTTTTAACTATTAAGTTAACCCACCTGCTAAAATCCATTTTTTATTCAACATGTGTAATATCTGTCAATTACCATACGAGGCAATGGAAATAAGGTAGTGAATAAAAGGGATTTTGCAAACAAGTGAAAAAAAAACACACAAAAAACCCTACTTCACTGATCCTTTTATTTTTAAGAGTGACTCAATATAACTAAGAAGTAAAAAATATTCTATTTTAGATCAAGACAACTGTGTGGAGAAAAATAAACCACAGAAAGCGAATACAAAGTTCCCAGGACATATATGCTGGAGGTTTAAACAAGTAGACAGTAAAAAAAAGTCAGATTGATTATGTTTGCGTATGAGAAAAATTACTTTATCAACGATTTACAAAATGATTCAGAGGAAAAAGTTAGAATGTGATTCAGAAGAGAAAGTTTGCATTTAGAAATATTTTTAAAAATAAATTAAAATTTTTGGAGCAACTTTCAACTAGAAGAAACCAATCAGCTGGGAATTCTGCAGAAAATATTAAAGACCAGCCAGAGGATGTCATGCTTAGCTATTGTTTTGTTTGTTTTTTTAATCTCAGGATCCGAAGACTGAAAACTAAGTTAATTATGGAATACTGTGTGGCTTCTACTGCTTTAATTTTTGAAAATAATTAAGCTTCTTTACTTATGTACAATGCCTCCAAAAATTGTATAAGAATGTAAAATGTGCAAAATTTGAATAACAAAACTATAGCTTATAATAGTCACGCTCAGGGAGAAGTGAGACTGGTTGACTTTGTAGTAATACTAACACATGAGACTTCAAAAGGTTACTCATCATTTATATACATGTCATCTGTATAGCATTTGCTTCATGAATGATGACATTTGATGAACTGCTTGAATTTTGAAACTCTGAATTCAAGAAATAATGATAATACCGATCACTAGTTAAAGGCTTTTAAATGTTTTGGTGTTTGCTTTTTGTTATACTGTGGCCTTCATTCTTTAAATCTATGGGTAGTTGATAGCCTACTAAACTGTTCAGAGAAAAGATTTTCCTCAATTTTCTAGGTAGTACATCAAACCACTAGAATAGAGGATTGCTTTAGTAACATTAGATCTCTGATACAGATAGCTCTGAAATTAAGATCATGTGGTCTTCCTCCACATTTTCAGAATGTGACTTTAACTTCTTATATTTAAAGTTTACATATTTATATAAGTAAATATAAGTTAACTTATATTTAAATTCACTCTATGATCACAAACCAACATTATTGAATTTCTTCGTCTTCCATACCTAATTTTCATCTATCGTCTCCATTTATAAATCATATTATCAAAAACAATATGTTAAATATTTTTCATTAATTATGTTTTCGTTTTTGAAATAAAAAAAAGAGAGGTAGATCTGTAAAGGCGATTGTGCAGTTAAAGATCTGGGCAAATAATATGAATTCGCTTTTCTCAGGAAAACTTTCCATGTTACTATGTTTTCTACCAAATTGATGTTTTTGGCTACGTAACTAAAGTTAAAAGTAATGCAGTGTTTATTATGTTTAGTGCATGCTAAGTGTTATTCCTAAAAATAACTATGTTAACCTATTTAATGCTAACAACCAACTATAAAGGTAGATACCATTACTGTTGCTGCTCTTCATTTTAGAGAAGTGAGACATGGAATGAAAACATAATTTATTGGAAATCTCCTACTTAGAAAGTAGCAAAACTAGGATTCTCCCCAAGTAGTGTGGTTCCAGAATATGCACTCTTATTAACCAGCACACCTTCATGGTACTTTAAGCATGTGTAATCATTTATTTAACCACTTACCTATTTATACTTGATGGTTCTAAAATTTTTGAAGTAGTAAAATAACACCACACTGAGCATTCCAGCAACACAATATTTTCACTCATCTTTTATTATTTTCTGAGGATATAATAGTATACAATAAATTTCAATATATAAAACAACATTCCTTTATTTAAATTACTCTCCATTGAAGTTTTATAAATATGTCTAAGTTTTGATTTCTTTTCATCTACAATAATATTGTACACATTTCTCTTTCAAAGGAATTTAAAATTAAGTGTTGTTTCAATTGTGTGGAACCTGTCATTCCACAGATGCCACACATTATAAAAACTTGGTGCCTGCCCCGCAAGCCTCAAGCTCTCCCCATCCAGCTTCTGTCTGACCCTTGTCTCTTGTCAAGGCCACCAAGTCAGGGCTCCGGCAAGATCATGCTCAAGGCAAGGGAGGGTGAGGGCGGGGGCAGCACACCAAAGGCATTCTCTGATCTTTACCTGGAGCTCTTGCTGCAGAAGCTCAGCCGCTTGAATGCCATGACCGAGGACACATATATCGATGGGTCTGCTGCCCCCAGGTAGCCCTGCCCAGGCTAAGGGGTAACTCATGCAGTTGGAGAAAGTCACAAAAAAGCCTGTGGGAATCATCTGAAGCTGAATGAAAAGCAGTCCTGTATGGTGGCAAGAATTCTTCATGGTGGCATGATCTACAGACTAAAAATCAATGGCACAAATGTGACGAGTCACTTGGTAGGTAGATCAGCTGCAGAAGGCGATGAAAGAAACCAAAGGAATGATCTCATTAAAGGTAATTCCCAGCACAAATCTTCCTGCACTACAGATGTTCATGAGGGCACAGTTTGACTATGATCCCCAAAAAGGACAATCTGATTCCTTGCAAGGAGGCGGCGGGACTGAAGTTTGTTACTGGGGACATTATCCCCAGATCATCAACAAAGATGACAGTAACTGGTGGCAAAGGCAGGTGGAAGACTCTTTAAAGGAGTCAGCAGGATTGATCCCTTCTCCCAGAGCTGTGGGAATGTGAGTGGCAAGTGTGGTTCAGTCTGCTCCAGGCTAAGCTCTGAGCAGCAGTCCCTTTGGAAAGAGCATAATGACAAGTGTCTGGTCAAGCACAGTCAAATTTTTGACTATTTGTGTGTTGTATTCTAGGAAGAAGTAATTTTACTCCCTGCATTCAAGAGAAAGATGCTAGTGCTAACTCGAGTCAGTGGAGTGTCACAGCCACATTAAGAATCCCTTTCTGAGCCTGGACCCAGAGAAGTTTGCGTCCCCTGCCCCATATACAACACTGCTGCTCAAAAAGACTGAGACGGACCAGAAGGAGCACCACCTCATCTCCGAGGAGGAGGTGATGAGGACAACTCGGCCAACGAGTTCTTGGAGTTTGGCAACTCCCTGAGCAACATGTTTAGCACCCAATTTGAAACAGTGCACCAGATTCATCATCAGGACAGGATCGCCATCCTTGACCTGGAGCCCTAGCTGCTGGAGATTGTTCACATGGCAGAACTTTCACCTTTCCTGTGTTTATAGCACCTCCTGACCAGGGCACTCATGGAAGCCCTGCAGCAGCTACAGAAGGACTCTGAACTGCCAGTACGCTCGCTACTCTGATCTCTCACTGGTCAATAATGGCCTTGGTGAAACCCTTAAGAAATTGCAAGAAACCTTTGACCAGGTGTGCAGTTCTCTGCAGTGAGTGCCTGTCTCCTGAGTTTGCTAAACCTGCAGAATAGGGGAAACCCTGTATACTTCTCTTCAGTGTTTGGAACTGCATTCCCCTTGTTTTAGGACCATCAGGATTACTCCAGAATTTTGTGTCAGCTTCCAGCTCTGCACAACTATCTTAATTAGGCCAGTCTTGTTTAGACTCCTGAAGGGCTGAGCTCTGGTTTTCCTGATACATGGGGCCCCATTGATCAGGATTTCAAAAGGATCTCTGGAAACTGAGGGGTCAAAAGTAACTGCTAATTAAAGATCATACACATGGGAAGGAAAAGCAATGGAC
This sequence comes from Pteropus alecto, assembly GCF_000325575.1. Taxonomy (NCBI): domain Eukaryota; kingdom Metazoa; phylum Chordata; class Mammalia; order Chiroptera; family Pteropodidae; genus Pteropus; species Pteropus alecto. The sequence goes on along the minus strand of NW_006441953.1, from coordinate 12,421,345 downwards.
CCTGTCCCTCTAAAGCCTGTGCTCCTTCATCTTTAATCACACTGGGCATTTCATTTGTCTTTAATTTGAAAAAAACATTTTAACTGCACCTTTCTAAAATGCCAAAATGAAACAGTTGTGCAATGGGATGTCTGCGCTAGGAAAACCCTCAAAAGCAATGAAAATATTGCTGTTGAAATGCCAAAACAAACAAACAAACAAACAAACAAAAACACCACACCTTTGTGGTTCATTTTCTCTTTGGATACAGTCTTTTCCCCTGCAGAGGGGCACACTTATGAACAGAAACAGCATTTCCTAAAATGCTGACTTACTTGAAGGTAGTAAGAAACTCACAAAAGAACAGATGCTTAGAGAGCAGTGGAAGATTGTTATATTTTTCTATTCATGGTAAAGTTAAGTGTAGGACAGAGGAATGGCAAATGATTTCCATTGTGCGGCTGTGTAGGAGGATGTGGAAAAACTGCAATTTCAAACTTCTCACCTACTTTAAAGAAAAGATACAGAACATTTTGAAATTTCCCTTGTGTTGGAGAGAATAAGAAAAAAGTTAAATATTAATAATAAGCATCACGGCTCAGCAAGGACACACAAGACTTCCTGTCAAGAGTAGACATCACAAACTTAAAATTGTTTAGATAATACAATTGCAGAATGTATAGAATCAATTGATCAATTTCCTTCTGTTTTAAGATTTTTTTTCACATTCACATTGCCACTGTTGTTTAATGTTTAAATTTTTTTCTAAGTAGGTTAGATATAACTCTGCAAATGTAAAAAGTATGTCATATGTTCTCCACACACTATAGGGATGATTATGTAAATACAAGTTATCTTCAAATGCATGTTCAGGCAAGTTAGGTTTGATGCTGAATGCATATTCATCTCTTCCCGTGTATACCATGAATATTCATTTGTCTGCCATATAGATATTTTTCTCTCTTAAAAGTCAGTCCATCCCACAGGACCAAGTAGCTTTTTCCAAATATACACGAACTGATGAGCTTTTTTTCACTCTTTTCTGGGGCCAGGCAGGGATCGATACTAGTTTAGTAGCATTTAGTAAAATCTTCCAACTAGTTTTATGATAGAAATATATCCATATCCTTCATTCTTTCACAATATTTATTAGGTTTATATTATGTACAAGTCTTTCTATCAGGCTTGGGACATAGAATAAGGCCATCAAGGATCTTCTAGGTGCTGAAGGAGAGAGACACCCATATATATGTGTCTATGACACAGGGTTAGAAGAAATCATTGAAGCTGTTGGTGGGTGAATAATAGGGAAATTTCACACAGCAGGATGTGTCTAAGTAGGTTAGAATAAGGTCGAATGGACATCCAGGCACAGATTTTAAAAAATGTGAAAGAAAACTGAAAAGGTATGTCCACTGGAGACAGCTAAGTGCTTTTAATAAGATTAGGCTGAGGAAGAAGGGGTAACAAGGTCAGAGAGACATACATTTTACATGCCAGGAAAAAGAACTGGGGCAAGGGCAACAAACAGAAGGATTAGAAGTGTACTCTGTGAGAGGAGCAAAAAATGAAATTATATTTGTCATGATTCATGCCTTTCATATATATTGATGAGTGGTAAAGAAAGTGTATGCTTACATATAGAAGAGGTGATTTTTTTAAATAAATAAAATGTCAACCATATATAAAATAATTGGAAATATCTAATGACCCAATTTTGTCCTGAACAGAATAAATTGCTTTTCTTAACTTCTATAAAATTTGTGTCTAACAAGGAGATGATGAAAGCCCTCAGATACACCTATTTTTTTATTTCCAAATTAATAAAGAAAATATTGCAGAGAACATTACATGGATGTGAAAAATACTCTGAAGATAATGAACTCATGAATACATACTAGACAGTAGAGTGCAATGCAATGAAATTTCATTTGTGTCATATAGAATCTTATTCTAACATCTTCCATGTTCTGAAAAGGGCAATTACATAACAGATAACACCTCTGTGGACCTAAATAAAAGAGAAGATTTTAATCTCCAGAGTAAATGTTTAGATTTATAGAACTCACAAATCATTTAGCACCAGATCTTAAATAGATTGCAATTAGTTTTTTTCCCTTGTTCTTCATGTAAAAATAAGTGGGCATTGCTTTAATTATGAGGTAAAATAGGTCCTCTGTTTACTTTCAAAGATGACGTATGTGACATAAATGCATCATAGACATAAAACCAAAAGGTAAACTAGAGGGTCTCTCTCAGTTTCAGATGATCATCACTGAGCCTGAACTCTGGGGCAGTAATTTTTTTTCTTAAAATTTCTTAAAAATATATATTCTATCATGAAACTAGAAGACAGATATAACATATGATAAAATACACATACGCATATGATAGAATACATATGTATATACATATAATCTAATATATTCAATCACAAAACTAGAAAGCAGCAACAACAACAAACTAGTGACTATGAATACCAGCACAGTGGAATTTAGACCTGACATAAGAAAGGAAAAAAAATATTTACTGCCACAGTGGCCAGGCTCGATGTTGATATCTATAATGCTTTACTGTATCAAAATATTCTATCTAGTATATACTTTATATATATACTTTGCCCTCTTTCTTTGTCCTTCTTTAAATCTCCTTCTGCTTTTATAGGTGTGTGGGTGTGTGTGTGTGTATGTGCATGCGTGCACACATGAAGAAAATACCATCTCCCATGAATCTAGTAAAGAGCAACAGGTCAAACCTGTAGGCATGAAAAAAATAAAAAAGTAATACATGGAGAAGACTCACATGCACACACACATTCAATATTTAGACTCATTTGGGTGAATTTCAGGATAAAAAGTGTCATAAACACACACATTATATCATTACTTTTTTCTTATTAATGCCAACATTCCTCGTCCAAATCTTCTGGCTACCCCTTTCCTGCTGGAAATTTCTCACTAGATACTACCTATTCAGCTAACCTCTATCATGTTTTCCATGCTATATTCATCTTTTCTTTTCTCTATCTTAAACTATCTGACTCTGATAAGAAGATTCTTTTTCCATAGGAAAAAATATGTATTAAAGTGATTTTTTTTCTTCTTTTGTCAAAGACAATTTTCTTATTTAAGATAAATTATTTTATCATTTATTTAATTAATATTTGTCTCCACTGTTTATTCTGCATTCAAAAATATTTTTACTTTTCAGCTCTATGTCAAGCACTATGTAAGCAATTGCAGAATAATTGCTGAGAGGTTTCGTACCAACCCTCACTCAACTTAGAGTCTAGCCAAACATTTTCCTACTTCCTAAACAGCAGCACTGGACTAAATATGCTTGCTGCAGTGTTCGTAGTGGAATGGCCATCACTCTTTGCCAATGTTGTGTATCCCAGTTCTTAGGACAAAATATGAAATAACTTCCTATTTCTAAACTACACTGCCCAATACAGCAGCTGCCAGCTACACAAGACTCATTAAATCTAAATAAAAATTAATTAACATATTTTATATAAAATATTATTTTCTTAGTAACACTAGCCCTCTTTTAAGTGCTCAGTAGCCACATGTTGTTAGACAGAACATCCATTGAACATCTCCATCATTATAGATAGTTTTATTGGACAGTGGTATTCTATAATATATGTGCCAAGGGATTATCTTATAATTTTATAAAATTTCTTTTTCTTTTTTTCTACTATGAGTGCAGATTAGTGAATCCTTCTGAAGCCCTTTAGAAAATGAAAGAGAAACAAGTTTACACCCAAATTTTAGTCAATATGTTTCTTTATTCTTTTTTGTTGTTATATAAATAATTATTTTCTGAGTCAGTAGGTGTTTTGTTTTTTATATTCCTCCTTAGGCGGATCTGAAAATGGGCTTCATCCATGTGTTAGTGTTCAATTTGATTTTTGTATATTGACTATTTTTGAATTAAAGCATGTTGTGAATTAAAACATGTTTTGTACTTACGGTTTTCTTAAATTCAAAGTTACTGAAAAATAAAAGTGAAACTATTGATGTTTTTCACTACTGAATAACAGATAATTTTATTAAGCTTTATGTAATTTAGGAAAAATAATTTTGCTTATATTCTAACTGTTCTGCTCCCAAATCGACGCGGGGGGGACGGGGGCGGGGAACTTTTGCTATCTTCTAGAGACAAGTATTTGAAAGTGTGTTTTATGTTTATTGAGAGGTAGTTTGAAATTTGCTATAAACTGTTGTACACTGAGCTAATAAAAAAAAAGTCTTTAACCAAAGATAATATATATAAAATAGTAGTAATAAAATAATAATATTTACAACCAAATCAGGCACTACTTTAAGGTTTTTACATAATTAGCACACATAATCATTTCAAAAGCCTTCTGATGGTGATGATGATGATGATGATGATGATGATGATGATGAATCTCTCCATGAGAAAGGTGAAGCAGGATTAGAATAAGATACTCTAACCAATTCTAAAAAGATTAGTAATTCTTTCACTACAGAAAGCACGGAAAGGTGAAGTAACGGAGCTTGAAATTAGAAGAAAAGGTTTGAATTCCAGCTCTGCTGTTTTAACACGATCATTACCACGTCGGTGGTTGTATGTATGACCTTAGACAAGATACTTAACTTCTGTGTTTTAATTCTTTATATTTATAATAAATGTATATGATTATCAAAATGTTTAAATTTAACAAATTTAAAATTGTGAAGAAACCGAAAAAGAATTAATTTTAATTAATCTTTTTTTCCCACTCACTAACCTGTCATTGTTGAGAAACATTCTCAATAACTATTTCCCCACATATCTTACTTTTCCTTTATGTATTCAGATTTTAGCCTGCTATCAGCTGACATATCCAGAAAATATTTTCAAAAAAAAATTATTTTTAAAGCCTCATATATGTTTAATGATACCGGGTATGACTGCACAGGCTCAGCACTGTACAATGCTCTTGAATTCCCCATTCACAAGGAATACAACCATATGATGTGGCTGGGATTTATAAATTTGTCTGGATGTATTATTTAAAATGTGTCCTCCTTCAATACTCCCAATTGTGATATAAATTAAACACTTAAAGCATATGTTTAGAAAATATGTTATTGGTTATTGATACACAGAAAACATGACTATATAAAATTGGAACATGTTTCTTTTACTGTAATCTGGAAAATTTTTGTCTTCATTCATCATGTCCCTAGGCATCTACAAACAACTTCACACTTTGTCCAAGTGTTAAAATTAAAATAATATTGTGAACTAGAGCAATGGTTGTATCATCATGACATGATACTAAATACTTTCATGTATATGATACATTTTAGGTAAACAATAAACTAACCCCAGTTTGCATTTTATAAAGTCACCTATCATTTCTATTTAATATTAGAACATGTTTTTAAGTACCACCCCTATTCTTAAAATCTGCCAAAAGAGGCATAAAGCAAACAAACAAACAAACAAACAAATAACACCAAGTTCATACGATTTTATTAGAGTGATTAATTTCTATGTCTTACTCTGTTCATGAGCTTTGAGGAACTGAGGATATAAAATATCATCCACACACAACTAGGTATAGCCAGCATTCTTATGTACTTTGAAAATACACTTTTCTATGTCTTTTCATTATCTCAAACATTGAGTTGACTTTGGAATATTTAAATTGGAAGGGGACATAGAAGTGAAACGGTTCATTGCTTTTGTTGTCCAGATGGAGAAACTGGAGTCTAGAAAATTTAGTGAAACTGTCAGAAGCATGACAAACATGAGAATCTATGTCTCTAAAATCCATTTCTGCTCAAATGTAGTGCCTCCCTCCAAAAAAGAAATATAAAGGCCTGCAGTTCTGACCTATAGCTCTGAGTGCGTTTATACACAGGCAAGAGAAATTTTTCTTAGCTGTATCAGGAAAACAGAACAGGCTAATTATACACTATAATTAATTCTATTTTTCTTCAGGGCATTCACATAACTTAGGGGCTACTTTGAATTCAAAAGAACTATCTACTGTCATATTTTCTTGTAGATTTATTAAACCTAAGATAATTTTTTCCATGAACATAATTCTATATGCAATCTGCTGTAAAATGGCCATATATTTTTAAGGATGTCTTTCAATGCTTAAGTTCTTCTGCTGTTTGTACTTCCATCTGTTATTTAAAAAGCACTAACATCTCTTACATAAAAATATATCTATATCAAGGATAAACTTCTTGTCTTCATATAAGAAAAATTCAGTAGTCTTAAATAGTCCATATAGAAATATACAAACTAAGGAATTTGTCTTACATATGAAAATGCTTAAATGGCTTAGATTTGTGGAATTTAATTTTTGTTTTGTAAATGTAATGCAATGTTTCCAGAAAGGCAGTATAATATGATTGGTAAGAGCATCAACTCTGAGGTCAATGTTGTAAAATTCAAATCTTGGCCCTATTCCTTATGAACTGTTTGAACTTGGGCAAGAAATATATCCCCTATGAGCTCCAGTTTCCCTAATGATAATATGGAAATAGTACAATAGTCTCTCCAATCTGTGATTTTGTTTTTCATAGTTTCAGTTACCTTTGGTAAACCATGGTGCAAAAATATTAAATGGAAAATTCCAAAAATAATTAATGTTTTAATTGCATGCTGTTCTGAGTAGCATGATGAATTCGCCTGCTGTCCTGCTCCATCCCTTAACACAGGGGTCTCCAACCCCCATGTCATGGACGAGTACTGGTCAGTGGCCTGTTAGAAACTGGGCCACACAGTAGGAGCGAGAGAGCGAAGCTTAGTCTTTGCAGCGGCTCCCCACGGCTAGCATTGCCGCCTCAGCTCCACCTCTGATCATCAGGCATTAGATTCTCATTGGAGCACCGGTCTCTGGTGCCAAAATGGTTGGGGACCACTGGATGTAAATCATCTCTTTATCCAGCATATTCATGCTGTATATGCTCCTCACCCATTACTTAGTAGACATCTTGGTTATCAAAAATAGAAAATGAGTCCACATTCACCTAACTTTTCCTTTATTCCAGCCCAGAATAAAGGATTCAATAAGTTTTAGTTATTATTACTATTGTGATTATCACAATAACCAAAATACAAATCATGTAGCCATCTTCATATATATATATGTGTGAAAATATATGTGAAAAATATATTACAAAATATAATAATATATTTATAATTACATTAATATGAAATATTAATATATGTATTTAATATCATATATTTATTATATGATATATATTGTTTATAATATCATATATAATATCATATATATTGTTAAACTATTATTTTAATTATATTTATGTGTATGTGTGTGTATATATGTGTGTGTGTGTGTGTGTGTGTGTATATATATATATATATATTTGGGATTTTTTTTGGTATCACAAGTTTTTGTTTTGGAGAGAGGACATGTAGTTAGTGAGGGGCAGGAATGTGACACATCAGACAGTACCTTGCTGTTTTGGAGTTTGGTGTCTAGTCAATAGTATATGATGTTTACTTACACCAGAGAATCTAGTAAAACCCTACAGGATTTTGAAAGCATGCTTTATTACAAGAACCTAAATTTCAATGAGTTTGTTAATTTTAAAAGATATTTTATGTGGCATTCAAGTCAGCATTGCCTCTCCATCCACCATGCGAGATCCAGAAAAGAGCCTCTCTAGATTTATTATTTCATTAGCTAACAACTTTGATTAATCTAATAGGTCCCTAATTCCATTTGAATCTTCACAGACTCTTTTTATTCTGGAAGAAGGAGAACTTCATTGTCTCTCTGGGCTCTTGACATTGAGTAATGAATTATTGTTTGCTTTCTGTGCTCTAGGCACTACCCTTAACTTACCATCAAAGGAATACGCAAGGGCATATATAATTTGATTTTAAATATGCTTGAAGAGGACAATAAAATGCTATGCAATTAATAATCCCTCAAAGTTTACAAAACCTTTGTAACCAGGCTATTACAAGAAGTAGTAATCAATTTTAATCATTTTAGAGAAGAACAAAACATAACACCCTCACCTACATATACAACTACTCAACTTTCTGATTACCCATATGCCAGAGGTAAAGAGAGCGGAGTCAAGATTATATATTTTTATGATAAGCTTTTAGTTAAATTATGCTACAAATGCATAAAAACTTGCAGTTTGATGAGAATTTCAAACTAGAAAACAACCTATTATTATTATTATTATTTTTATTATGGTTGTACATTAGAGGGGAACAAGGCAAAGAAGATGATACCTTAGAAGCTTTATATATTCCAATACTTAATGTGATATTTTTATGTTTTCTCAGAGTTTCTGCAGAGGTCCTGGGTGCAGAAATTAATCCAATAGCCAACAAGTACTCCAGATTCTAAAGTATGGTACTGCATTACCTGTGCATGACATGTTAAGAAGTTATAGTACTGATTCTATCAGCATTTAAAAATCACTCACCTATAATAATTTAGAAAAGTCAAGGAGAAACTATATCTTTAGGGAGACTTGTCCGTACTTTGTGCACTATTTAAGCAAAAGGACAAGACGAGTTTCAAAATGATCACTCAGAGAAGTTGATGTGTAACATACTAAGTTTGGGCAGCATGAGAACTCTGTGAGGGGCTGTGGCTAGATGTTTATTAGTTCAGGATGGCAGGAGATCAGAGAGTCACAGGGGTCACTAGGTATGACCTATGTTTCCATATACAATGGCAGTTTGAAAAGCTGTTATTCAATGGATCAAAAGTGGGCCATGCAGAAGGAAGCTGGTTGCAGCTTTCTTAAAATAATATCTACCCAAGAGTCCTGTCAGAAGTTATAAATTGACCCAGCATTGCAGGGACCACAGGAAGCCAAAGACTTTAATGATGGAGTCATAAAATTCCAGCCAGAGGAGATATCATTGCGGTTTGAAGAAATGCATTTGTAGCTTCCCAGCAGGGAGTGGAGGGTGAAATGAGTGGGATGTCTAATTAACACATGAAGTGTGCAGCAGACTTAAGGTGGCAGAGGGGAGAAAATTCACTGTTGTTAAACTTTAAGTACTTTATTCTTACAATGGCCCAGGTTGAGCTTTAATTAATGGAAATATGGGCATTTGTATTTTTAAGAAGAACATGGTTAAGATACTGTCTATGGACAAGGAAAGAACTAGACTAGAGATCAGTTGTAGGGACAAATGGAGAAAATTCAGCTTCTTCAATTTAAAAGTTACACAGTGGGTTAGACTCCTTCTGTGGTTGCCATAACAAATGACCACAAATTTGGTTGCTTTAAACAATAGAAATTTATCCTCTCACAGTTCTGGTGGCTAGAAATTCAAAATCAGAGTTTTATCAGGGTTGGTTCCTTCTTGGGGGCGTAAGAGGAAAATCTGTCCATGCCTCTCTCTTAGTTTCTGAGGGTTGCTAATAATCCTTAGCATTTTGTTGTTTATTTGTTTGTTTGTTTTTGGCTTGTGGCAGAATAATCTCTTCCTTCTTCATCACATTATGTTCTCCCTGTGTATTTTTCCAAATTATTTATCTTCTTGTAAGAATACCATCATTGGATTGGGGCACACAGTAATCCAGAATGACCTCTTTTTAACTTGATTACTTGTGCAAAGCCCCTATTTCTATATAAGGTTCCATTCATAGGTGCCATCCATGTGTACATGAATATTCGAGGGAAACTATTTAACCCACTATACTTGCCAAGTATTTACCAGGAAGAATTTTGAAATAGATGTATTTTGATTTCATGATTTTAACATAATTTCATTGTCTAACTTATAAAATTATATTTTCTGCATTTAGGATTAGCTTGGTTTCTTCATTATCATAGTCAGCAGACAATTAAATTAACTGGGTGCCTAAAACTAGAATAGGGGGAGGAGAAAAAGTTTTAACTTCAATGACTCTAAAATGAAGATACTGGAAGTGGTTCCATAGTGTAGCGTTAGCATGTCTGCTTTATACGCAGAAGGTCTTGGGTTTGTGCCCCAGTGGAGCCTCAGTCCATGGTCCACGGCCATATCACTCTGAACAAGCTCCATGTCTGATCTCAGAAACTAA
>NW_006441953.1:12341905-12411246 GCF_000325575.1 Pteropus alecto | reverse complement strand
GTACTAATCACATAAGGTTAATGTGGTAAAAAAAAATACAAGTATAGAATTTAGATAACTGTCTGAGACATAATAAACATTTACAATTGTTTTAATATTAAACAAGCAAAGCAGAAGATTATTTTTACTAATTGCAAAGTATCTAAAGAACTAAGTTTTTTTGGATAAAATAAAGAAATATTAATTATCTCTCATTCTGTTGTTTGATCAATTTATATTAAGCACTATAATGTTATTCTACATAGAAAAAAATTTCATTTAATTAATGTAATTTTAATAGTTACATTTTTATGACATGAAAATTATGGATGTGCAAAAGACACATATGACTATTATGTCATGTATAGGCATAACTCATTTTATTGTGTTTCAGTTTATTGTACTTCACAGATATTGCATTTTTTAAAAACTAAAGATAAGACTCTCCACCAGCAAAATTATCATGATAGCTTTATTGCGATACTCACTTTATGGCAGTTGGTCTGGAACTTTACCTGCAATATATCTGAGGTATGACTGTACAGCTTTTTATAATTCATTGGCAAAGAAGGAAACAAAGCTGCAGAGGAACTCTGCTCCATTATTTGATTTCAACTTCATTTCAACTTCACTGTTACTAGTGCATATGAACAAATAAAACAACGAGAATACTTAATCCTGGCCCATTTCAAAACAAATAAGATGTCATTTTCTATACTTTCATATGAAATATATATTTTACTTATCTGTATTATCTTTATATTTAAAGCAGACTCGTTTCTCTATGAATTATGATACACATATTTTTCAAAAATAGAATATAGATATATATATTTTTCTTATTCAAAGTTGAAGAATACACAGAAATATCAAGTGGATCCATCACATCAGTTAAGTTCTATAAAGCTTTCTATTTGTTCATCGTGGGTCTATGAGGGTACAGGATGAATTTTAAGGAACATAAACACACATACTAAAAGTATTTGACATCACTTCCATGTTTTGCCAAATGTAGTTAGAAAAGAAAGATAAGGAAAAAGGTAACTTAGTGCTCTGCTACGGACATTTTTTTTCCTCTTATACATCTTTATCTCTCAATAGTGGTTACAATAAAACTTTCCTGAATTAAAATAAATGACTAAAACAATAATGATCTATCCAGGTTTAGTATGTTAAGAATTCAAAGGAAGATTGTTTAAGGCATAACTGGAACATTTGAAAATAAACATGAAAAGTTGATTTTGGGGCATCTAAATTAAAAGCTGATCTAGGAAAATAAGTCTTTCTATATATTTGCATCTGTTTTTATTTTTATTTTTTCTGGGGGATGAGAGATATATTGTTTTGTTTAATTTTATTTTTGTCCAAGTGAATTAGTATTCTTATATATACTATAAGTTATGCTTTCTTTGTTTCTGCTTTTGACTGAGTTATACACATTTTTTCCACACTGGCTTGTGAATATCTTGTTGAGCTAGATACATAGATTTACTGGTATCTCCGTATATCAGGGCTACTATGGAAATTAAGTTAATATATGAATATCCACAAATCACTCTTGGTAAATACATGACAATGTGGTACATGCTAGCATGTCTGTGTTTCCTCTTCAATACATATTTCTCACAGCCTAAATCATGCATCATTTATCCCAGTATCCCCAGTGGCTATCCGTATACCTGAACCACAGCAAATATTCAGTGAATGTTTATTAGGAAAAGAAAGAACTATTAAATGAATGAATAAAGTAAATTCAGCCTTTAAGAAATCATCATCTTATATTAATGGCTTTGCTATAAAAATAAAAATCTCTTTAAATACAGTTGTGTTATATCTAGTTGTTATGGACCTATTTTTGACACATGTATTTAATTGTATAAGAAATTAAATTTACAATAAAACATTGATTAAAAAATTGTTTGGATATGTTTTTCTAATTTTTTAGTTAATACTAGTCAAAACAATGTAGAAAATTATAGAAAATAAATTAATGTAAATTATAAAAAATAATACATAGTGCACATGTCATTCCCTGCAAACTAGCACTCTTAAGAAAAGAAAGAAAAAAAAGAGAAAACACGATGCTAAAAGAATCAGAAAGCCAGGCTAGATCAAAATGAAAGAGAAGACACAAATTACTAATATCAGTAATGAAAGAGGAAACATCATTGCAGATTCCAAGGAATATTATGAGCAACTGTATGCCCATAAATTTGATAACAGATGAAATGGACTAATTTCTTGAAAGACAGAATCTTTCAAAACTCACACAAAAAGAAATAGGCAATCTGAATAGGCCTATCTTGAATAAAGACATCAAATCAATACTTAATACTCAAAACAGAAAGCACCAGGCCCAAATGGATTCACTGATGAGTTCTATCAAACGTTTAAAGAAGAAATTTTATCAATTCTCTACAATCTCTTTTGGAAGATGGGAGCAGAAGAAATACTCCTTAACTCATTCTATGAGGCCAACATTATCTCAATATTGAAACAAGAAAAAAAAAGTTATAACAAATGAAAATTAAAGACCAGTATCTCTCATTAATATAGATGCAAAAGTTCTTAATAAAATATTAATACATCAATTTCAATGATGTATAAAAAGAATTATATATCATGATCAATTTAATATCTCCCAGATTCAAGGCTGGTTCAGCATTCAAAAATCAATATAATGTGGTCCATCATATCAAAAACTAAAGAAGAAAAATCATATGCTCTTATCAATAGAGGCAGAAAAGACATTTGAAAAATCCAATACCCATTCATGATAAAAACTATCAGCAAACTAGGAATGGAAGGGCACTTCTTCAACTTAACAGAATATTTTCAAAAGACCTATGGTTCATATACTTAAAAGTGAAAAAAGTCAGAGCTTTCTCATAAATTTAAAAAACAAGGCAAAGATAATGTCTCTCATCACTACTTTTCAACATCACACCAGAAGTCAATATTAATGCAGTAAACAAGAAAAGGAAATAAAAGGTATACAGACTGGGAAGGAAGGAATAATATTGTCTTTGTTTGCAAATGACTTGACTGTCCATGTAGAAATTTTAAAAGAGTCAACAACTCTTAGAATGAAATAAGCATTTATAGCAATGTTGGAAGAGAAAATTTTAATATACAAAAATTGTTTTTCTATATACCAGTAATGAACAAGTGGTATTTAAAATTAAAAACATAATAAAGTTTACATTAGCAACAAAAAAATAAATGCTTGGGTATAAGTCTAAAATATATATAGAGAGATCGTCTATATGAAGAAAACTATAAAACTCTGATGAAAGAAATCAAATCTAAATACATGGAAATGTAGAAAAGAAGACTCAATATTGCCAAATGCCAGTTTTTCCAAACTTAATCTAGAGACTCAATACAACCCCAATCAAAACAACAGAAAGTTATTTTATAGATGGATGTTGACAAACTTATTCTAAAGTTTGTATGAAGAGGCAAAAGACCCAGAATAGCCAACATGTTTTGAAGGACAAGATCAAAGTTTGAGGATAGACACTACCGAACTTCAAGATTTATTATAAAGCTACAGTAATAAGACAGTATGGTATTGGTGAAAAAATAGACAAGTAAATCAAGGGACCAGAAAAGGGATCCCAGAAATAAACAAACCCCCATAAATATAGTTAACTGATACTTGGCAAAGAAGCTAAAGCAATATAGTGGAACAAAGATAGTCTTTTAACTAATGATACTGGAACATGTGTGCATCCACATGCAAAAGAATAAATACAGACAGAGGTCTTACACCCTTCACAAAAATTAACTCAAAATGAATGATAGACCTAAATGTAAAATGCAAAACTGTAAAACTCCTCTATGATAACATAGGAGAAAATCAAGATGACCTTGGGTTTGTCAATGACTTTTCAGAAACACCAAAGACATGATTCAGGAAAAAAAAAAAATTCATAAACTGGACTTGCTTAAAATTATAACCTTCTGCCCTGGGAAAGACACTGTCAAGAGGATGAAGGATGAGCCACAGACTGGAAGGAAATAGTTACAAAAGACATTGGTAAGTGACTGTTACCCAAAATATATTAGAAACACTTAAAACTCAACAATGAAGAAACAAACAACCCGATTAATAAATGTGCCAAAGACGTTCCACCAAAGAAGATCTATAGATGGCAAATAAGCATATTAAATGATGCTCCGAATTATATGCTATTAATAAAATGCAAATGAAAACAAGATACCGCTACACACCTATTAGAATGACCGAAATCCAGAACACTGACAACATCAAATGCTACTGAGGATATGGAGCAACAGGAGCTTTCATTCATTGTTGATGGAAATGCAAAATGGTACAGCAAGTTTGGAAGATAGTTTGGCACTTTCTTACAAAACCAAACATACATTTAACCATAGGATCCAGCAATTGCACTCCTTGGTATTTATCGAAAGGAAAAAATTTATGCTCACACAAAAACCTGCACATGGATGTTTATAGCAGCTTTATTCATAATTGCCAAAATTTAGAAGCAACCAAGATGTCATTCAGTAAATAAATGGACAGAGACTGTGGTACATCCATACATGAAATATTATTCAGTGCTAAAAAGAAAGGAGATATGATCCATGAAAAGACATGGAGGAAACATAAATGGATATTACTAAGTGAAAGAAACCAATCTGAAAATTCTACATAATGTGTGATTCCAACTATATGCCATTCTGGAAAAGACAAACTATAGAGACAAAAATATAGTTGGTTGCCATGAGTTAGCAGGGAGGGAAGGATGAATAGGCAAAACACAGGATTTTTAAGGCAGTGAAAACACACTATATGATACCATAATGATAGATATCTGTCATTAATTTATCCAAACCCATAGAATATGTAAACACCAAGAGTAAGCCCTAGTACCAACTATGAACTTTGGGTAATAATGGTATGTCGTTGTAGGTTTACCAATTACTATAACAAATGTACCACTCTGGTGGAGGATGCTGATAGTGGGGGAGACTATGCAAGTGTGAAGGCTGATTGGATATAGGAAATCTCTGTCTTCAGCTCAATATTGCCGGCACATAAAACTGCTCTAAAAATAGTTTATTTTTAAAAAGAACAGTTATGTAAGATTTTTGATGATTGCTAAAGAATGGGAACATTGCTGGATGACTAAAGATTCTATTTCACACTATATCTTTTTCAGGAATTACTATTTTTACTCACTGATATAATAGCAGTATCATCTCAAGTCCTTCTCATGGAAAATTCAAAATTTCCTTAACCTTTCTTTTTTAATTCATTGACCACAAAGTGAACATAACCTTGAATATCTCAATGACATTTTGTTCAAAATGATAGTTTAAATAAACTTAGAACAATAGTGTTATGCTATCATGATTATATATTTTGAACCTCTGTAGCTACATCATTATAAATCAAAAGCATAGAGATAACTTGACAGTTCTCAGAAATAGAGTTGAAATTTTAAAGAACAGAATGTCATTTCTTAAACAATGAATCATCATGAGATACAATTCTCCATCAAGTAATTAGTAATTCCTATTATATTGCAGGTCTTATCAACATTTTTCTAAGGAAGAAAAAAGCTCACAATTGGATTTTAGAAATATCTGTCTTTGGTTCGATACATTTCAACATCAGCTGCCTGGTCTTGGCACATATCATTAGCAGCTATTTTAGCGATACAGTTAATTATCACTATTTCTTTCAGATGATGAATACTAAATAGAATACTTGTTCTTTTATGAGGTCGGAAACTATGCTTTTAATATGAAAAAAAATACTGGTAAAAGTACAATGAAGTGGCATCTTTATGCTTTACTAATGCCTGCCTGAGACTTTTCTCTGTTTTTAACTGTGTTTTATTTTTTAAAACTAATTGTGGCCAAACTACTAATGATTCCAGAAGACGTTAGTAGAATTTTAAAATTGATGTTCTCATTTAAACAAGACCATTTTCAAATTGATCTTTTTGTGACATACTGAGATAAAACATTTTAATGGATATTTACTGGAGGTTACCTTTCTTCTTTGTTAAAGCTGTTACAAGAAAGATGTTTTCAACTTGATTATGAATCACTAATGTTGAAACAAGGACATAGGTTAGCTGAGACATGATGTGGGAAACTATTGAAGACCTCTTTAGAAAAGAAAGAGGACAGAACTATTTCTGGTTTAAAATAAAGATGGCTTAGTAAGTGGGAATTACTATGTCACTTGGATGTGCAATCTGAATATCAATGGAATTATCTTGAATGAAAGTTCCGAGGACATTTTTTTTCCATCAAGAGGGTTTTGTGTAAGTCTTGCATGACATATACTTATCTTCACAACTATGTAATGGGAATATTTTTTTACATGGAAGATTTGCACATTCAGCAAAAGGCAATGAGTATCCCTTTCATATTGTTTTACAATCCACAAATTGAAATTTAAAAAAATGCATTGTGAACTAACTTAACCTTTTCTAAAAAAATAAGGGTAAAGTACATATTTTATTACAGGTAAAACTAGAAAAGCCTTGGCAAACACCTTTAGCATTTTTTTCTTTTTATAAAAGTTTCTGAAAATTTCTCAGCTTCAACACTGATTGGCCAAAATATGAAAGAAAAAAAAAAAGATATACAAACGTACAGAGATCAATCAAAAGTTGACTAAACATAAAGTATAAGATTATTATTTAGGTGGAGATGAGGTTAGGTTTTACTATTCACATTAGATTTCATTTTATTCTGTTAAAATTATTTTCCATTCACTATTTCATAATGGGATTTGAGTATGTAAGTAATTTTTCATAATTTTAGCAATCTCTTTGTTCCTTCTTTCTAGAAGAAAATGTTTTTCTACTTAAATTTCAAATGATTATTCATGAAATGTTATTACAACTTCACAAGCACCATTTTCCAATATTTGTAAGTGTAATACATCACAAATGATGATAAAATAGTTCATTTTAGGTGACTAAATGTTCAAATAAAATAATAATATCTTATGCTCAGATATTGCCTTGGAATTTTCAAAGCACTTTCACATACATTACCTCACTTGGTCTGTAAACCAACTCTGCGAGGCAAGCAGTACTGTTTCAGTACTCCTATGATACAGAAAAAAAAAAAAGCAGCTTTACAAAATTGATCAATTTATTGAGGACACAACCTAATAAATGGACAAGCCAACTTTTGAAGGTGAGTCTTCTGAATGTTACTTCCATCACATCAGGCTGCCCTTAAACAGAGAATAATGGATTTATTAGATAGTGAAGAAAATGACAATGGAGTTATGATGAAATGAATAATCTATGACTAATGATGATGAAGGATAAAAGATTAGGGCAAGAGAGAATTAAAAGGAGAAAAGAAATGGGTAGAGATGGTTGAAGGAACAATGATCTGAAGGGACCCACAAGCTTTCTGGAAAATGAGTGACCTAGAGTAATCACTTTCTAGAAAACAGGAGACCTAGGGTAATATAAATTAGATTTGTATGCATTCATAAACTCTACATATTTCCTTTCCTGAGAAAAGGCATTTGGCAGAAATCAAATGGGCAATAAATTACAGGTGAGGCTGATGTTTTGCAGTAGACTAAGGAGCCAAGATTTTAAGGATGTGACTCTTTACTGAAGTGTGAGAAGGATTAAGGAAACCAAAAGGAGAACCAGTAAGGAATGTTGATATACTCAAGGGCTAACAGCAGCAGGACTGCTGTTACGAAGAGAAATAAAGTTACTAGAACCCAGAGAGTTGGAGTTATTGAAAAGCATTCACTTGGCAGAAGCAAAAATCCTAGACAAATGCAGCTTTTTCCATAATCACAGAAGTAAAGCAAGAAAGGAGTAGGGAAAAATTCTCTACTATTTCTTTCTGCCCTTGAATCTCTTACTGTTGTTTCTCAGTGATGGAACTCGACCAGAAGTCTAAAGGTGGGAGGGTCCAATTGACAAAGTCTTTAGGGTTATGGAGCAGGACACACACAGTGCTGGATAGATTAGGGTTACTCTTTTGTCAGTTTCTTAGCCGAGGAAGTAAAGTTTGACTTTTTTTGTGTTCCTACCTTCCTTGGACCCTGGGCACTCATTATACTCATCATTAGCCCATCTCACTCTGTTTATCCTTCCTAAAGTCAGTTAACCTAAGTGGATTTCCATTAACTGATTAAGTAACTCCTAGTAGAAGACAACAATGGGAATTAACTATCTAGGGGACACAAGCAACATAAAAGAGGAACTTTAAAGCCAACACACCTACTACTGACTATGTGTTAGAGGAGGAGAAAGGTATAGAAGAGAAGAATAGCTTCCTTGGATACTTCGCTAATGTTCTGCCTC
Organism: Pteropus alecto; assembly: GCF_000325575.1. Classification (NCBI taxonomy): domain Eukaryota; kingdom Metazoa; phylum Chordata; class Mammalia; order Chiroptera; family Pteropodidae; genus Pteropus; species Pteropus alecto. The sequence goes on along the minus strand of NW_006441953.1, from coordinate 12,402,934 downwards.
TTTTTGATATCTCTCTTTTCATTTCTGAATGTTCTGGTATAATATTCACTCCAAATACTTAAAAGATCTTGTCTACTCTACCGAGTTGGCTTTGATAGAATAAATCAGATCTATTTTACCAAATAGGTGCTGATTGTGAGGAGAAGCAAAAAAGACCTAACTGGCATACGATTATTTAGCATTTTTATTGCTCACAGACATACTCTTACCATTTTAGCCTCCCTGTTCATTTTCATGATTAATGAATATGTGTCTCTCTCCAGCAGCTTTTGAATAAGTTGTAGCCTGAATGGTTGTAACTGTAGGTAGCTCTTTCAACCTGCCTTACCTGCCTCAGAAGGCTAGTATGAATAAACAAGACAAGGTATGTGGAATGTCTCAACAATTATAAAATGAAATATAATACTAATATTTGAACTTACATTATTTGTTTTCAAGGTAGAATATAGACTTGAAATGCATAAATGACAACACAAAAGTATGACTTGCATCCATACTCATAGACTACTGGACAGCATAAATATTTTTTTTAATAAAACAGAAAGATTGTCATATTCAGGTTCTTTGTCAAGAAATCATTTAAAGAAGTCATTCAGCCTGAGTGCATGTTAGTTCATAATCAGTGAAGATATTGCTTAATGGTTCTGAAAAATCTCTTTACAGATCCATGAATCTACAAATTTTACGATATTGACTATTGTGTGCCTAAATCTTCTATTGTGTGCCTAAATCTTTCCTGGATTCAGGAAAGCAGAAATCATAAATGTGATACCTGATATAAGATTATATGTGGACTGAGTCTCTGGTATGAAAATAAAAAGTATAATATTACTTGATCTGTCATTATGAGGCTCATCATAATAATGGAAATCAAACTTATAAAAATTTAAGTTCATAATATGAGAAATGCTATAATAGAAAAGTGTACTGCCCACACGGGGAGTTAAAAAAGAGACATAATCACAGCTAGCTTCCTGGGGGAGGGAATAGGGTAGTGGTATATTTTCTCATTAAAGATGTTATTGATCTAAACTGCAAGGTAAAATATGAGTGTTCATGGTAACATTGATTATTGGCAAAAGGAGTAAAATATATTCATGATTTGGGGAAAAAAATGGGAGGAGGAATATAAGTGAAGTTCTAAAATTCCTGGCTACTTCTCAGTTGGTAGCTATCATCAGTTATTGTTAATTAAAAGTTATTGGTAATTAGTTGGGATTGTCACTAAGGAAATTTTCAATATCTAAGTAATAGAGAAAAATATGAGATCTTATGAAGAAAGTTGCATAAGAAAGCTGAATAGAAACAGACAGACATCCGAAGTAGCTTCTCTAAGAAGTCACAAAAGAGAAAAATCCCACCTGTAATAAAAATATCTGGAAATTGAATGTTCTATTCCGAAGATATTCCCTAATTGACCAACAGGATTAAGTGGCAGTTCTCTGTGAATCTCATGCATGCTGTTTTCTATGCCTCAGAAGGGAAGAAGACTTGGGAAGAATCACTCTAGATACTAGCTTAGAAAACAGGAACACTAGCTCCTAAATAGAAAAACAAAAAGGAAATGCTAAGAAAAGCAAACCCAGAATTATAATATGCTTAATTAAAAGGAATTAAAGCATGGAATGGCTATGGATAGGAATGTGAAAAATATCGCAAATGAGAAAAAAAAATTGCAATACTGAATATATAATATCTATGTGGCTATTTCTTCATGTCGTGATTCTGAGAGTTTTAGACAAATTGCATGCTGAGACTCTCATACACTGCTGGTATGAATGTAAAATGGTATAATCCCTTGTAAATGTTCATCAGTTTCTCAAAAAAATTAAACATAGACCTATCATATGACCTAATCATTTCACTCCCAGGTTTTTACCAAAAGGGATAAAGAAATATATATCCATTTAAAGACATGTATACATATGTTCATTTGCAGCTTTATTTGTTATAGCCAAAAAGTGGAAATAGCACAAAGACAAAAAAGAGCTTAAATTCTATTAATTAATTTTATATAAATCACTATAAAATAAATACAAACATATAGTGAAAGAAAATGAATAAGTGATTTGTTAGAGATATGAGGTAGGGGGAAGTGTGAGGGAGGGATTACCACAGGTGTAATGAAACTTCTAGAGGTGATGGATATATATGCTCTCTTTCAATTGTAGTGATTATTTCTATTAAGTGTATATGTGTCAAACTGTACACTTTTAATATGTGTTAACTGTGTACAGTTGATTGACTATTACTTATACCTTAATAATTCTGTTTTAAAACAATTATAAGGCCCTTTACTCATTAGGTGGTTCTGAGACTTTTGGAGAAGCTGCAGTATCTCAGTATTCTCTGCAGCAGAAAAATCAAGTAGCCACAGAATAATATGTTTACCTTGCTAAGCAATCTCTTTATGTGATCTGTAGCCTCAGAAGTCTAAGAAAAATTTCCATTGGAATATTTCACATTCACTCATTATCTCATAAATAAATATTTATATCTCTGAGTCATGCTCTCTTTCAGATACTTCACACGAGAATGTCTTAAATTCAACATGTTATTATTTTCCCATGCTCTTCACAAGACTTCTCTTCTTTTCAGATTCTTAATCTCAATTAATCGCATCATTGCTTAACCATTTGCCATAAAAGCTACTTTTTTCCCTCAGCTAAACTTAATAAGGGGATATAGTATAATGCAAGAACTGAGTATATAAAAATATGATTAAGATTCAGTACAGGCTCTCAAGGATACTTAAGTCATATAGAAGATTATGTCTAAATAAAATATAGTACCAGCATGTCTTGGTATTTGCAGATGATGGAATATATCAGCCTATCTATCTGCAAGAGGCCAATAAGTTTTTAAAGAAAGAATATTTGAACATAACTTAGAAATTTAGTATGAAGTCATTTTCCAAACAAGAGGGAGAGAACGATCCCTCAGAAAAATGACATCATGAACAAAATCATGGTAGTATAAAAGGCTGGTGTGTTTGGGCAAAGATGAATGCTTCTGATTATATTCAGAGAGATAATAAAGTAGGTTGCTTTGAGATCAAGTTGTTAGTTTCTAAAAAGTCATAAAAATAAATGCAAACATCTTCTGAATCAAGTACTACAGAGAGGGAGGCTCTAAGTGAAACTATGGTTTGAAGAGTTAATGGGACCAGAATTGTTTAGGTTTTCAGGGAATATGGAGTGGTGTTCACATCATGCTTAAATAAAACATTTCAACCTTCTTTTCTCCCCTGATCTCTTCTTGTGAATCATGCCAGGAATGTTCTCAAATATTGCGGTACACAGATCATGATGAGCAGATTTCCCTTCAAGGAAAGAATTGTGACACATTTAAAGAGAGGTTAGTAGAGAGCCTCCAGATGTCAGCTCCTTCATGGTCTACCTTGGGTGTAGGGAGAAGCTTCACCCAGAGTCAAATTCTTCCTGAGAATGCCCACATTCTGTCACTAAGTGAGCAAGGATTTTAGAGCTCCAACTATTTTGGCACAATGCGAAAAAACCCAGAATGCAATCCTTCCAAGCTAGCTCAGCACTGACTTGACTGAGGATTTGTCAAGGTGGTACTGTATTTTAGCTCTTCCTTCTGTACTAGGAATTTCCTACTCCTTTTTTTCACAGGGATTGACCCTTAAGAAATATATTGCACCTCAAACTTCATCCAGTTTATCTTTACAGAAAACCCTAACTATAACACATCTTGACTTCATTGAATATTTGACATTCTCAAGGCTGGTTTTCAGTCAACCAACCAAATAAATAGTAGAGCCACTCTTTTAAAATGTGTCTCCATATCAATATATTATCCTCATCTATTAATAGGTTTGCCTTTCTTGATTTAACTTCTTTGAATCTATTCCTAAATATATTTTATAGGTTGTACACTTTTATAAATTAGCAAATCTTACCATTATTTCTAAGTAAAAACTATTCTTCTGGGTCTGATCTTGCTCTTGTCTCTGTGAAGCATGCTAAAATATAATTGTAATTTTAAGTCTTGGGCAATTAGATGTGGTAGAGTTGAGTCTTGGGGGAAAATGGCATCCCTTTGTATGACAACTACATTAACTAAAGTTATTGAGTGAGGAAAAGTTGGTCTCCTCACCCACAGGTGGAGATGCTACTTCTACTGGTAAGAGAATCTCAAAGACAATTGAATATTCAAAGGTTTAAGCTTCTATCAACAGCATGCAAATTTTCATATTTCAGAATCACAGTCTCACTCCTCTTTTTACTGCCTTGTGTTAAGTAAAGTGGGAATTCAACTTGCATGGTTAATTTTTATCCAGCATAATTTTATTGAGTATATAATTTTCATTGCTATCTGCTCAGCCATTATAAGATATATATGATTATTTTAGGACCTCAGTATTACACTCTGGACATCCAACTGTGACTGGTCAAAGAGTTTATGGCACCAAGCTTGTTATTTTCTATCTGTAAGATTTTAAGGATAATCAGAAACCAGCTTCCCACTCTTAGTTCTTAATATCATCATTAATATGATAATGGCCAATTACTATAGTCACTTGCTATCCTAATGCTTGGTCTAAAACAGATTGTTTAATCCAAAGAATTACAAGTGTTAAGTAGTTTGATACCACTATGTGCAATAGATTGTCAGTTTCTAATAACTGTTTTCATTATCATAACTAATTTTAGGATTCTATATTTAAAGGTGTGGTTCCTGTGACAACTTCTGGCACTACTTAGAGTATCAGCTAGGGTCAGAACAAAAAAAATAGAAATTATGGTTGGTATTGCACCAGAGATAATTAAAACAGGAAATTCATCACATACCTTTTGAAAAGCTAGCACTCCTTGGTCTTGAGAACTTAAGAGAAGAGATGCTTGGGGAGGGGAGGTGGCTGAACAGTTGTCACTTAATCTGTAAAGATCGGGAAGCTCCTGATTCATAGTGTTTGGACTTCTGTGTGTGTGAGGAGAGTTGGGGTATCACCATGTAGTACAGCTGGTGCTGATATCTCTGATATGGTGCAGATGGATAGTGCTAGGAGTGATGGAAGACACTGAGACTGTGCCATAACTGCCTTTTATTGTTAGAGGAATATAGGCCAAATTCAGAAATGGAAAGAGAATCTTTTTTGTATCCTCCTTCCTTGCAATTTCTCACTAGTGTTTCCCATTGACACATATTAAGAGAAAACCATCCGGCAAAAGACTTTGGGAAATTCAGGGTGCAGTCTCATGGGTGTCCAGATCACAAAAGAGCATATAGAGGAGTGAACTTGGAGTTTAAAGAGAATGTATAAATATCTTGCCCAATCATGCTCACAAAATAAAGTTGCATTAAAAAATGAATTAAAGCAAAAACAGAAATGCACACACACATATTCACATTCACACACACACACGCACACACATACACACACAAAGAAGAATAATGGCTATTCTTTCTTCGGGGGAATAATTTTTAGGAATCTTGACAGGAACTAATATTGTGAGAAAGGAACAAGTTGGAATTTACAGATTTTTGAATGGTATTTTTTTTTCCGTTTTTGTTTTGTGCTAAAGAAAATGGTCAACGATGAGAGACAAATGAGTAGGAGCATAATATATTGACACAACTGTTCAAATAGGTTTTTCATCTGTTTGCTTATGTAGATAATTTTATCAGTTGTTCCTTTTATGACTTCTGAGTGTTGAGTTATACTGTAGGTAGAATGGTCTTTGCAATTCTAAAGTATAAAGGAATTCAGTCAAGTTTTCCTCAAGTACTTTTTTGGAACTATTTGCATTTAAATATTTGATCTATTTGGAGTACTCTGGTATACAGGGTAAATGACAGACTTATGGGAACTGTTAAATAATGACATTGATTATGGTGCATCAACAATTCCAGGAGCAGTGTTATGTGATTGTATTTATAAATAGCTATCAGTGTATTCCATTCAGTCATTAGGTTTTACTTTGACACGGTCAATACGCCACATATAAATAAGCTTGTCATTTTTAACTACAACTTATAAAGTTGGTCCATGATTGCTTCTCTATAACTCAAAGCAAGAGACTTGAATCAAGAGCTGGATACAAAACACTCAAGATTTTGCTCAGCTCACTGGAGAGACTTTCTTTTTACAACCTTAAAATTGGTAGTGATATCATTTAGAGCAGAAAATAAAATCTTCATCGTGCCTTTACATTATGCATTTAACAAATATTTGTCAGCAAAATTTTCTATGATTAATTTGATTTTATCTCCTAAGAAACGACTGCTTAAAAAAGACCATTTATGGTATGATTAATTAAATTTTAGAAAATTGATTAATACTTCGAACCCAGAGCTTTTAAAATACAGTATTAAAATAAATTTTTCTTGGGTTTTAATAATTCCATGACTGTTCATGTTGAGCCAGTGTTATTTGCTTCAGATTGTAAAATGTAGTAAGAAGATTTACATTTAATAGAACTGGGCGGAGTTGAGCCTTATTGTCTGGAAATGAATAACATGCCTGTGCAGAGATGACAGTGATTTAAGGCTGTGGGAAGAGGTTTATATTTACCTGCTGTTGAAAGCAGACACAGTTTGGTCTGGATACAGTAAATATTTTGTAATTTTATCAGAAACTATGACATTCTTACGCTCAAAAAAGCCAGTTTTCTATACAGTATTACATAATATCTTCACAGTAATGATAAATTAGTTTCAACCTCCAAATTATCCAAATCTAACCATTTATGAGGAATATGGATACTGAAGCAATCTTACTTCTCAAAATAGCAATCTTCACAATTCTGATCTCCTGCCACAGTAATTCTCTTAGGAATATATTATTTGTTTGTAGAAAATGGAAATGGAATTCCATAGTATTTATTAGGTGCCTAGTGTGTTTCAAACGCTGTGCTACACTGTGCTATGTTTTTTTAATTTTACTCTCTGCTATGTCCCTCACAATAACCCTTGAGTTAGATGGTTCTATCCTCATATTACTTTTTCAGAGACAGACTCATTAAAAAGGTCAGTTTTCCAAGTTCACACAATTACTATGCGGCTTACCACTCAAGTCATATTACTCTAGTGCCAACAAGAACAATCTAAATGAAAACATCAAGTCATTTTTATAAAATATATATATATTTTGCTAATTTCCAAGATTAAAAGGATACTGTACGGCTAATTAGCCCTGTGTTCTCCATGCATGTCTTCCATGGATATGCAGAAATAGAAGATCTCTCTCCTTTCAGCTCACTATGGAAGGAAATAAATTTAGACTGTGAATTAACAGAACAAAAATAAATTCTATCTTCACAAATCACACAAATGTAGAAAATTAAACAAAAACTTGAAAAGAGAATTTAAAAGCATATACATATGCATATATATATACATACACACATACATATTTGGTGAGATAGCATGCAGGGAGTTGCTATATCTTCAAATCAGTGGAGAATTTGTGTATCTCCAATGATTAAAAATAAAATACAGAATACATTTGTTAATTATTTTAGAAGGAAGGAAGCTTGCATTTTACTTAAATCTTCCAATTCTTGCATATGCATTAAACTGCCAAGATCCTTTCTTAATAAACAGGTACTCAGTATTACTTTTCTGTGATGACTGTAACAAATTGTCATTAACTCAGTGACTTAAAACAACAGACATTTATTCTCTCATAGTTTTGTAGGCCAGAAGTCCAAATCTATATCACTAGGCTTAATCAAGGTATTGGCAAGCCCGTACTACCTCTGGGGGCTCTAGGGGAGAAAGTGTTCTTTGTTTCTTCCAGCCTCTGGTAACTAATGGTATTCCTGGATTTGTGGCCATATTGCCGTAATCTCTGCCTCTGGCTTCACATCACCTTCTCTACTGCGTTTGTATGTGTACGTGTGTGTTTGTGTGTATGTGTGTGGGGAGAGTGTTAATGTGTCAAATCTCCCTCTGCCTCCTACTTGTAAGGATTCATGTGATGGCATTTGAGGCTCATCCGAATAATCCAGGATAATCTCTTCATTTTAAACTTCTGCATTTAATCACATCTACAAAGACCCTTTTTCCAAGAAAGGTAACATTTACAAGTTCCAGAGATTTAGACATGATTTTGTTTGAGGGCCATCGTCAGCCTATACCTACATGCTTCCTGATATTTCTGTAATTCCTTTGTTTATTCCTTTGCTGTTGGTTTTGGTAAAAGCCCATTATCCTTTACATTTGCAGTATTAGCTTCATTTTATTATTTATTTCATAATTTCTCACAATGTTATTTTGATTAGGAAATCCCTGAAACAGCATATGCTGTTATTTGTTGGGCGGTAACACAAGGCAGCAGATTGAGATGACAGTGATGAAGTGATCATTATGTCAGTTTCAGCTAAAACAAAGAGAATCCTTAAAACATTGCACACAATTTCACTCAGCTTTAAGCATGTCTACTTCACCAGGACAAAATGTTGAACTGGTCACACTCTCTCCGAACCCTGTTTAAATCAGGCTCTTATATATTTACAATTTATATTTCCACCAAAATAGTCTATGATTTTCTCTTGCTCTGTTTCAGCTCCAACTACTGCTCTGATATTTTATGTAGGATATCTAATCTCCATATTTGAAATGAGATTGAAACTACTTCTGACAACCTGGTGATCATGCAGCATTACTGTAAACCTAAAATTATTCCAATTATAAAGTTTACTGAAAAAAAAGTATCAAGGAAAAAGAATACCTTTGAAAGACAGACAAAGGAGAGGCAACAAATATATAATTAATTTTCTTGAAAAGAACAATTTAAAAATGAAAATAAAGGAAGATAAAATTTTTAAAAAATTGACAAGAATGAAGGAAACCTGAATCTAAAGATTTAAAGAGCATGAGATATTCCATGAAAAGTTGACACAATATGATAAAATTTACATCAAATAGATATCCTAGTGAAGGTAAAAAAAAATCAGAAAGGTAAAGAAAGAAATCCCATTGGTTATCTATGTGAAAATAAAAAGTCATCTTTAAAAAAATTAAAATCAGAATGTCTTCTCACATATTTTCCACAGCAGTGGAAAAATGCCTGTAACTTTTTCATGCAAATCAAGTATGACTCCAAAATTCTCTATCCAGATAAGCTGCTACTCAAATCAACTTAGAATATAGAAGCCATTTTTAATATGAAAAATGAATGCAAGATATATATGAGCTCTTCTTGAAGAAGCTAGAGGACAAGATTCTGTTAACTAAGAGATTAATGGAGAAACTTAATGAAAGAACTATTATTGAGCAACAAATCCATTTATCTTTATGGCTTAAACCAAAAAATATGAGCATTATAAATATGGACAAGAATGTAAAGTTGTGAACTATGACAGTGTAGAAATGAAACATTATATGGAAATTTGAAGAAAAAAGAAAAAAGGTGGAAGCAATGATGGTTTTCTCTTTTATGGACAGTCAAAAATATTTAAAGATAATAAATTAAGAGAAGTATAAACTATATGAAGTTATAAAGCTAATCAATACTAAAATAATAGAACAAAAGAAAAAGTGGGGAGGAAAAGTAAAAGAGAGAGAAAACTAATTTCCTTATCATTCATAGTGGAAAGTTAGTAGACATTGAATAAATAAATGATAACGAATATAATATAAAAACATAGTTATTAAATAACTAATAGAACAAAAAACAGTGATTTTTCTAAAAGAACATACTCCAAATAGCAGTGGAAACACTGGTCAAAAATAAAAAACAAGAAAAATTTAGACCAGTATATAGAGTATGCTACTATTTATGTAAGGTAAATATACATGAAGATGATTATATATGCACAAAACTGAAAGACCACATGGATAAATAACATTAATCCCCTCAATGAAAGGTTACTAGATGGATAGAGAAGTGGGGGCAAGAGTAAATTTTTACTTTGTTTCGTATTGTATCTTTTAAAATTTTTACAGTAAATATATATTGCCTGTTAACATTTAATAAGTCTATAGTTAAAGTCCACAAATTAGCAAAGGAAGGCTATGTGAAATGAGTGTGTATTTGGGGACTTAGCTGATATACTTTGTTTTGGTTCACACAAGATTTCACAAACAACACATGATCCTCACCCGTTTTTTACAGGAGACCCTATAAAATGTGGGAATTATATGATTATTGACTGAAAAAAATATCTTAAAGTGTCTAGAATTTTTTAATATTTGTCACTATTTTATCTACTAAAAATCTTTTTTTGGTCATATTAAAAATTATACTATTTTCAATTGATTTGTGCTCTGGCATTTTATGTTAAGAAAAAGAAGACAAAAGACAAGAGAGAGAAGCAGGAAGTATGGGAATCTGGTGAGGAGACTTTCAGAGAGCAAATGATTGATAGCAGCAGAGAGGGCAGAGATGATACTACAGCCATGGCCAGAGGGGACAGCCTAGATTAATGAAATGCATCCATGCCTGAAACTATCTCTCACTTTCAACCCTTCTGCTGCTCTCCTAAGGAAACCGTGGTTGACAAACATAGTTATAAGTGATAAATGACATCTATGAGCATTTGAAAAAAAACTTCATTGCAGAGGAAGTACTAATTTATTGAAAATTACCATTATAAGATAGGCAAGTAGATCAATTTTTACTATAAAGAAATTGACAGCTGCACTTTGAATCTTAGAATTATATGTCATAATACTCTCCCCCCAAACAATAATTATGTAAACCCCTCAAAAATTAAATTTGCATAGATATGGCCACTTCTATAAGAAATTCTGTATAAAAAGTCCAGAATTTTTATATGGTAATGTGGTCCAGTAAAAAGATCATTAGACCTAAAGTTAAGGAGGTTACATTTTAGTTCCTGGATTTTCCACATTTGGTGTAATGAAATGGATATTAAGTTAACATTTGGGTTTTTAACTTTGTCTCCACCATCTACTATTTGATGTTTATTTCAGCCAAACAGTAGCCACTCTTTATATATCAAGTGAATAATGGTATAATCCCCAGTACTGGGTGTTTACGCAACCATTAAAAAAGCTGAGATAATATAGATTAGAGAAACTGGTGCTAATTTCCCTGTAGATTTACTAATGAGGGGGAAATTAATAGTAAGCACCAAAATCAGTTGATTAGTCAAGAGCCCAGCTTCCTGCTTTTAAATTCCTTGTCTTTGAACAAGATGCCACAAGACAAGCACCATAAAAACCAATGTTCATACTCCTTGCTCAGGGGAGTTAGGCTCCACTTTTTTAGGCTTCTTTTTCTAATTGTTGTTCTTGATGTTTAGGAGCATTAGTTATACAGTAGCTTTTAGCTGCCCCTTGCATGGAATTTTTTTTTTTTTTGGACTCTGACAAATTCTTTAAATGGACTGATTTTGGTTTCAATTTCTCTCTAAATTGCCTTATCTCAGATCCAATACCTAAGATATACCCTAAAACCCAGTGTGTGAGTGTCCTTATGCCAGCATTCTGGTATTATACTATGTTAAGAAAGGCCAGACGATAGTTATTTAAAGAAACATAAGATAGTAGTTTTCCTTTTGATAGTTCATTGATTTCATGTGAATTTACAAAAGAAATACTAATTGAAGAAGTTAAAGTTATCTTATATATTCTCCGTATTTATTAAAGCATAATATAGTGATTAATGTAAAAATAGAAAACATCTTAAAATAGTACATTTTTGACTTTGGGTTATACATGAAAAATGATTAATTGAATTTAAATTATCATCTAAAAATGGACATTAATTTGCACTAATATCCTTCAAAATGTCTATGAGTTATACATAATATCTAGATTAATTTAGTGATTTATCACATTGAAATGTTTCCTCAAAGTATAAGAAAAAAATTGATCATCATAAAATTAACATTTTATTAGCCCATTAGACTAACGAATAGATCATTAGATCAATATCTAATCCTCACCAAATAAGCACACAAACACACATTATGATCTATTGATCTATCTATGTATCTATCTAACCTGGTAAAATCTTTTAACAAATGAAACGCTGTAGTTTGCTCTCAAAGAATTCCTTGAAAAATAAATTTCTATGCAACTATTCTTGCAAACTACAGACATCATACAATGCTTTAGAGTTGAAAGAGACATTAGAAAACATGGCCCATCTCTCATTTTTACATATATGGTACTCAATACTCAGAGAGAATGGAATTACTGACTCAAAGTCATAAAGTGTCTTTGCAATAGGAGAATGAAACAACCTGAAATCTTATTTATTTCTCTTTAACCATCCAATTATAGAAAAAGAAAAATTAAATTTTACTTGTAAAATGGCTGTAATAGAGAATGCCCTAACCATTATCATATATTCTATATCAATGTATATAAAAAATTCTGCTTTAGATAAAGTATGTACTAAAATACTGCATAGTCTGATAGAAATTTCAAAGGAAGTGTGATTTTTATTAATCAATTGAATTATACAAAATATTCAAATTCCCATTTATAAACAAATTATGACCAGTGATATATTATTCTACATGAATCATATTTTTATTTAGAACAAGTTTGGTTATTATAGTGTAAGGTAAAAATATTTGTGACTCTTTGGCTTAAAGACATGATTGTAATATTTGTCACATAATATTATAGACAGTTTCAGAAATATCAAAGTAAGTACAAAAAAATGTTTATATCAAGTCATTGACTATCGGGTCCACCTACCCATAAGGAATGCCCATCAAGTAAGTAACTCGAAAGTTAGTATGGTTTTAATTATACAAGAGAAAAGCTATACCTTTAATTACAGATATAAATTAGTCTTATTCCAAGAGTAAGAATAGGCTATGATATTTTGAAGTCTAAGATATTTTATTGGCTACTGATGCAGAAAATTTCCCTTTGGTCGTAGAAATCAGAGCAGAGCTTGCCACTACAGGTAGAGAATCAGGGGTTAACTGGGAAGGGATATGGAAGAATGTGTTTAAGGTATACTACAGCTAATTGAATAAAAAGAGAAAAGGTAATGCCAAAGTGTCATACGCTTTCTGCAGTAATAATACTTATAGAGATCATGCTGGAAAAATATAACAAAATTCTATCAGCAATTTCTATCATTGAATTTAGGGTGTTTAAATTTGCATCACATTTTCCTTAATTATTCTCTAATGTTTCTATTAGGATAGTATATTATTTGGCACTGTCATTAAGGAGAAAAAGAAAGATCTTCAATAAATTTCAAGATGGACAAACTTTTCTTTTCTTTTTTATGATATTGAGCAGTTACTTTAAAATATCCACAGACTTTGACAGCATATAAAACATGATTAGATTTCCACCAGCAGCTCATGTGGCTGAGAGTAACACAAGAGGCATAATTGACCTTCAGACTAGAACTGAATGCCAGAAGAAATGTTCATCAAAGAAGAAATCCTATAAAGAGAAATTTCCTGAGCCAATATCAAAAGAAAATTTTAGTTTTCAAAATATTCCAGTCTGTTCTCATTCTAGAGGCAGAACTAAATCAAATCTTGAAATAAAGCAGTAGCCTTTATTTTCTCTTATATAATTAAATCTTTATTAACATTGCCATTGCTTTTAAAACACAGCTTTCAGCTTTTCATTCTATTCTGTCTCTTTTCCTTTTTTCTTTCCTTCTCTCTCTCTGCATATATATTATATATGTACACATGGATAGGCTAGATTAAGGAAAACATAGGCTTTTACTATACATTCTTACAGCTTCTGTTTACTAGACATTATCTTTGTGTGTGATGTGTGGGTGTGCATGTGTGTGCATGCAGTCACAGCATTTTTGAATAGATGTTGTCAGTGTAAACCTCTATCCATTATCATTGCATGTAGTAGACATAAGCTGGTGGCAGCCAAAGTAGAAGTGGAACCACATGGTGCCCACAGCTGACCAAAACACTGAGAGAGAGATATTGAGAATGGTTGACTTTCTGCTACCAAATGAGCTTATAGATCTGAGGAAGCTGAAAAAAAAATTAGTTGATCATTTTAGTTACTATTGACTGCATTTGTCAAGTTACTAGGGAAATCGTCTTGTGGTAAAGAGGAATGAAACAACAAAAACAGAGCAAAAGAGTCCAGAAATTTAGAGAAGTATGAGTTTGAAAGAATAACTACTTCTCATCTTTAGTCAGAAAAAAAAATCAAATTGAGGAGACTGAGCAATAAAGGCCGATTAGACTCTCTTGTGGCAAGGATCCAGTCAGGACACAGCTGTCACATTCATTTCTTAAAAGCTCTGACGTGATTTAGGTGTCTCATATTAAAGACTCAATCCACGTTTGCCTCCCAATAAATTCTCTCTGTGGGACATAATAATTCAGAAAAAGTAGAGTAAAAATATGTTTCTATAATGAAACCTGATATATTTAAGATACTAGCTATTAAGAAAGGAGAACAAGCAGAGCCGAAAAAGCAAAGATTTGTCGCAAATCTAAGAACTATGCTTAGAAAAGAAATGTAGGTGAGGTTACTGGAACATGTTGCTGACTAAATCAAATTGATAGAAAGCATACTATGTTTTGAAGAGATTTGTATCATCAGTGGAATAATGATTTAGACTAAAGAATACCTGCAACTGTTTAAGACCAGAATATATTAGAAATTCAAAGACTAGAAATATCAGAATGTCCCTGTTCAAGATCCCCCATGTTTTAAGGGCAAGAAACTGGCTGAGAAAAAGTTGCTAGGTTGCCAATGAGGGTATATTTTCCACTGTTCCGTTCATTCAAGGCTTAGTAGACAAACAGAGCTGAGAACATACCCAGTGAATGGAACCAGAAGCACAGAGAACACTAGACTGAAGATCCCCTCACAATAATTGTCCAGGCAGATTTCAAAAGTGACACACAGATCCGCAAATTTTTTATCTTTTTAAATGAAGGTGTTTGCTGAAATTATCCAGTTCTCTGGATATACTACATAATTTGTCAAATTAGTTCATGAATTGGATCCAGAAAAAATACATAGAGATATTTGATAAATTGACACTGTGTTTTGAACACACAATTTCAACTGGTGGAGGAAATGGTGTTCTCCACACCACTGAGTAATTCTCCAGCAGCAGCTGGGTGTCTGAAAGTTCAACTTAATTCAACTCAATTCTGACACTACCTACCAGGAGACAGCATCAGATTCCATAGGTTGTGAGCTCAGTCCCACAGGACTGCTCTCCAGCCCACTTCAGATGCCATTTGCAAACGTAGATTGTTACCAGTACTTCTGACTGACTGGCTGACTGACTATATATCACAGTTATCCACAACTTCCTCCTTCGGTTCAATTAATTTGCTAAAGCAGCTTACAGAACTCAGAGAAATATTTTACTTGCTACATCATGAGATTATTGGAAGAGGATATAATTCAGGAGCAGCTAGATGGAAGAGATGCATAGAGCAAAGTATGTGGGAAAGGCCTCAAAGCTTCCATGCCTCCTCCAGGTGATACTCTCTCCACATATCCACCAACCCAGCACTATTTGAATCCTATCCTTTTGGGTGTTTAGGGAGGCTTCATTACCTAGGCATGATTGATTAAATCATTTAGCATCGTGATCAAACTCCATCTCCAGCTCCTCTCTCCTCCCCAGATGGCAGGGAATTTGACTGCAAGTCACAAGGTTGGCTCCTCTGGCAACCAGCCCCCATTCTTAGGTGCTTTTCAAATGTCCCTTCTTTAACATAACAAAGGACACCTTAGGACTCTCATTACTGTGGAAATTTCAAAGGTTTGGGGAGCTGTGAGCCAGAAATGGGAAGACCAAATATATATGAGAAATATATTTTGGTGATCTGAATGACCATGCATATACTGCTTATAAATCGCAATATTGTAGGACTGATATAAGCAATATCTTGATATAGGTATCAACAAGCAACACACAGATCTTGGACATCAAACTTGATGCCAGGAGCAGAAGGCGATTCAGTAATAATTCTCTTGGAAGGAGATACGTCCCTTTAGTGTGTAAAGTGAAAGGAGAATCAAATATTCAGTGACTAGAGGTAGGATGTAGAAATCTTTATTCTGTTCATATATCAATAGTCCCAAATCTGGGAATAGGTGGTATTATACGCCCAGCCCCATTTGTAGTTGAACGAAAACAAGAGACAAGTTCTGTCCAATGAGTTGTGAGAAGAAAACATCAGATGTCAGCTCCAGAAGACATCATTAAATTGCTAGATCAAGACTTTCAAATTTTCCTTTCCTTCTGGCACAGTGATAAGCATTTGACGTAATTCTATCAATTTGCATCTATGTATAACTAAATTAAGCAGAGCACATTTCATGCCAGTTCTTGATTGCCTGCCTCATAATGTGTGAGAACTAAGCTCGTGGTTTGAATGATTGAGGTGTATTTTCTTAATGCACCTTCACAATTTCTACTTGCAAGCTTATGCGGCATTATTTCTCACTTTACACACAAAGAAGCAAAGGTTAGAGAGGTTGTATGATTTGCCTAAGGATTCAGACATCTAGCTGCTACACACAAAATTGCTATTTGAATTTTTGTTAGCTTCTAAAATGTATTTTTTTTTCCTTTTAACTTACTGCACTTTGAGACATATCTAATCATCTTAATACCTTAAATGCAACAATCCAGGTACCATACATCTAATTATTCATTCTGAAGGCCTTTCTGCTCTAATCCTATTGCTGCAAAAAATGCTATCAGCCACAATTATTTCATCAATAGGTAGACTTTTAATTCAAGCAAGGGAGATCATACTTTCTTACCTTCGCCCAGCTGTAGTTCAGAGGTACTCTTTGGGGACAATCGATGTCCTCCCCCCAATTTTTATTTTTTTAAATTGGAATGGTTAATAAGTCATTCTTCAGAAGCAAAAACAATATAGAGCTATTAACAGCTAAACTTCCATCTAATTGAGAAAACCTGGCTTCAATGAAACAGAAGGAAGGCACTGTGAAGTGAATTACTAGACTTGAGAAATGGAGAGAGAACTCCAGTGGCTCTCAAGTCATTGTCCCAGTACAGTCTGCCTGTGATTTGAAATAATCTTTGGCTTTCGTAAATTAGTAATTCCAGTTTTGATTATGTCACTTTATATCAAAGAACTACAAAATGTATGCATAAAAGCCCATGGTATTGCATTTTTAACCATTTCTAAGGTTTTTTTTTTTTTTTTATATATATATATTTTACTTAGCAGCTAAGATTTAGGTATTTAATCAGCAAACTTCATGATTTTGTCATATTATATTAAATTTAAAATCGTATATTTTGTGGCCACTCAGAGAAACTATTGAAATGTGTGAAACTTCAATTGACCTTTAAATAGTCACATGACAAAGATAAAAGGAGATTGGACAAGTTAACAAAATCATAAATCAGTTCTTGTTATTGCCAGATTCAAAGATTAAGATCTCTAGATTTTTTTTTATTGGACTATTTTATTAAAAGTGCACCATCAAAGAGAGCTTTTGAAAGTACATTTATATTGAAACGAATCATCCATTTTGCCATTTATAAGATTGTCATTGCCAGTAGGGTGGAACAAGTTAAATTAAAGAAAGAAAACAAACTACATCACAACTTGAGTTTATTATTATCACTTTCTGCGAGAGTAAAACATCACAAATTCCACATAGATTTCAGCTAAGTTCATATGAATAAAAGGATAACTCATTCTCAACTAAGAGTTTATTGCTTGAAAATAAAAATATTAAATAATCTAAATCTGGTAAATTTGAATTCAATTCAATTGATTTCTTTCCTCCTTCACTCTCCTTTGTGGTGAAATAAAACTATCGAAGAGACGCTTTGAACCAAATAGAGAATCGTTATTTTATTTTCCAGAAAGAAAACAGTATTATGTTTCAGATGTAATTATACCTAAACTGTTCTCCAGCTAAGGTTTAGTTATTTTGATTTTGTAAAGAATAATTGCAAATTTGGTGTGTATGCACGTGTGTGTGTGTGCTGGAAAAATTAGTCTATGTTATGAAATAAAATATATCATTCTTTTTAGTTTGAAAGCTTAAACTCAGAGGCGATGTTATTTTAAATAAGCACAAATGTATCTTCTATTTAACTGACAGCATCTCTCTGGAGATAAATGTATCTATTAAATATTCTTACCTTGTTTTTTGTTATTTTTTTTATATTTTAATTAAAAGATATTGGAGTGATATAGATATAGATATATAGATATAGCTATAGATATATTTCATTGTCCTTATCTTTCATTAAAGAATCTCTCTTAATTTTGAAAAGCCACATCTTTTATTGCATAATCACCACCATACACTATAATAGCAAAAACATTAAGTAAAACACGTAATAATGAAGAGTTTATTCTAAAAAGCACATTATAGGGAATATTTTCTAAAAACATATTAAAAAGAACATATTCAAGAAATATATGTTGAAAAGGTCAAGTGATCAAATGTACTAGCAGTGAATAAAGCTTTCTTGGAAAGAGTAGCCATAAATTCAGTCTGCATATCCCAGAAATTGCACTGAATATTCTTTAAGATCTTGAGGATGGAGAAATTATGTAAAGACAGTCGAATGCATGCCAGATCTCAAGGAATATAAATATGAAAATGTGATTAGAGAATATAAATTGCATAAAGAATTTGAAAAGTCAGTTCAGTTGTACTTTTCTAGCAAATAATCACAGGCTGGATGGCTGTGTTCACACCTCTCTTAAGGGGACATGTTATTAGCTATAATGGGCACAGTGTGAGCTTCAACAAATCATTAATTACTTGTGGAACAACTTCTTTCCCCCAACTATAAATCCTTTTATTAAACCATTCCTATAATAAATCAAGAAGCTAATTATTAGCAGCTGTGTTGCAGCTGTGATGCTGCTGGTATTAGGGGAACAAAGAGAGTAAGGACTTCTCAAGGATCCAGAAATGTAACTTTTTATCAGTTCTGGCACTAAACAAGATAGGGGCAATCAGCTCGGGATTGCATCTGGTAAAACTCACCTTTCAGGTTGCATTGTGTGGATTTATAGAATTCTTAGACCATACTTGGTAATTTAGAACATTTCTTGTACTACAAAGATAGGGAAGATAAAGACAAGAGAAATTAAGTGAACTTCCTATATCACAGTTGATAATAGTAGACTCCAAAATAAAGAAAGCACTTTCCAAATCTGAGATCAGGGATCATTGTAATATATTTGTTTCTTTGTGATAGCCTTTAACATGTTGATCCTCCAACCAATATCCATTCATTCAATATTTGTCTATTCACTATATAATGTTTAAATATCACTCTGTGCCTCTCAGTTTTCCTTTATTCTTTTCAATTTACTTCAGAAAATACAGTAAAGATATATTTAGGGAAGTATATATTTTGTTAGATTTTTCTAATGTATCAAAGTCCCTGAAATGTATGTTCATGTTTACATATCATATATATATTTCTTGACAGATGATGAGGTTACGTATTCTCTAGTCATGTGTTTCTATATTTCATGTATCATTCAATATGAGTGTCCAGCCTGTTCCTACATTCTATTAGGGTAAGATTTAGTGATAATTCTAAAATTATTATTATTATGTATGCCACCTACAATTTATAATAAAATGATTCTTCTTTTAAGGCCTTCACGATTTATTGACGCAATTTACCACACACAGCACACACAGGTACAATGGAGTAAATATTAAGTAAAGTGTTAGAATCTTAAACTGTTCGAAATGAGATGCATAGAGAAAAAACATATACTGCTCAACAGAGACATTGAACATCACACTTTGCTAGTGCTTTTCCCTCTATTTTCAGGTTTTTTAGAACTAATGGACAGTATAACCATTTGAATTATTAGATCAATAGGATCACTTTACTTGATAACTGCAATAGCTGGGGGAGAAATAAACGTGTACACGCCAATGGGATTGTTTCTATTTAAAACAGAACGTTTAAAAGGATAAGCATGATTCATAAACTCTTCATCTCCCCTCACAAAAATAAAGCAATGATTAGGTCATTTGAGAACATTCAAGCATAAGGGGTAGGGGAGAGACTCTAGACAGTTTGAGTTTGCTAACTGCACCACCACGCAGCAGCAGGGAGGCTCCCTGGATGCTCACAGGGATAATTATCACCTCTGAGGGAGCAGTATTTCCGGAAATGATGCTCATCATCAGATAAAAGGGGAGGGCCCCTCACAAGTGTTCTATTCCAAGCTATAAGTTCTTTTGTTTTCAGAAGAAGCAGTTATGAATTAAGGCCCACTGCTGTTCAAATAATTAGGATTTGTGGTGTTTAAGAATTACCTCCATTAGAGAAGTAAAATGGTATTAATAGTGTGGCTGCAAGCTGTGAAATATAGAAACATTACTTTCTAAGACAGCTGTTCAACTGCTGTGAAGATATGCAAACTTCCCTTGAAAAAATTATTTTCTAGTCAACCAGTGCCTGGCTAGCAAACAACAACAAAGAAGAGACATAAGAGCTCCATGGAAATGAGTACTTTTGAGCTATTGAAACAATTGTGACACAATCTATATCATTAAGGGAGCAGAGAATCATTTTGCGATCCAGGAATCAAAAAGTGTAAATTAAGTTATCGATCTACAAAGGTGTATTAACTGAATCATAAGAAAAGTAGCAATTAACAAGGCAAGTTTACTGGAGGAATAGTGAGTTTCAACATAATTCTTATAGAGATAAATATGTGGATAAATAAAAATGTTTTGTTTATTCAGCCTCAAAAAACAATTAGGCTTCCCGTGTTAAGCTTTGAGCATACTAAATAAATATAAAGATATTGGAATCCCTTAAACTGGAAATTCTGCTTTGGTCGTTTGCCTGTGATGATGAAAAACTGGGGCAATATTAGGCGGAAAAAATATCTAGGGAATCTAACTACTTACATTGATCTATTTCCCAACCTTTCAAGATAATCCATAAAATCAATACCTAATTTCTGTGGAAAGCTTTCAGTGACTATGGTGTTTTGTCAAGAAAAGCAGAATATCAGCTGCACTATTAGAGTAAAAGATGATTTTTAACATGTTAAATTTCAAATCATGTAGAAATTGATTATGAAATAGTATGATTTCTTGCAAAAGGACTTCAGTGGAAGATACAGTAAAACTTTAAGTTTTGCTAGTGATCTACAAATTCAAATTCATATAAATCCTTTGGAAGAAAATTTTTTAAAATAAACTTAAAAAAATTTATACATATGATAGAAAGAGGAAAAAAGGTCTAGTGTGAGGCTGGTCTAGCGAGAGGCTGAGACAAAAAAATATAACAGGAAGAGAAGAATGAGGGCCTACAAACCTTAGGAAAGGCAAGAAAAAAGGAAAACCTCTTTCTCAATTTTACACCAAATAATGGCATAGAGGCAAACTTAAAGTCTGAGGACATGAGTGGTCTGATAGGCCAACAATGCCAAATCTGTGCTGTTTCCTTAGGCAATTTTAAGGTTCGGTTTCTGCATCTGAAAATTAGAAATTTGGAGTAGACCGCTTAGAACTGGTTTGCTGATAGATGTACACTTTCTATTACCTTCAGAAATTGATGTCTGGCTTACAATATAATAATCTCTTTCCCCAAAACCTTGTCCAATATATTAATATTACTGACTTGATATATTTTTAAATATAATTAGTACATAACTGGGTAATGTAAACCAAACTACATGAGCAGAAATATTTTCAGAAATAGTAACCTCCAGAGAATTTAAATAAAATAACAGTTCAGATTGTATATCTGCAGTGTTATTTGTAAAGAAATGAATGTTTATGAAGGAAACATACTTTTCAAGTATCTTAAAACAAAAATAGAATACATTCTCAGCAAGACTTTGCTGGAAAATGATATGGCAAATCAACTCTAAACTACATTTTGGTATTTGAATATCCCTAAAGTACTCATTTGTTGATACTAAAATTATATTTCACATGGAATTTTTTATAAAGCCAAAAAATTAGCATTTGCTATTATTTATTCTGTTTTCTTCAGTTCCAAGTCACATTGTATTTTGCAGATTTTCTTATTATAGTTCCTAGAAAGATAAAGTCTTTCAGACTTTGGCTACTTAAACTCTCATTTCCACAGTCTTTACAAACACAATTCCTTTTTATGCCCTGATTCTTTCATCTTTTGAAAACATTTGCATTTATTTATTTACTGTTTTGATTTTTCAGAAATCTTAATATCCAGGACAGAAATATCTTGGATTACAGATATTAATAATCTGACCAAAAAAGATATCTCTGATTGCAAATAATTAAGTCAACATTCTCGTATATATTTTAAACTTTTGTTTTTGAGAATTTCAATTTGTGAATTCTGCTATGAGACATATGTAGACAAAAATATTATAAATCATTTCTGAGCCCACAGAACTGATGATCAGACTCTAAATAAAACAATCTAACCAGCTTGTCTGTTATCTCTCATTTTAAATATATAAATATATTAATTTTATTTATTTGAACATTTATTTCTCAGATATTTAGTTCTAAGTTTTGAAGCTTCTTATTTAAATGTGCATATTTAACATATATGCAGAACTTCAATTTGACTGGTACCAAAGAGTTGGCTTGTACTGGGTGCTACAACCAATATCTTTGTTAATTGAGCCAGAGCTTAATTTGATTGGTTAGGGCTTCTGTCCTTCAGGTTAATGAAGATCATGAAGATTTGCCTCTTAAATAGATTGTAAATAGGATTTCTAAGGGCATGATTCAAATGTAGAATTTTTTCCTTTAAAAAAAAATGTTTTTAAGTAACATATATATGCTCAATAAGTACTTAGAATATTTTAATGTTTTAAATGAGTGAATGTGTTTATGAAAATTATTTGCATATCAAGCTTCTTAATGGTAGAAATTTATTCCAAGGTAATTTTCTCAATACTTTTAGGCCAATGTGCAGAAGCATAAGATTCACTGAGACTGTATAATGTAGGATCTCAATTTATATTATCTGCATCAACATTGGTCTACATATTGGTATATTGCCAGTATAGATTTGGTTTTGCTTACACTTTTGATTTTATGTACTTGGTCACAGATTTTAGCTATACCTACTCACTCCCTATTCTCAACATCATGCACAGTATATTGTAATATATAAGAAATGTTATCTTCTCAGTCAAGGCTTTCTATCTGCATTAGAAGAAATTATTCCCTGCTTCTGGCCTTATGACCTCTTGGAAGATTATTAAATTCTTCAAAACTACAAAAATCAGTTGTAGTTAGGAAAACAATTTTTCTCAAATACACATATAAGTCAGTTCACTTGCAGATGCCCATGTTGATTCAAATATCTGTTACTAAATAATCTCATGTACAGTTTTAGTAGAGGTTACCCTACCTGACTATGCATGAAATCACTTAAGGTCAAGGAAAGTCCTTTAAGAACTTGTAAAAAGTACAGAGAAACAAGGGCAATAGTAAAATAATCAGGTTTCCTTCTCTAATTTTTTCCTCAAACATCCCTTTGAATATATAACCAAAATTTTGCTAAATTCACTGTATATAAAAGAACAGTGTGTTTCTTTTCAACAAGAAGTATTGAAAACAATTTTATTTTTTCTTAAAAAGGAAAATTCAATATGAAAACTCTAGCTGATGATATTTAGAACTTTTCAAGCCTTTTGTTGTTCTTTGTGTTTTCTAATTTTTTCCTCAAACATCCCTTTGAATATATAACCAAAATTTTGCTAAATTCACTGTATATAAAAGAACAGTGTGTTTCTTTTCAACAAGAAGTATTGAAAACAATTTTATTTTTTCTTAAAAAGGAAAATTCAATATGTAAACTCTACCTGATGATATTTAGAACTTTTCAAGCCTTTTGGTGTTCTTTGTGTTTTACTTTCAAGAAGAATTTATAATTATATAATTTTATTTGTAACCTTTTAATCTAGTAGTTTTTGCCTCTTACCATTGATTTTATTCACAGTTCTACATGCAACGGCAAGCCTATTTCAAAAAGGTATAGATGTTTAATGGAAACTCAAAATCACAACTTCAGTTTTCAATCTATTTTAAAGACTTCTGATTTTCTATGACTATTTAAAAGATCCAATTAACTTTCAATTTACATTTTATAATATATCTACAGTACTGATATTTAACATTATAAAATTGCAGAATAAATAATAGTTAAGTAATTAAATAATTAAAAAGGTTAATAAAAATACTGATGACATAAATTGCAATAACTTTAAAGTTGAAAAAGTAACTCCATGATACACTTTACTAAGAATTCTTCAAGCCTGTTAACTGAAAAAAATATGTATGATTGATCTAATTACTTGCTTTAACTGCTGACTGAATCCCTCTATAATAAAAATAAGTACATGAAGAAAGTATATTTTAATTTTAAATTTATTCCTAAGTTTTAACTCTTCAAATAAAGGAATATCTTTATACCATTCAAATGCGGTACTGCAGAGTTCTTTATGTAGGATAACAGTAAAATATTAGTGGCTTATTAAACATAAACTATATTTGGTAACAAAGTAGTATTTTCATTAATTTATCTTCCCCTAATTTCTCCAAGTTTTATAGTAAATGTTGTAACACATCATAAAGACCTTGCAACTCGTTCTCTTTCAACCTTACATGTTCCTAAAGTAGTGAACATGTTTTATTCCTTTTGCTTCCTGTTTATAAACTGATCAGTTATTTTCTGGGCTCATATTTTTCCTGTTATTACAAAGACATCCAACTGCATTCAGAACACAGAACCATCATTGTTTTCTGACCTCTACCTTGGAGCTGGAAGTCCATTTATTCAAATGATTATAAGATCCAATTTCACCAAATATTTCATCACTCTCTAAAATGATAAATCTTTTATTTTCCAGTCCATGGTAACAATTTTCTCTCCGCTTATTAACTGGTCACTCTGCCAATGTCTCATATTTTGGGTCACACATTTAGGTTATAGCAGCACTCCAATTTTAGGTACAAAATTCTTATCAGTCAGGTAAATATATAAGTTATGCTGCATTGACATCCAATCCCAAATTATTGTGGCCAACATTAACAAAGAGACATTGATCATCCAAGGAACCAAGGCTAATGGAGATAATCATTGTCAGTTATGTTTCCATAATTGTCAGGAAGGGAAATTAATTGTAAACAATTTCTAAAAGTTTCTATCTATAAGTGAAAAATGTCATATCTGCTACCATTTCATTAACTAAAAACAGAGAGAACATTGTCATACCTTACTACAAAGAACAGGTTAGTGTCAATCAACTATGAGCCTAGAAAGAAGGAAAACTGGAAGATTTGAGAACAGCTTTAATGTTGATAAGGGATCTTAATAATAATAGTAATTATAATAATACCTCAGGAGGAAATGAGGGATGGTTTCTATAAATAAGTCATAACTAAATAGATATTTGAAAATAACATGTTAACTAATTGAAGACAGTGGGAAAGAATATTTTACAGAGGACTAACATTTGCAAAGATTTTGTGAGAAGGAAGAAACAATATAAATTGGAGAAAAAGAAATCAAGTGCAGGTATGTGGTTAAAAAAGAGAATATGAAAGTGGAAATCACGTTAAAAGTTTTTATCTTTGTGTGATTTTCTTAAGAGGAAAAAGAAACTATTGAAGGGTTATAATACTGTCAAAAAGAATAAAATATGTAAGAATAAACTTAATTGAGGAGACAAAGAAGACACAATCAATGTAAAGACATCCATGTTCATGGATTGGAAGACTTAATACTGGTAAGATGTCACAATGTAAAGACATCCATGTTCATGGATTGGAAGACAATACTGGTAAGATGTCGATACTACTCAAAGAGATCTACAAATTCAGTACAATCTCTACCACAATCCCAATGATTTTTTTTTGCAGAAATAGAAAAAATCCATTCTAAACTTTATATGCAGTCTAAGATATGCCAAATAGCCAGAACAATCTTGAAAAAGAATAATAAAGTTGGATGCCTCATACTTCCTGATTTAAAAATTTAATACAAAAAGGCTCAGTGATCCAAACAGTGTGGTACTGACATTAAGCCAGACATGTAGACCAGTAGAATAGAACAGAGAACCCAGAAATAAACCCTTACAAATGGCCAAATGAATTTTGACAAGGCTGTGCAGATCATTTAGTGGAGGATAGTCTTTTCAACAAATGGTGCTGGGGAAACTGGATATCCACATTAAAAAAAATTAAGTTACTCATACCCTGTAAACCGTTACCATACAACGTGTACAAAAATTAATTCAAAATGGATCAAAATCTAAATGTAAATGCTTAAACTGTAAAACTCTTAGAAGAAAGCATAAGAGAAACAACCTGAGTAAAAAAATGAACAAAGATTTTGAATAGACATTTCTTCAAAGGAAATATAAAAATGACCAATAAGCATCTGTACAGATGCTCAACACCACAAATCGCTACGTAAATACAAATCAAAACCAAAATGAGATAACACCTCGTGACCATTAGAATGACTATTATTAAAAAAAATTAGAAAATAACGAGTATTGACAAAGACAAAGATATGGATGAATTATAACCCTTGTACATTGCTGGTGGGAATGTAAAATGTTTTAACTGCTATTGAAAATTTTATGGCAATTCTTCAAAAAATTTGAACATAGAACAACCATATGCTCCAGAAATTTCACTTCCAGGTACATTCCCAAAATAATTAAAAGCAGAGACACAAACAGATATTTGTGTCCCCATGTTTATAGCATCATCATTCACAAAAGCCAAAAGATACTACATCCCAAGTGTCCACTGATGAATGATTAGGCAAACAAAACTAGGTATATATACAATGGAATATTATTTAGCCTTAAAGGGAAGGAATTTCTGACACATACCATAACATTATGTTAAGTGCAATAAAGCCAGTCACACAAGGACAGATATTACATGATTTTAATTATATGAGGCAACTAGAGTTGCCAAATTCATAAAGATAAAATGTAGAATGGTAGTTGCCAGGGGCTTTAGATGGGGAGAATGGGGACTTAGTATTTAATAAGTAGAGTTTCACTTGGAAAAGATGAAAAAGTTCTGGAGATTGTTGGGGGTGATGGTAGCACAACAATATGAATGTACTTAATGCCACAGAACTATATAGGCTAAATTGATAAAATTTATGTTACGCATATTCAAACATAATTTTTAAGAATTAGAGCATTATATCTTGCCTTCCTTACTTCTAAGTAATTATTTATAAGCCAAATTTTTTAGGAAAAGTTCTTTGAAAAATCTCAATTTCTCTTAAAAATCACTTTATTAAAGTATGATTGACATGCAAAAAGCTGTACATATTTAATATATACAACTTGGTAAGTTTAAGTATGGATCTGTGAAATAGTCATCATGGTCTATGCCAAAAACATATTCATCACCTCCAAAAGTTTCCTCTGCCCGCATTATTTATTATCATTATTTGCCTTCCTTCGTGTGTGTGTGTGTGTGTGTGCATGTGTGTGTGTGTGTGTGTGTGAGAGAGAGAGAGAGAGAGAGAGAGAAAGAGAAAGAGAGAGAAGGTCACTTAACATAAGACCTATTTTGAGCAAATTTTAAGTATACGATATAGAATTATTAACTACAGGCACTATGATGTATAGTAGACCTATTCGTCTTGCATAACTGAAACTTTGTATCCTTTGACTAATACTTTCTTATTTACCTCTCCCATCAGTCTCTGGCAATCAGATTGTACTCACTACCTCTGTAAGTTTGGCTTTAAATTTCTCTCCTGACACTCATAATTTATGTATTAAAATATATGTACAATTTAGTTGTTTTCATCTATAGTCATGAATTTATTAGTTATTTTATAAGTTCTGCCTTTCCAAGACAATTCTGGCAAAAAGATGCATGCACATATACACACGTGCACATCTGTGCCTGCGCGCGCACACACACAGTAATGTTTTAGGAAATTCAATTTAGCAAAAGTGGTTTTGACTGACTGATTAATTCATTTTTATATATAGGTACAGCATATTTTGATGAATATTAGCATACTCCTTTTGTAGAATCCTTAACTATTTAATGCAAAGTATAATATGAAAATAAAAAGTTCTTTTTTTATCCAAAATCAAACTCATGCTCTTTCCATCTGGGGAAGATGTACCTACCCTGAGACCAAATGACATTGAAATATTACATATTTTAAGAATCAAGATCACTATTATCACTTGCTGATTATTTAGTTTCTTCATTCAGCCCCATAAAATGTTACCTTATTAGTAGGAGTTACTAAAAATGGACAATGAGAATCTAACAATCAGAAAACATAAGGTTGGAGTTGTTTAGTGAAGTTCATTAGAGAGAGCAAGTTAATATTTTTCAAAGAAAATTATACTTAGAAAAAGATAAAATTTTATTCAGTACATCATGATGACACAGTAAAAATTTTGTAATTAGTTTTTAAAATGTTCTATAAGAAATTATGTATTTTAAAAAGATTATAATTAAAAATTTTAAGCTTCACTAATCATGAAAATGTACTCATTCCCAAAATAGCACGCACATATGATGCTAGGTATGCCATACGTTATTTCATTCTTCATGTTTTAGTTTAATCCTTTGGATACAAATTTAAAGTTAAACATGTAAACAAGTAAAAAATAATTTAACTTCAGTTAAGGCAAGAGAAAACTATAAAACTTTATAACATTATTGTGTTTGAGTGTAATAAAAAGTTGAAGACCATTCGTAAATATGACCTACCCCCTCATCTGATTCTTGTGTATCTCTGGTACAAGTATATTGCACTAAAAATCAGAACAATCCAAAAGGAAAAGTACTATTGCAGTTATGTGTTAGATTTCTATTACTGCTTTATTAATATTAACATAAGTTTTGTGGTTTAAAGTAACACCAATCAGTTATTATCTTACAATTCTGTTACATAGAAGTCTGACTTCTGAGTTAAAATCAATGTGTCAGTAGGGGTGTCATTCTGGAGATCCTATAAGATTATTTCACTGCCTTTTCCAGGTTCTATAGGTTGCACACATTCCACAGCTTCCTTCTTCCATCATCAAAACCAGCTACATTAAATCTCCCTATGAATTTAGTCAGGAAAGGTCTTCCTGTTTTAAAGTCATGTGATTAGGTTGGGCTCGCCTGCATGATCTAAGATAATTTCCTCATCTCAAGATCCTTAACCTTAACATGCTTGCAAAGTGCCTTTTGCCATGTTACATAAAATATTCCAAGGTTTCACGGATTAGGATGTG
This sequence comes from Pteropus alecto, assembly GCF_000325575.1. Taxonomy (NCBI): domain Eukaryota; kingdom Metazoa; phylum Chordata; class Mammalia; order Chiroptera; family Pteropodidae; genus Pteropus; species Pteropus alecto. The sequence continues at coordinate 12,373,790 of NW_006441953.1, read as the reverse complement.
AAAATCTTTGGGAGCCATTATTTTGCTTACCTCAAGTTGTTTTCTTAATAAGTGAAAAAGAGGATTTTGGGATCCATCTGTATCAGTAGTTGGTATCCTATTTTTCATATAAATATTTAACTCTGCTTTATACTACTTTATACTGCACTCATCATTCTGTAGTACATTTCCTCTCAATTTGTCTACATATAATGAAACAATAACCAGGAAATTATATACAGATATAAATCAATCTGGCATAAAACATCTCCATTTAATGGACATTAAATTCGTCCTAGATATTATCAAAAATATCACAAACAGTATAGCAATAAATATTTCTGTATAGATGCCAGTAGGTACTGAAGGTATGATATCAAAAAGTAACATTTCTAAATCAAAGTGTATGTATATTCTGGTGTACATGTTAAACCAAGTAGTTGGATATCTGTTCCATTCTCCTTCCAATTTCCCTTTTTTTGCTGTTGTTTAAAAGCGGGGAAGCCTAAGAACTACATTTCATAGACTCATTTCCACCTAGGATTCCTGATAAGACTATTTCATGAGTTTCAATTTTACTATTGATTTTACTATTTAATTTCTGAGTTTAACAGATTTATCTTGGCATATTTTTATGTTTCCTTATAAGGGGCAATTATTTATTATGTTTCTTCTATATCATAAAAATAGTTAAAACTATTTATTTTTATTTAAAATTTCTGCTGTTTCTAGAGAATGTGAATTTCTATTTTTATTAGATTATTATCAGAAAACAGGACCTGATTTAGAGTATGACATCAAATTATTTCAAGCAAGAAATTATTTTTAATTTGTTTTTCTTTCAACACACTCTCTTATCGTTTATATTTTTTGTTTTTATTGACCACACTTAGAAATTTATATGTGTGAGTATATTCCCAAAGAAAGAAATTAGATCTGATTATTTTATCATTACTTATTTATTTATTCACTATTCAATAATTATTTATTAAGTCTACAAATTCACTATAGCTACCTCTCTACTAGCAATCATACACATTCTCTGTCCCACTGCTTATATTGCTTATTGTTGTCTCTCCTTGGGTGATATAAAAGGTCTATTAGGGCAGAGTTTTGTTAAGTTTTGCTCATTGATGGGACCCAAACACATCGATGAGTTTCCTGGCTCTTGGCTGTGGCTCAATACCATTTGCTGGATAAATGGACCGATGAAGTGCCTACTTTATACCATATATTATTCTAGGTTCTTGAGCTGTATCTGTGAAGAAAACAAAGATCCTTGTACAGCATACAACTTATAGGGTGGAGAAAGATGCATAGCCAATGGACAATAGTCATAAAAATTGTTATATAGAATATTAAAAGATGAATACTATAGAAAGGAAAGAGAATGACAAGGACACAATAAATCAGGAGTCATTAGGAAATGGATGGAGTCTAAGAGGATTGTAGTTTCAATATAATAGTCATGGCAAGATGTATTAAGAAGAAAAAGATTAAGCAAAGTCTTAGAGGCAAATGAGTTAACCACGAGGATAAAGAGGGGAAATAAATTTCAAGAAGAAGGTACAGTTATGAAGAACAAAGGATAGAGTAGAGAAAGAGAGAGGGACGGGTGGTGAAGACGAAACCAGAGTGGTGAGGAGAAGGTCTAAATCATGTGGGGCCCAGAGGCCAGAGAATGAGCTTTGTTTTATTTTAAGAGAAATGGGAGGATTGAGGAATTTTGAGCAGAGAAGTGTTTGTGTAGCTTACATTTCAAACGTGCTACACAAGAGCAGTAATGGAGCTTGATGACTGGCCAGTCATTCCATGCCCCGATGGGTGAGACGGGTGTGGGGGGCTACCAGTCATTGGGACATCCAAGCATTACTGAGCAACAACATATTATTTAATATAGCATTGTGGAGAACATAAATTTTAGGAGATATCTAAAATAACTGTTTCTTGTAAATCAGGAAAGCTGGGTTAAACCTTCCTTTAAAAGAGAGTAGTGAATGTTTTAAAATACATACATACATACATACATACATACATATATACATACATACATATGTGATGTATTTAGTCATTAGTGTGGCCATTTTTCTTGTGGCCATTATTTGTTTACTTGTTTGTTTGTTTCTAAGTTTTAGATTTTGAGTCCTTCACATATATAGGCAATCTTTATAATATGCCCTTTCTCAGATTCTCTAGAGGTCTGCTCAGAATCTACTCAAGATATAACCCATACACTAATAGAAATCATTAAAGCCTCATGGTCAATAAGGAATAATTGTTCAGTTTTTAAGACAGAAGACCCCAAAATTGAGCACAATATTTTCTCATCAGAGCAGAGGAAAGTAAGACAATTTTATCTTGTGAATAAAAGTAAACATAAATCCAATATATGTTTATTAGATATTACTGTATAAAAGCATCAATTCATCAATTCAAAACACATAACCTGAACAAAAAGCAATTCATCAAACATACTGTTTTTATAGAACATATTTTATAAAAATATGTTGATAGCTTCACTCACATTTCTGATGCCTGAAATGTTTTTTCAATATAGGTTGGTCAAATATATTTATGCTACACTTCAATGATTGTAATGACACAAAGCAATTTTATCAGTATCCACCACGTTCACCTTAGGGAAGGTATAGCAGGCTGCAATCTAATGATATATAAAATAAAGACAAATCTAGAATCAGTTGTCTCTTTTCCCCTTTCCAATCAAGTACAGTGATAATAATTACTTTGATCTTAATTACAATGCTCTTTTCAGCCTATATAATTCATATACAAATGAAACGTACAGAAATATTATCTCGGCCCCTATGAATTGCAAAAGCTGAGCCATTAGATGTTATTGTCAAAGTCACCTCTTCATGTAAAATATGAATGAAAATAAAAGGCACATTTGTTTTCATAGCATCAGTGTATCTTTGAATTTCTCTAAGGTCTACAGATGCCATTGCTAATGAAGAGATGTTAAAAAATAATGAGCTCAAGGCTCTCATATTTGGAATGACAAATAAAATTTATGTCTCAGAGATCACTCAGGGCCAAAATTTTGTATTGCACACAATACAAAACTTGTTTGTAATCTCTATTCTCATGCATGACCTGTGCACGTAAATTTCCAATGCCGTATTATTGGTATGGCAAAGTCGATATTCAACAAGTGAGATTCTTTTATGCCAATTGATCATCTTATTTGTTTTTCTTTGAATTTGAACATATTATTAAAGTTTTAAATGCTGAATAGCTGAGATTATTTATTTTATTTCTATATATTTCTGAAAAGATTTTGGCAAGCACAGTAGTTTTAGTTTATTTATAAACATGGCTAATATTTTAATCTTTCTGACTTAGAAAATGTTTCCGTAGGTACACTTTAGAAAATTATTTTACTGTTAATCTAATTGGCAAAGGAGTATGGCAATATTTTACATTTATAATGAAACAAGTCAACTCTAAACAATTTTAAGGATTAATACTTTCCAGTTATAAGAATAAATACTGTTGTAGTGGCCTAATTTTTGGAACTTCCACAAGTGTCTGGCATAGCCTGTCCACTAGACAGATTTATCTGAAAACGCTGTTCTTCTCTTTGCGTCTGTTTCTATATAGAAGAAAACAAACACACAGTAGCAAATTATTGTGTTTCAAAAATATCCTTTGAACCAAGGAAAGGAAAGTAAGCAGATAACTCATTTTTTCCCCTAATTATGTATATATCTAGGTGTGAAACAAAGATGAACATTCTCTTCTGTTTATATGTGGAAGCAGTCATGTAAAAATGAATTTCAGTACTGAATTCCTTTCCTGTATTTTGTGAATGTTATTTTTTTCTCCGAGCAAAATTCACAATCACAAAAGTCTTTACATTGATTAAAAAGGGTCTAACAGATAGATTAGGTAAGTCAGAGAACCCTAGCCCTTGCACTGCAATCCTACTCATGAGAAGATAACTTCATCGATATATGAGGTTTATGCTACAATTGAACTGATTTAAGCTTAATATTATTTATACATTTTTTTGAAAAAAAAAATTAGTGACACCTTCCTGGTCAGTGCTAATGCAATAGATCTACAGATAATTGAAAAAATAATTTTAGTTGAATTATTCATGTACTGCTACATTTAGAAATATTAAGAAATACATTCAACCCAATGATAAACAGCAAGAATCTTATCAAGGTATTTGAATGTGTTTTAACAGCATAATAAAAGGAAAGCAAACAGCATTCATTAACATTTTAAAATTTGAATTTCATACTTAAACAGATTCTTATATCTATATATTTCATAATAATCTTGTCTGTCAAAAATACTATTCTTTATTTTACAGAATCCACAGAACTTTGAATTTCTATAGGCTATTTTGATTTAGGAGAGTTGGGGAGGAGTTTGAATAGAGAGATCATAGTTTATACCATTTGATTTGAGTTGTTTCAACTTTAACGATTATGTTGTCATCTATATTAATACAAGAACAAGATACTGGGCATAAATACTAGTAAGCACAAAAGCAGAGGTTTTCTTATTTTTTGTTTTTTGTTTTTTTTTACAGAAAATGTTTCTTTATTAAAATTTTTGTTTAAATCTCAGCAAAGATATTTTTTCCATTTTATTTCTTGTTATCTTAAATGTTTCTTAAAGAGCTAAATAGTTTATCTATTCATTCTAAAATTTTAAAGTTTGATTGTTGTTCATTTTCCCTTGAGGTTTGCTGTACTATCATTTATAAAATAGATTATTATGCCACTTCTATTATTAAAGAGATAAATGGATGCAAATATATATATATGTATGTTTATATATAACACATACACACATTAAGTAACTATGTCAGTACTTTTAGGTAACTTCTGATGCAAGTTCCTTTCATCCAAGGTTTTTTTTTTTTTAATCAAAAATGAGAACAGAATTGGTGTAATGCAGTAAACATAACTGATATTTTTACATAAAATATATTAGTAGAAAATGTGTATTGTTAAAAATTAACGACTTTGTATAACATTTCTTAGTAGTTTGAAGAGATGGCCTATAGATTCTCATGAAATCCTAAAATTTAGTCACCCTATATGTTGATAAATTTATACTTTATTTTTAAATTTAAACTACTCATCGACTTCTGTTTTTCCTAAATAGGCAATATATAACTGTTTTTCCTAAATAGGCAATATATTCAAGTTAAAATAATAAAATTACAGATAAGCATAAAGAAAAATTAACATCATTCATAATTCTACTAATTGTTAATTAATCTAGTAATGTTATTGAGAAAAAATATACTGAATTCACACTATGCAGTATACATTATCTTTAAAATATTATGAATTCTTATCTAAATATTTTTTTATAACTACTGATCGATACATATAGCTGACAAAAAGCTAAAGAAAGAATGAATATTTTAAAAATTGTAAATGCAAACTGTATAAATGCAATGGCATTTTATAAATACATATATAAAAGGTTAATTTTTATTATTAATTTTGAATATCTATGTTTATGTATTATATATTCCATTTAAAAAGTATTAAGTGAAAATACTATCAAGTATTAATTATGCAAATTATATTAAAAGCCCACAGGTGGAAACCCAAAGTTAACACAATGAAGAAGGTCTCATTTTCTTTCTTAAGAGGGAAAAGGTATAATATTTTGATATGAATTTTATTTCATTGAGGTTTTCAAAATTTCTTTGTATGTTTGTACTATATCTGAACCAGGAAAATATATATGGAGTAAACAAGAAAAAATGTATTGAATTAATTTTGTCCATATGTGGATGGATTTTTTTCCTATTTAAAACAACATAGTAATCCTGATCATTTATAACAAATTTTATTGAAGGTGACATTGGTTAATAAAATTATATAGGTTTCAAGTGTACAATTCAATAATATGTCATATGTGTATTGCATTTCGTGTTCACCACCCAAAGTCAAATTTTCTTCTGTCACCATATATTTGACTCCCTTTACTCTTATCTACCCACCTCCCATTCCTCCTTCCCTCTGGTAATCACTAAACTGTTGACTGTTTTTATGAGCTTTTGTTTGTTTGTCTTGTTCATTTGTTGCTTTCAGTTTTATATCCCACCTATAAGTGAAATCATACAAACTTGACGCAATCTCCATTAAAAAAAAAAAAAAAATGGAACAAAAAATCATCAGATTTGTATGGAAGCACAAAAGACCCGGAATAGCCATAGCAGTTCCGAGAGAAAAAGAACAAGGCCTGAAGTATCACACTGCCTGGCTTTAACTTATATTACAAAGTGACAATAATCAAAACAGCTTAGTATTGGCAGAAAAACAGACGCACAGACCAATGGAACAGAATTGAGAGCCCAGAAATAAACTCACACATGTATGTGCAAATAATCTTTGACAAAGGAGACAATAATCTACAATGGGGAAAAGAAAGCCTCTTCAATAAATAGTGCTGGGAAAACTGGAAAGCCACATGTAAAAGAATGAAACTAGACTGCTACATTTGACCATATACCAAAATTAACTAAAATGAATCAAAGACTTAAATATAAGACCTAAAACAATAAATTGCATAGGAGAAAAGATAGGTCCTAAACTCATGGACCTTGGTTTTAGAGAGAATTTTATGAATTTGACCTCAAAGGCAAGGGAAGTAAAAATACTTTTATAAGCTCATTAGATGTGTCATCATCACACAATTTTGGTTATATCCTTCATTTATTTGTTCATACAACTATTTATTGAATGTTTATCATAAGCAAAGCAGGGTTTTTAGGTACTTTTGACTTTCAAGGAAGAAAAACCTCATAATTGGTACAATTTTTAAATTATTTTTTAACATAGATTATATATGTACTATGTTTATCAATATTTGAGACAACCAATTGAGACATTCGACTAATTTCTGTAATATCTGTCTGCTATTAGGAGTTAGTAAATTTATCGATTCAGATTTTAATTTTGAGAAATAGTATAAATTATGATAACACATGAAGGAAAATAATATAGTCTTGATGCTTAGCGATCCTTATGATAGCTGAATAATTATTTCTGCCTTGCTCACTCTTTTAAGTCAGAATGGAGTTCAATATTTTATGGGCTAATGAATAAAAGTAATTGATAATTATTTATATATAAAAGTATTCCACCATGGAAATAAAAGACAAATTTATTAAAGGTTTACTATGCTACAAGAGCTTTATAAAATTTATTCTACTTCCTCTTCTCAAATTTGCAGTGTGAAACTAACATTAGAAGTTTATACAAATGAGAAATGCAAGATCTGATGAAGATCTGTAACTTATTCAAAATCTCAAACAAAAGGAAAGAATTAAAATATAAGCCAAAAATTGACTCCTAGCTTTTTTCACTTTACCCAGTATCTTTTTGAGTAGCTCCTTTTCTAAACAACTCCACACATATTAAGATGAATATGGAATTAAATATTTTTAGAATCTATCTGAAAGATGTTTGTCTATAGACATTTGTCAGTGGTCTCCTCAGTATTTTGCCCATTACTCTCTCCTATTTTATTTATTCAGTTTTTTTTTTGCTTAAGCTATGTTGAGTTTATGTTATACACACTAAGGCATCCACATATACACCTATGCACATATAAACCAAACAAAACACTTATCAGCAATCTCATTAACCCATTGCCTAAAAGATTTTTTTAGTTTAAAATATGTATGCACTTTTATTTCAGCATAAAATATATTTCAGTTTATTCACATCTTTGATTTTTATTATTTAGGTGAGAGTTAGAGTTTGAAAACATGTTTGGTTTATATAAACGTTGGTAAAATTAGTGTTTCCAGTGAAATGTCTAACAGATAAGAGAACAGAGTAGAAAGGCTGCTTATAAATTTGACCTTATAAATGGAGGCCAAATCAACATCAACATCCATTTTGCCTGATTTGCTTTTGCTTGTATAATTAGGCACCATGCTCTGCCGTAGGTTGGCTTGCACAGAAAATTAGTATAGATTCGATGAAGTGGAACTTTCTTTTTCAGGCGAGGTTTCACTAGTTATATATTTTTTGCTCCAATTCAATAAATTACTTTTTTTCCTAACAGTAACAGCATGGCTAGCACATCAAGGGAGAATATAAGCTACAGGAATTTAATGGGAGCATTTTAATTACCAGTAGTAATTAAAATCACCTTTTGTATTGCTGTTTCTTTTCTTTCCTCTTCTCTTCTTGTAAATATAATGTAAATATAATTTGTATGTAAATATAATTGCTTGAGGTCTATAAATTCTTGTGTGTTGTTTATGTAGAGAGGGATGGAAATCCTATTAACATCAAAGGATTTTAATGAAGATCAAAGTATCTAAATGTACAAATTCATGATATAATCGAAATCGAGACCTAAACTTCCCAAAGCATAGACTCAAAAAAAAAAAAACAGTAATAAAAAGAAATAAATATGCTTGGTTAAATTGTTCCTCCTTCAACCAAGTTTACCTGTGTTAGTTAGCTACATAGTTGGTTTGTATTTTAATATAACGTCTAATTTACATATACCTGATTTAACTAACTGCACAGTTGTTTAAATTGTCCTTTAAGTAAATTGGAATGCCTAAGAAATTGGGTTATAATCAGTGAACTTTCGTTATCTAAAGATCAGTCAATGGGAGGTTATAATTTATCACCTACTCTTAAATTTATAATTCAAATTAATATCAAAACAACACAATGATGTAATATAAATCCTGAGTAGTTGTTAGTGTATTTTTTAACATTTTGTTCTTAATGAATTAAAATCCATTGTGAAGTTTTATTTTTTAACTTAATTAAAATTCATTTATATTTAATTTAAAAAATAAAATTAGAGCTTGAGAGACCCTTAACATCTTTAGAGTTTCATTTGTTTCATGTTAAGTAGCTTCTAAATGAATTCATCTATTGAATTCATTTTAATTAAACATTTACAAATGACAAGAGCAATGTGACTACTTCTGGATGTGACTTTAATGTATAAAGGACAATATAATTATGCACTAGGTTTCTCTTTCTAGGGATTGCTAGATTTTTGAAAATTCTTTGTGTGTATGTGTTAATTTTGAAATATTATTGAAGAAAAAAAGAGTTGAACTAGTACATTTCATCAGAAAACAACAAAAAGCTACTTTTGGAATATTGCTAATTAAAATATTGCCAAAATTATTCGACTTTGAATTTAAGTTTATTCCTTTTTGTTCTCATATTAGAAGAATTGTATAAGAGATTTTCTCCATTCTCAGTTTTAAATCAATTAATCTATCTAAAATAATGATATTTAAAACATTTTTCTTTGAAAATAAAACTACTTTCTTAATCTCTTTTCCTGCTTCTTCAGAATAACCTTCACCAAGGTTAGAGGCACCAAGAACAGACACAAAATTGAATCTATCCTCTTAGAATCCTAGGTTGTGCTCATAGGGTTCCAACACGCTCATGGTCTTTATACATACATACATTATACATACATATACACACACGCACATTCTTCTGGGTCTACTTCTCTGGTTGAATGTTAAATGATACAATCACCAAATCAACATTAGAAATAGTTCAAATATATGAGACTTCTAGCACAACGTTAGTAAGAAATTTAATTAGTACAAATTTTAAAAATATAAGGCAGATCACATTATTTTTTTCCATTAAGAGTACAAATCCTTACAGTGACCTACAGGTTCTCATTCCCCACTACCTCTTTCACCTCACCTCCTACCTCCCTTCCTTACACTGTCATCCCCTGTTGTATTGACCTCCTTCATTTCTTCAATATAACACACCCCCCTGGTTCAGAGCCTTTACATTTGATGTTTCCTCATCTCTGGAGAACAATTCTTCCAGATATCCATCCTTGATGGTTCCTCTCTCTCTTCCTGGAAGTGACAGCTCAAATGCCTATCTGGGAGACACTTCCCGACCATCTTTATAAAATGGCAGCTTTGCATCCTTTCATTTTTCTCCATTGTATTTATCTCTGTTTTACAAATTATATGTCTACTTGTTTACTTATTTATTTTTTGTCTTACTAGAATGAAAGCTCCATGAAAATGTGAGCATTGTCTATTGTTTGTTTTTGTATCTCCGGTGACTACAGTATCTAGTATCTAATATTTAATGATTATTTTATTGAATAAATGAATGAGTGAATGAATAACAATATAAATCAAAATTATAAATAAGGACTTTTTTTAGGCTACAATTTTGCCTCTATGACTTTTACCTAAGCTATAATAGTCTCAAAATTTACTTACAAGGATATAATTGTAGCACATTTTGTAACAGTAAAATTGAAAGAAAAATACTAAATATTTATTAATGAAGTATTGTGCAGCTCATTCACTTATGATAGGATTTAAGTGGCTGTTTAATTATACAGGAATATTTCCTTCCTATTTTGTTCAGTAGAGAGAGCAATATATATCAAAGTGTTGTAAGAGAATTGAAGGTGTGAAAGAGAAAAAGTTCCTTTTTTATTCTGTACAATTCTATACTGGTTTATCTGATTTTTATTATGCTTTCATATTGCTTTTACCCTTGAATTCTTCATGTAGACTACGTTAATATACACACACAAAAATCTATTAGTATAACATAAATGCCAATAGCAGTAGTGCTGAAGATAATTAGGAGATGAGCTCTCTGCTTTACTTCTAGCACTCAGAACTCCAGTACCTTGTCTCAGACTAGGTAGTCAAACAATATTTGTTGATTGCATTATTAAAATATGAGTACCATATGTCTGTTATTCATTGCGTTCTCTAGATAAAAAAAAATCACTAGCTTGTGGAGAAGTCCCAACAGATTAAAAAAAAAAAAAATGCAATGACTACAAATACAGCAGAGCTCCCAGGGGAACTTTTGACTCAATTTTCCAAGAGTGGCAGAGAAAAAAGATCAGAGGTCTGTCAAGTTCCAGAAAAGCACCATCCCAGCAGTCCCTGGAGAAATGCTGGGAGAATGAGCATTACTTATGTTGCTTTTGAAGCCCACCTCCCCCTGTCTACTGCTGCTGGCACTGCCCATTTAACTGCACCATGACCTGCTTTGAAGGAAGAAATTCAAGGAAGGTGAATGCCAGCTTGAAGTCCCCAAACACAGTGTTTGTGTGGGCCCAATCAAAAAGGAAAGAAATCATTTCAGGTCTGAGGGACTGCCACTGAGCTACTGAAGCTAGAGGAGTCTAAAAGGACAGTGGATTCAAACAGAAGAAGTTATGCTTTTCTTCTGCCATTTTTGCAGGGGGTTTCATTTGGGGACTGCTCAAAATATTTCACACTTTATAGGTATTTAAAGTGCTTTACAATAAGATTTTATTCCTCTTTGAGGGCCCAAGGATTCTATTTTCCTCTGAGTCCACACTATAATCATTTTGATAGACTAAAATAATGAATTTATTTGCTGTCAAACTGTCATTGAACGTATGAAAACTTACCAAACTAAATTTAAACCATATAAAAATCTTTTAATGTCAAATATTGAGTAATATATCACTATTTTTATTTTGTTAAGAATTATCAATCATCTAATATTTTTAATGGAATTAATTTCTCCAGGTAAATAAAAAAAATGTAATGACTAAATCTTCTTAAATTTACGATGTATTTTTATACAAAGTTAAAAAATTGCAAATGTTTGAAGTTAAAATGCCAGGCACTATTTACCTGCTGCGATGTATCTTACACATCTAAATATTTTAAAGAGTTCTATTAGCTATTCAATATTTTGAGAGAACATGAACTATTTGACTATTAATTAATAATTAAAAAATAAGAAAATTTATATTGTATTATTTTTCCATAATTTCAACATGACTTTATATTCAAATCAAATGATATGTAACAGAAATTTTTTAAAAAATTATGTATATGTATTTATATATATTTTTAATATATTACTAAGGCCTTTTCCCAGTAAATTTTTCTCATTGAAAGAAATACTGAATGAGAATTTAATACTGAAATTGTTTCATTTCCTAGTAAGGTCTCTGAGTGACTTTTTGTGCCATTTTGTGCCTTTCCACTTAATCTCCTTGATTACCACATGATCATTTTTTCTGTCAGCAATAAAGCATATGAATTTGAATAAGTTGCAGGCTATCTCAATAATAAAGGCTATAGCATTTTTTCTAATGATACCAATTTTCTCACATCTTAAAGTATAATTCCATTTATGAACATTCAAATTCCAAATCACATATTCACATGCTATAATCCCATTTATGAACATTCAAATTCCAAATCATATATTCACATGCTCAATTCAATTGATATTAAAGTAAAAGATAATTTAAAATAGATTTCTAAGCAGTTTACAATTCTTTAATATCAATATATTAATATTTTAAAAATTAATAATTAAATTTAAGTCAATTAAAAGTGAGATAACTTTCAATTAATATTTGTACACAAAAACCTGTCACTATTTCCTATGCTATATTTATCCTAAAACTGAAGAAATTAGAGGCTTATTAAAATATCCAACCTTTGGTTTATGAACATCAAAGACATCTTAAATTTTTGTATTTCTTCATTTCTTTATTTTTTTTAAAAACTGAATTAACCCCAATTTAAAACTATTAAAATTCACTGGTAAAACAATTCATAATGTAGATTTCATGCACTTTCCATTTTCTCAAAAAATTATTACTATTCCTGAAATGTACCATTTACAGGCAAAAGATAGATGAGGTTGAATGCATATCTGTGAGAATTAAACAAAACAAAAATGATTTGTGACTAATAAAAATGTGGTTATTATTTTTAAAATGTATAGCCATTTAGGAGATATATTTGGGCTGAAGTCACATTGCCTCATGTAAACAAAAATATACACACCTTAAAGATTGAACTTCTCTGTTCTGATGACTTCTTAAACATTTCTCATTTTATAAGTTGGCCTTTTATCATCAATGCCAGTCTCCCAATCTGCAGTATGAGTTCCATGAGACTTGGAAATACCTCACACTTATCTTTATAACAATCTTCTCTGACAGTGAGAGCATATAGATTGCACACATTCAATAAAACAATTTAAATCTGTGCTTGTTAAAATGAGTTAAGGGTGTTAGGGAAAATCCCTGGATAAGAGACTGCCTCAAAAAAATAATAAATGTGTGTAATAAAATGAAAAAGGACTAGCTTATGTTTACTGTCAAGATGGTAAAGTAGCATCGCTCTTACTTTCTTTTCCAAAAGCTACCCAAGGCCAGAAAAGCATCACAACAAATTCTGAGAAATCCTTAGGGGGACTGAGAGGAGACATTAATTCTTGCAAATGTAGCCTGAGTTAGAAGGTATCAAAGGTAATGCATTGGATGAAATTTATAAATTCTGTTCATGTTTTCCCAATGATGTGAGAATTACCACCTGACCCTTTGACAGTGAATTCAGGAGAAACCAGATCACATATTTCCGTGGGTTTCAAGATACTAAAATATCCTGATAGAGCTTTAATAGAATGAGAAAATGATAACAATATTTTGGATTGGCAGCTTGACAATGACTAGTGAAAACTAATTCCACTCCATCTTACCAAGTTCCTGAGGTAGGTAGATTGCTGGCTGATGCTTTCTAGTTTTGACTTTTAATTTAAGAGTTTACAGGTGATACATCCTTCTGTTTATGACAGAATAACTATCTCACATTCTCCTTAAAAACAAAGAACAAAATATATGATATGTGAATATAATATTTTTTAAAAAATGGTTTTAGACATTTCAGAACAGGAGAACAATCCTCAAGGCAAAGAAACAAACAAGGTGAGCCCTGCAATTGCACCAGCTTATGCCCTTTAGGGAGAATTTCCAGGCTGCAGCAGAAGGAGGTAAAGCCAAATAGAGCCCAGACACCTCCCTAAGTTGAGGAGATAGAGGCAGAGTCATGAGGCAGAGTCCTGGAGAGAAAAGAGCAGTAGAGAGACTTTCATTAAATTCTTACTACCAAAGCCAGGGGAAGAACCAAGAAAGAGCAGTGGAATGATCCTTAGAATTCACCTAAAGCCTGGAGTAGTTTGTGGTTCCACCAACCAGAGTGGAAAGACGCACCAAGAAAACTGAAAATATATGCCCCTATAAAGACGTGTACTCAAATGTTGATAACAGCTTTATTTCCTAATAGTCCCAAACAGAAAATAACCCAATGTCCATCAATGTGTGACCAGGTAAAAAATTGTGATGGATCTACACAATGAAATACTACTTACCTATAAAAATACACAAACTATTGATACAAACTACAACATGGATGAAACATAAAATCATTATCTTGAGTGAAAGAAGGCAGACAGAAAGAGTACATAATGTAAAATTGCATTAAAATGAACTTCCAGAAAATGCAAACTAATCTATAGGATGGGTTTTCAGGGAAGGAAGAATTATAAAAGTTCATAAGGAAACAGGAGGCGATGAAATTGTTCATTATCCTAATTTTGCTGATGTGGTTAGGTTGTATACATACATTAATATTCACTACTGTTAATATTCATTTTAAATATACACAGTTTATTTTACATTATGTGTCTATTAATTGTTTTAGTTTTATTAATTATACCTAAAATTATACTTCATAAGCTGTAAAATACAATAGATGCAATGGGGGAAAGGCTGTATTTTATTTTATATTTACTTCTATATTTCTGATGAAATGTTAAAGTTATTTTGTTAATATAGTAGCTGCTACCACACTGGTAATATTTATTTGTCAATTTCTATTAGCAGATGTCTTACAATTTATCTTCCTTTTATGAGGTTCTAGGATCAGTCAACATAGCAGGCACCATTACCCACGGTATAGAAAAATATAACATTTAACATGCTAATAATGAGATTTCACAAGAACATTTAATTTGCAAATACAGACTTCAGGAAAAAAAGAGAATATTGCATCCTAAATATTTTGTAAAAAATTAATTTTTCTAAATATCTTTCTGTCACATTCTAGTCTTTAATAATATCCTTTATAAAATAAAAAGGTAGAATTGCTGATTTGTTTTCCACTTAGAAAATGTACTGGCAACTTCTTTGTTAATATTGTTCTAACTTTATAAAGATAGTGTTTTCCAGCCAAAATGATATTTCTGCTGACAGCAGCACATGCAATTCCAGGTTAAAAAATTATTTTGCTGACTAGTATTTTGCTTATAACAAAAACTAGCAACTTGATAAATCATAAGTAATAAGAGTGTAAAATGTAATTTTATTTGAATTTAATTTCTCAGAATTTTTTTAAAGAAGATGTCATATTACTTTGTTTATGTTATTATCGGTATCACAAATTATAATGCTAGTGCTCTAATGAGGTAAAACTTCTAGTAAGGGCTTCATAATTGACTAAATAAATTGCATAAAAGGGTACACATGGCTAATTAAACTATAATTTTAAAAGAATTCAGCTAAAATAAGTGAAAAGTAAAAGAAAATTAACAGAAATTTGGGAACATTAGTAATTGAATTGAATCTTTTGGTATTTACCAGAAGCAGCAAAATTTTTACTCTCTTATTTTTTTTTTCGAACAACTAGAACCATTTCCAAATTGGCAGAGTTAAAAAATCAAACAATTAGGCTTTCCCATAAAGCAGCATCAAAGAGGACACAAACAATGGATCGAAGTGTTACCAATTTGAAGGAAAACAGGTCGTTTTCTTCACTGTGGTGTGAATTTATTAAACACAAAGTTCACATTTTAGCTGCATGGAGACTTCATTTGCAACATTTAATTACATGTCATCTATGCATCAACATGTTCTTTTTCCCTAATTCATATGTTGCCTATATAATTGATTTAGGTCAATAAGGCATCTCTCAAATAAGAACCGAATGAAATAAACTTGTTCAGAAATACATACAAATCCATTCTACTTATTAAAGGTCTTCTTTTTCTCACAGATTTCATTAGTTTTTTTCTCACTGCAGATGTGCAGCACAATTCTGCATTCTATAGCTCCATCTTGTGTTATGAAGTTATTTAAAATCATTTTCTTTCTTCTCTGAGCTGGGTAATTATATTTCTTTTCTTTGAGGACACTGAACAATGACAAGGTGGGCTAAATGTAAATGCTTGGACAAATATTCTGAGCAAGTGTTAATAATAGCCAGATGGGAGCTGCAACTAATGTGTGGTGTGTGTACTGCTCTTTCAATCAAGCTCCCTGGTAAGCGGCTTCTTATTGCAACACTAGCATAACCTTGGCTGTGTCTCCTTTCCTCCTAGTTCATGTGTGACAAGCACCATCGGCAGAGCATTACACTGACCAGCTGCTTTAGTCTGCAGCTGTAGACAGCACCAATTCTTTCACTTTTTATTCATTCTTTTAAAACAAAATTGATCTTGACAGTGGATCTTTCTAATCAACGTGTTCATCTTTTAGTGTTGCCATTTTTTTGTGTGTGTATGACATGCTGGATAATTTGAGAAATTGATATTATTCAGAGATTTTTTTTTTTTTTGCTAATGTGTTTAGCCAGTTAAAATAAAAATTAAAAAAAAAACTATGAGGTTTATGAAACATATTCTGGAAGTCCTTGAGATAGGGCAACTACAGAGAAAAGCTGAAAGCACAGATTTTTGTCAGTGGAGCATGAAGATGACTAAGAAAATGACCTCAATCCAGCATCTTAAGCAACCCAACTGTGATAGCAATAGAAACTGCTATAGGCAAATTGTATGCTCTTTCCTTAATATTTCAATTTTCCTTTAATTGCATGTAATTGCATTTGGGTTCCTTAAAAACTCATTCACTGACAATTATATATCTATAGAATGAGCTGGAATTTTTTAAATAAAAATAATATAACTATATTTCTAGCAGTTAAAATATGAACAATACTGCTACCTAATCTCAAATAAGGTCTTTACAATTTAAAGCACGTTCTGAACACTAAACTTTTTTAAAAAAATAAAGATATCATTATCTCACATAGCTAATATTAACTGGTAGGAAAAAAAATTTCAATAAAATTTAATTGCATTTGTCAAGTAAGCAGTGCTATTATTTAAATGTGTTTGTATGTCTTATGTGGGAAGACATCTAGTGGTTTTGTTTTATTCCTGAGGATAATGGATTAACCCAGATAAAAATATTGCTCCTTGTTATAATTTTTATACTTCAAAGTCAGAGCTGTATTAAAAGATAACTCTTGCTATATAAATATTTCATGTATTCATCTATTTCAGTTTTCATTCTTTCACTAAAAAATTAATAAATAATCATTGAACACTGTGTTGGGGGGAAGGCTAGTGTGGGTGTTTGTATGTGTGTGTTTGTGTGTGATTGTATGATTCTTGTGAATTGTTTATTTTTCATGATAAATCATTGTTATTAACTAACAAGCCATTGTGAATGACTATTTATAACTTTTGCATAAACTATTGAATGAATACTCCTGATGTTCATTGCTTGGAATTATTTCTAATAAATGCCGCTTATGTCATAATTAGTTTTACTACATAAGACTCTTACTGTTGTTTAAAATACTAATTTAAACACTTAAAATTAAAAATTTGAAAATATATTGTATGTCACCTTCCATATAAGGAGTGCTTAGTAATCGTATTAAGGTCATCTATGTGCAAAAGCAGCTGAAGCAACTCATTAAATTGCAGTGCTAAAGGATCATATTAGACATAAAACAGAACAGCCATTATCTCTCCATAGAATTACTTAGTAATCAATAATTAGCAACAAATGAAATGCAGTTTAACTTTGTAGGAAAGGAAACATTTATTTGATTCTTTGGAATATATGCAATAATTTGAGTATATGTATATTTCTCTTGTTTGCTTTAAATTTGCCATGCATTTATGGGAACTTTACAATGGTAATCGTAACAAAAAAAACTTATGTAAAATTTTGAAATGTAGAGAAAATGGCATTAAACTAGTACAAACGTTTATATCAGGTCAAGGTAGTGATATAGATGGAAGAGGCAGGAATAAGAGGAAAAAATTAGATCAGAGTCTGCTCTATGCAATATGAAGACAGCTCAAGAAAACAGTGCCCCACCCAACTTAGATAAACAACCCCCAAACACTCTCATCTTATTCCATATCTACATAGACCCTTACTGATATATTTTAATAATGTTGATCATGTTCATTGAATTTGATTTTCATCTTCAAATTTCTCAGAGAAAATAACCATGAGCAGCATGAATAACAAACTGTTGTGTTCTTCTGATATTTTGTACTCAGACTGTTCTTGTTTCTAAATCTAGGAGAAAATAAGCAAGCCAATTAACTATAAGATTAGAAAATAATTTCACATATTACCATTGGAGTACATACAGATCATGGTGATTCTTGGTAGAGCACACTGAACTTTCCTTAGCCCTGTTATTGTAAAGTTCTGGTGAGGCTAGAACTCATTCTAGCCTTCCTGTACTGTGCAGAAGGAGGAAAATGAATAATATTCTGTTTCTTCTTTTTCTTCCTCTATTATTCTTAAATACATCAGGTTTCTCATCTTGAATCTATCATTTAAAATTTTATCAATTTTATAGAGATATAATTTAGACAAGGTAGTACAATCTGCAACAACTCAACAGATACAGAATAACTCCACAGTGCACATCTCAAATTGTCTAACATTTGTCACAATTCTTTCTCAGTACAATTATTATTTTAGTTATTACTTTTCAAATAATATGTCTTAGTGCCTGCTATGTGTTAGAAATATTGTAAGAAAATTTCAAAATAAATGAGTATGTAATACACATGCTGTATTCTGGGGCACACATTTTAGTTTGGGAAAGAAAGATGTACACATGCTCATATAAACAGATATTTGGTGAATTTTTAAATTGTACTGTGTTTAAACAACATGGTAGCCTCAGAAAATAAGCAACGTTCTAAAAGAAAAAATTTAGAAAGGTTATACTATAGAGATGCCATTTGAAGTTAGATTCTTTATTTTATGTTTTTTAAAAGATTTAGATTCGTTTTAATAAGTATACATAAATAGATAACTGATGTAGAATATTCTTAAATCTAAATAGATTTAGACATAGATTTATGCTTTATTGAAAAGAATATTGCTTTGAAAATTTTGAAGGAAATGTTCCAAATATTCTAAACCTTCTGAATCCATCTTTTTCATATAAAATGAGTAAATAAAACTTCACTGGAGTACCTGTGAAAAGATGAAAATACAATGATATTGTCAGAAAGGGTTTGTCTTAGAATTGCAAAATATTGTGCATATATACAATTTTATGTTGCCATGTGGTAACATTTTACATACAGTTTAGTTTATGTAAGTGTTTTATCTGAATTTCCAATTAGAGATAATGTCACCCTGAGTGATAGGTTGAGTGTGAAGAAAGGCAAACAAGAGTAAGTATATGACATATGAGAAATAAGCTCAAAATAAGAAGATCCACAGTTGTCAAAAGAAGACCCTGAATTTTGAATTTTAAGCAAAAAACATATAATTTGGAATTTCTATTATGACACATGACATATTGTATCAGTCAGTTTAAGCTACCATACAAAATACCAAAGACAGGGCAACTTAAACAAAATAAATTTATGTCTCACAGTTCTGGAGGCTGGAATGTCCAAGATCAAGGTGTTGGCAAGGTAGAGGCCTCTTCTCGTGGCTTGTGGGGACCCTCTATCTTACTCTGTGCTCTTTGTATGCACCTGGAGAAAGAGCTTTCTGGTGTCATTTATAAGAACACTAATCCTATTGATCAGCCCCCCCCCACCTCCGCTTATGACCTCATTTAACTTTAATCATCTCCAAAATATTCTATCTCCAAATATAGTTATTTTTCTCCACAACATCAGTACCTCTGATTTTTTCTGTAGTTTCTTCATGATTTCTTTAACTACTGTACCCCATTCTAGATTATAAACTCTGTGAGAACATGGATTTTTGTCTGTTTTGTTCACTGCTTTGCACTTAGAATAATTTCAAGCACAGAGAAATTCAATGGATATTTTTAAAATTAATTGAATGATTAAAATCTTACATGTGTGATCTGGGATTTCAAAATGGATATATGAAAATATAACACTATGTAGATTTAAATATTCTTTCATGTATAAAGAAATATGGTTTCGATAATTATATCAGTCATTTAAGCAGATACTACTATATACTAGATCTTTTTCAAATCTTATGAGTTAATATCCATAATAACATAGCAATCAGGTGTTACTTTTTTCATCTTATAGATAGCAAAACTGATAATCAGATATATTAAATATTTATAAAATGTTATATTAGATGTCAAATGATTATACTAGGCCTAAATCTAAGCTTTTTTTGGTCATAGTGTTTATATTCCTTTCCCTGTGCAACACTGCCAAAAGCCTAAGGTAAAAAATAATAATATGAAAATTTATTTTTTGATATATACTATAATTTTTGTAAATGCCTTCTATGGGAAAGGGAGGAATTAGTAATTATTTATGACAAAATTGTGCAAAATTTTTAATTACCACATAGCTATTGCTAAATAAACAAAAGAAGAATTTTGAAATACATACAAAATTGTCTTTTTATAACTTCTAATCATGTGGCTTAGGTGAAAATCTCTGTAGCACAAGACTTTAGTGTGGCTCTCCTAGTCCCTATCATTGGATGATACCACCTTTGTGCTCTCTTTTACATGACAAATATGGGAATATGTGATTATGTGTACATGATTATGTTACATGAGATTAGAACCCATCTTGCTAGGAGACTCTTTCTCTTACTGGCCTTGAAAACACAAACTGCCATTTTGTAAATTGCTATATGGAGAAGGACATACAGCTAGGAATTCAGGCCCTAAATTTAGTAGCCTTCTAGTTACTTACTAAAAACTGTCAAGAACCACATGAGTTTAAGCAAGGACACTTCCCCAGTTCAACCTCATATGAGATCAGAGTCCTGGACAACATCTTGATTACAGCTTTTTAAGGCCCTGAAGCAGACAGCTCAACGAAATTCTGTCCAGACGCCTGACCCACAGAAGTGAAATAATAAATTTGTCTGGTTTAAGCTGAAAAATTTGTGGTATTATTATTATGTCAATAGATAACTAATATAATCCCATTTATATGATTTATATCTTATCATTGGCTTTCTGACTTACCAGAGATTTTAATTAAAAATAAATGCCTTACATACACACATAAGAAGTCAGATACATGTGTGCACACATGACATACACCCATACGAAAATGCTGAACTCAGAGAGAGGTGTATCTTACACGTAAGTAAAATATTCGTTTTTAAAATATTCATTATTCAAATACTGCATGGGTGAACATATTTTGTCTTTAAATTTCTGTGCTCAGAAGATGAATTGAATTTTTATAAGTAATGAGAAGCCTGGGTGAACCTCTCCAAGTAGATTGGTTGAAAGCTGAGGGCTTGAGGCTTTGCCAATTACTAGCTTCCAGAAAATGCCAGCTTCGGAGATCAGCACTGTTATTACAAACTATGAAAATGTAAAAATGTTTTAAACTCCTTTCTGTATGATGAAAGGTTAAAAGCTGAAGTACACGTTGCCATGGCAGTAGTGTTTTATTTACAGAACTTGTCTTTTTCAGTACCTGTTCTTTAAATGGTAGGAAAGAACCACTTCAGTGTTAACATCATATTATACTCTTAGCTTTTTTCATTATTGAAATCATATATGTTCATTTTTCAATAGAAAGCATAAAACATTCCATTGTTCATTTTGTCCATTTATTTAATCACATCGTAGGTTTGTTATTTAAATTAAATACATCCAAAGGAAATGAATATGTACTGGTTAATCCAATTGAATCCATGTAAATACACGACTGTGGCTCTAAACATTGGTAAATAGAACAATTTCTCACCAGTATACAGGATGGAATGTTATAATGTTCTGCTTTACAGTAATTTACTATGGTACAAGATCTATTTCATTTGTCAATTTCTCTTACTATATGATAAACTGTATTAATCAGGACAAGATAGACTTTGCAGTTGTAACAATTGACTCTAACATTGCAGTGGCTTAAAGCATCAAACATTTGTCTCTTGCCCTTACAAAATTACCTAGCATCCTAATCCTCCAGGAGATCTGGCTGCTGCACAATACTTCAGTGATTATAGTTGCTGTTGTTCAATAGCTCTACTCTCTTAACACAAAGCTCACGGTTGCCCTGGCAGAGGAAGTGAAGGCTGGAGGGTTTTGCACTGGCTCAAATGGACACACATTCTATTCTACCCACAAAACACTTGCTTCAATTTGTGTTATAGCCCTGCCTATTGCAAGAAGGTTGGACACATAAGAAAGTATTAATTACATTTGCCAAGTATTAGAAACCCTCCCACATCTATTACACAGGTAAAATTATTAACTTATTCACTGTGCCTTCACACCACAGAAGTATTCCTTTTTCTTTCTCTTTTTCTTGTTTAATCCCTCGCAAGTTTCTCCCTTTGATCTGCCATACTCTTTAATCTGTAATGCCCACCTCATCAATCATAGACGAGTCAGTATTTTATTACACTAGTCTAACACCTATAAATATCATTTGAAATAATAAAATAATATGAATTTTAGAATGCTACTTATGAATGAATAATTAAGAGAAGCATTGCATTGGTTAGTTATTTGGTGAAAGAGTTGGTACTTTCTGGTTTCCTGGCCCCTAATCCAGGGCTCTATGTTTCTTCTTATGATCATTATTATTACAAGTTTGATCTCAATTCTTGTTTTTATTGAGTAATTTGTTCACATGTTTTGATGATAGATAATATGGCTTGAAGTGGAATACAGGCATACCTTAAAGACACTGTGGGTTACGTTCCAGAGCACCACAATAAATCAAATACTGCAATAAAGTGAGTCACAATTTTTTTGGTTCCCTAGAGTATATAAAAGTTATGTCTACATTATACCATGGTCTGTTATGTGTGCAATGGCATTATGTCCAAAATAATGTATGTACTTTAATTAAAAATACTTTATTGCTAAAAAATGCTAACCATCATCTGAACCTT
This sequence comes from Pteropus alecto, assembly GCF_000325575.1. NCBI lineage: Eukaryota > Metazoa > Chordata > Mammalia > Chiroptera > Pteropodidae > Pteropus > Pteropus alecto. The sequence goes on along the minus strand of NW_006441953.1, from coordinate 12,350,843 downwards.
CAGTGACTTGTAATCTTTTTGCATCAGGAGGTTCTTGCATCAATGTTGACGGCTGCTGACTGATCAGAGTGGTTGCTGAAGGTTAGGTGGCTGTGACAGTTTTTTAAAATAAGACAACAGTGCAGTTTGCTGCATCAATTGACTCTTCCTCACATGAACAATTTTTCTGCAGCATACAGTGCTGTTTGATAGCATTTTACTCACAGAATAACTTTCAAAATTGGAGTCTCAAACCCTATTGCTGCATTATCAACTAGATTATATTTTAAATCCTTTGTTGTCATTTCAACAAACTTCACCATGAGTGAACATGCAACTCTTCCTTTCATTTGAACACTTAGAGGCTATTGTAGGGTTATTAATTGGTTTAATTTCAATATTGATATGTCTCAGAGAATAGGGAGGCCCAATAAGAGGCAGAGAAACGTGAATGCCTGGTCAGTCAAAACATAAACATTTATCAAGTTTCTCTTATGTGGGTGCAGTTCATAGTGCCCCCAAACAATTATAAAGTAACATTAAAGATCACTGATCACAGATCACCATAACAAATATAATAATAAAGTTTGAAATATTGTCAGAAATACTAAAATGTGACACTGGGACACAAAGTGAGCAAATACTGTTGGAAAATGGCGCTTGTAGGGGGTGGCGGAGGAGGGGGGAGGTAGACAGGGTAAAGGGGGTCAAGTATAGGGGGTAGGGGGAGGGTGAAGTTGGTTAAAGTGATCAAATATATGGTAGCTGAAGGAAACTGGACTTTGAGTGGTAAACACACAATAGAATATACAGATGTCAAACTATAATGTACACCTGAAAATTATATAATTGTATTAACCAATGTTACCCTAATAAACTTAATTAAAAGAATAAAAAATATAAACAAATGGAAAATGGTGTTTATAGACTTGCTTAACATGGGGTTGCCATAAAACTTCAATTTGTAAAAAAATGCAGTTATCTGCAAAGAGCAATAAAGCAAAGCACAGTAAAATGATGTGTGCCTGTACATCATTTTGTTTCATAACCTTGTGAATTTCTACATGTTATTTCTGTTCCTTAGTTTATATATCCCTTTTTTGGGCTAACAAATTTATTTATTTGTTTGTTTGTTTGTTTGTTTGTTTTATTTTTCCATTATTAAATTCAATGTTTTGTGCCACTTAAATAGAAAGGCTTTTCTTGTTCACCACTGTCTTCCCTATGCCGTCATGATACCATGTGCTTTGAGAAATTTTATCACATCATATATCAGATTGCATTATCTCAACTTCATTCTGACATCTCTCACTCTACCTCTTTCTTTAACCTTACCCTGCTATAAAGAACATAAAATATAATTTATCTGTTATGACTACCTGTGCTTCAGAGAAAATGTAGGTTGCAGGATTTATACCATTAATTGTGATAACTAAAGAGTTTATGCATATTTTAGTGCTCAATAAATGCTAATTTTCATTACTATTAAAAGAAAATAATGTTTGTATACAGAACGTATTCTAACTTACAGTGGTATAAACTTGCATTATTATTTCTGTATATTTTTACTTATTCACAAGGACTATCTTTCAAATACTATAACTTATTAGATTAGACAATTCTAACAACATTAAAATATTAAACACAAAAATATTAAACGCAAAATTTTAGATTTGTGATTACTTGATTTAAATTATTGTTTAATAGGTAAGAGAAAAAGTATGAACAGAGGAGTGGAATTAGAAATAAACATTTTTTTCTGGTGAACGAGTTGAGAACTTTTAGCAAAAGGCCGTGTGATATGAAATAATTGCAAAGTGTAACTTAAAGTAATTAGTCAGTAAATTATTTTGATCCTTTAAAAAAAAAGGTAGGTTATTATCAAGTGCTACAAGAGCATAAACACAATATTTCCTCAAAATATAGAGCTTACAAGTTTTCTAAGCTCCCTGATGTTTTGCAATTTATTCCAGTCTAAATGTTCTCTAATTTTACATCAATCATCTAATGATCTAGATTGCTCATTGCTTCCAGCGATCTTTTCATATTTTATTTAGTTAAAGGAAAATCAGCTTTACATTGTGAAAATGCATACTGTTAGGCGAATTGTGAAATTGTGAGGAATTGTGCTGTAATTACTGAATATTGGCTCTCTAAGAACATGTTGCTTCAATGTGGGAAGATCTGCCAGGGAAATTAAGTTTTTCTCCTCAGTAGTCCATCGTTACAGCAACAATTGTGGAAATCAAGTGAGATGTGGAGCCATTTTTGATTGCCTCAAATGGCACATTTATACTTGCCAGCAAGAATCTATGTTTCAATATAAATTGAAAAAGGGAAATGAAACGGTCTGTGGATGTAGTCTCTCGGGTTGAATGTAGGTGGATCAGCTTGTACTTAACATCTGTTCAGGCTGGAATTACAGGGGAAGCTTAATATGTTTACTCAATCATACTGATTTCTTGGGTGCCAAGGCAGAAAATCTAAAACATATGACTTCTGTTCACACTATGAGGAAGCTATTTAGAATAAAGGTGATGATCCTGGAAGAAAATGTGGAGATGCTATCTCCAGTGCCAGCACAGTAGGAATTCTTTGCTGCCAGCAATCAACAGCCCTTAAACATCAACATTGCAGGCTTTTTGTCAACTTGTGTACAGGGCAACCTTTAAAAACATTTAAAAAAGAATAGGAAACAAAATTGGCATATTTCTTAACATATCAAGAGAATATCAATATATGGTCTCTAGACCTTTTCATTTTTCTCCCTGCAATTCAATACAAAATTATAAAGCATTTAATGTAGCATTCCAATCCAAATTGATGTTTATAAAGCTAAATTTCAGTCTCTTTTTAAAAAAATTTTTTTTTCTGAACTCATAAATACTCTAGTTAGCTATTTTGCTACAATAACAAAAGGGAGAGTCACGAGGAATGCAATTTATATGTAATATTCCTTCCATCAAAAAGTTGTAAAACAAAATATCATAAAATAAAAATTAATATTAGAAGAAAGTCTTATCAAGTTTTATATATATATATATATATATATTTTTTTTTTTACAAATACTCTTTGTCTCTGATTGGTTAAAAGTAAGATTGTACAATGACCAGGATTTTTGTCTTGTGGTTTGTTATTCCATTTAAATTTCACACTCCCCAAATTGCTATTGCTTTGGTTGGTAAGATGGCAAGAAAGTAGCTACAATTCAGTGGGTTTGAGTACTTTATTATGTTCCATACATTATACTGAAGAGTGGTCAGAAGATGGGGCAGGTAATTTTGCTTGGAGGAATACACATTGGTATCACAGAGCTGGAATTTGAATTGGATCTTAAAAAAATGATGGGAAAATCACTAGCTGGAGAGGGAAAGAATATAACAGACAGAGGGGAGGGTGTTTGGAAATGTTAAGGATGCATTAAAAGGCATGGGACTTTCAATAATGACATTCAGTTGGAATTAAATGTATTTTGGGTACAGAAATAAAGTTGAAAGAATACATGACTAAAAGGTTAGTTAGCAGATTATTGTCAAGCGCTGCTGATGTCGAAATAGGATTACATTTTATCAAAGAGGACTATAGTGCACAAAGTGGGGTGTATATAGACCTCTTTCCTCCTCTTCATCTCGCTGCCTTCCACATGGATGGATGGATGGATTTTTCTCCTTGTGAAAAATTTCACCACCCTTGTCCATCTTTACTTTTATACTGTATCAAAAACATCCTGGTACTTTTGTCCATGAGGAGTATTAAATGAGAATATTTTGATAAGTACATTTAAAATAAATATTATGTATGCTATATTTTAAACGAGAAAGCATAAATGGCTAACTTTATAGTAAAAATCTTAATAGGTGAGAGTCAGAGAACATGGTAGGTGGCACGAAGGTAACAAAAGAGTGGTTTAATGCTACTTCCAAACACTATTGAAACTATTTTTATTTAGTAATCATATACTAGGTCTGGTAGAGGGACCTGACTGGACGATGCATTTTCGGAACGTGGCTTATAGACTGTTTAGATAGACATATTATAAAAGTAAAATACCATATAAATATAAGGCAACATCACATGTTACACAGAAGCTCTATATGACAGTTATTTTTGTAAAAGCCTAACATTTTAGGTATTCAATTGATGGTTTGATATAATCACAAAATAGAATGACATTCTTTAAAGATATGCCTTATATAAGCATACTGTTTTTCTATTTACATATTTACTAATTATATAAATTTGTGTAATAATCAAATACAGAAAGTTAAAATTTGAGTTATGACATATATCTAATATCTATATGTTGCTTTCCAAAGTGAATGTATTTATTTAGTTTAAAAAGGATATAAATGGAAACATATGGTAGCTGAAGGAAACTGGACTTTGGGTGGCAAACACACAATAGAATATATAGGTGTCAAATTATAATGTACATCTGAAAATTATACATTGTATTAACCAATGTTACCCCAATAAACTTTAAATAAATAAATACATACATACATACATACATACATACATACATACATAAATAGGGTAGAATGGGATTAAGACAAATTTAACAAATTAATGATAAAAATAAGAAATGTTTAAATTGTATTAAACTTCTCTTTTTCTGTTATTATATAGTATGTGTGGTTCATATATTTACCTAAGATAACCAGGGAATTATACTAGTTTTGGAAATCTGAGAAATACTGACTACAAATTTTAAGATTAAAATTAAGCGTTTTTTTCCTAAAGGAGTTTCTGTTTGAAAATTGACTTTATTTGAACTTAATCTCATTGAAAGACAGACTATAATAAATTAACAAGCAACGACAATGAAACATTAATTGTATCTTTTTCACTGAGTTGATATCTGAGAAAGGTACACTGTGATTTTGTCCCCACAAATTACATCTAAAATCAAGGTAAATTTTTATGACTATATATAGACATCTATTATTTATAATACATTTAAAATCTTAAAAGATTGTTTTATTTTAGAGCAATTTTAAACAATAGTAAGACAAATGAAAAACTTTTAACAATTTTATCCACTGTTGCATTAATCTGCTCTCTAAAACTCCATAGCATACATGGGACTCATATATTCTAATACTGAACCAAAATATGTCGCAATCAGTAATAATAGTCTTTAAGTTATGGAGGTGACTAACATTAGGGCCTGATTATTAATATATACATCAGGATCACAATACTAACTGCCGTGCTTATAAGACATCAATTTGCTGCAATAAGTAGCTATAGAAAATATCCTGTGGCAACAAAAACAGGATGTGTGCCATGTGGCTTCCACCCACATGCAAAGAAATGTATACAACACAATTCAAAATTGAAGTAGTTGTTAAAAACTGTGCACATATGTAAGGATTTAAGTGTTTTCACTTCTCATTATGAGGGCAATTAGATCATCAGACTAAGCACAGAAGGTATTTCAATAGACAGAAAACTCAGCAAAAGTCCTAAATTAAAAAAAAATAGTTTTATTTTAAATGGATGAGTGCTGTTCTTAATTTGTACAATCTGTATATTTGAAGTCTAATTTTGAAAATGGCTCTAATTTTAAGAAAAATGGTCTATATACTTTGTCTGAAATTGTATATTGCAAAACTATTAGATATTTCTTTGAAAATGTATTTCTTTATACAACAAATACATTATATTATAAATGTGTTTCTAGAATGAAGACTTATCTGTATTCACAATTAACAATTACCACAATAATAGGGATAATGAGTTTGAGATGAGAAGGAGGCATTGAAAGAAAAAGGGAGACAGGAGATGGAGAGACAGGGAGAAAGATATTATCATAGTAATAATCTTCGAGGTTAAAAAACAGAATCTTTTGTCCTTATCATTGACATAGACCGCCTCAAGAAATACAAGCCCTCTTTTAAATCCAATAAAAGTCAGTGATTGAAAGGTAAATTTTAGATCACCAGTGCTGAGATATTGCTACATGATATTTAAACTGAATTTTGGCATAAAAATGACATGTTGAACAGGATTTTGATTGGTATAACCATTTGCTGATTAAAATTTAAATGTTAAATTGAACTTTTTATTCTGATTAGAACAAAAGATTTCCCAAAACACTTTTGTTCTTCTATTTAAGTAGTGAAATTGAAAACATGGGACTTTTCTTAACCAACTTTCCTCGTTATCTTTTTTTAAGGATATTCCTTTTCAGCTTATACAGTAGAGATTTACACTGTTTTGACAAAAATCCCATCTAATTTAAGCCAATGGCAGGAAGCAGGTTAAGGTCAGTGAAATAGCATTATCATATATTGTCTTGTTCAGAGAAGTAACACTTAAAGAAAAATGCTGAAAGCCAACCAAATCACTGTCAAACCCAGAACTGTCAGGCAATTCTGAGTCTTCCAGGCTGTTATTCAAGTTTCCCTTTGTATTTGGGGATTTGCAGGCTCAGTAAATGCCTTTCAGAATAAGTAAAATTTAAGAGTATTGTCCAGCTCGATGTTTCCATTGCATGCAATAATCATGGTTCAGTAGATAACAGCAAAATTGGAAGTGAAGAAATGCTGTATATGGTTAGACTTCTTCAGATTTCAACCTCTGACACTGTCAAGGAACTTTTCCAAGGAGCCTTAATTACCTCATCTATAAACTAAGGGCAGTGAAATGTACTCTTCTTTCCCAGAAAGGCTGTTTTGGGAATCAAATTGAACACATTTTTTGAAAGCACATTTGAAATAATAATATGATAATGTTTAATTTTCACAATATTTTTGAGAATGTTAAATTATCAGTAATTATAATCTGCAACTTTGATCCAACAAAATTCATAAGAAAGTAGTACTGGTCATTACTCATTCATTCAATCACTCTTCAAGTCATTCAGCCATTTATTGAGCAACTATGAGGTGCAAGTGCATAGCATTGAATTAATGTACTATGAATCTGAAACAAGAATAATAGTTGAATGAAAACCTTTGAGGATATGGTTAATTCTCTTAAAGGAAACACACAGAAAATTTTACTTGGTTTAGAGGACAATATGCTTTTTTAGACAACAGGGATAAATTTTGGATGCCTATCATTTTATTCCTCAAGTTTTTCAGAAATCTAAAAGTGATGTACAATTACCTTTAAAATAATATCCCAAATACTTGGTTCTCTAAGGCTTTGCATGATCTGGCCCCAGCCTGCCTCATCAAACTTACCTTATATTACTTCTCCCCTGACACATGTCCATCAAAATCTCATCATTATATTTCAAAATTTTAATATATTTTTGCTATGAAAGATACAACACATATTCATCTCTGACAAAGGCTTGAATAGGTTCTTCTAGATATAAACTACCCAATTTAGAAATCAGATAAAAATTGGATAAGGTTCACATTCTTTTTTGATAATAGAGGATCCTAACTGATGTCTTATATAAATGGACAACTAATCGAACTTCACAAGAAAGTGGAAAATACTGTATATATTTTTGAGAAATGAAGATTAAAAATGGAACGGCATCGACACCTTGTTATGGAGCCATACAACATTTCCTGTGAGATATTTAACATAAGCAGTCAGTCAAAGACATAAAGCAGTGTCTACTTTATTATTTTGTGTTTTTGATGTAACTATAAAATAATCAAAAAGACTTTATGAAAATTCTAAAAATCAAATTTTAATCGTTTTGCCATTCTATCTTTGGCTTTTTCCCCCTCAACAGAAAGGTTGCATATCTTTTGACTCCTTACACATAGTCACCTTCTTCCATGTTAGACTCTGTTACATCTGATAGGTAACTGCGGGGGCGGGGGTAGCGGGGTCACTCCTTGACGCAGGCTTTGCTAACCTGGATTTATGTGTCCACTTCATTTCTCGGTCTTTGAAGGTTTTTGTTCTTGGCCAATGTCACTTATTCTGGAACCAAGTATATTACCGCATGAGACCACTCGATTATTGTACCATTTGATCATTGATCTGTCACTAATCTGTCCAATCGTTTGGAAACATTTCCTGTTAAATGTTCTTGAAGGTAATTATATTTTTGGTTTCACTTTATTTATAAAGAGATGATACAAACACACTGAAAAGTCCTCATTTTCTTATTTCTATTCTATTTATTTGGTATTTTATAATTTATTCAGTATTTCCACCAACACTCTTAAACCTTGGTGTCATCTTTAAAATTTGTGTTTTGTTTTTCTTTTCTCTTCAAAACCATCATAATTTATCTTTTATTCTCCCCTTTATGCTCACTCAGATCATGATGAACTGGCTACTGAATTTGAGCAATGGCACCTGCTGTCGTAGTATTTGAGGGTCAGTCTTGAGAATCAATCAAAACCATCCAAAATCAGACTCATTTTCAGAAATAAAACTTGAGCTCATCTCTTACTTTTAAAAATACTTTTTTTTGTGAAGTCGTTTGTGTTTTCTAAAATCAGGTTGACTTTTCTTAAAATTTTTAACAGAAATGCTGAAAGGGTGAAAAAAATTGTCATATGCTTCTATTAGTCTATCAATAGTGACTACTGAATTGTCTCTCTGCTATTAATTGCCGTTAAAAAAAACAACAGCCCATATGTCAGTAAATCTTATGTCAGGATAAGTAATTCTCAACATTAACATCAACTTGCTTGGAGGAAGGGAGATAAGGTTTAGGTTATTTTGACCTTGAAGTTGTTTCTGATTGCTTTCTCTCATAATACTTATCCAATTCATTAGCAAATTCTTTCAGCATTACCATTAAAATATATACAGAATCCAACCATTCTCACAATCTCCACTGTTCCTAGTCCAGTTAGATCCACTATTATCCCTAACTTGGACTCCAAAAAAAAAACTTGCCATGCTAAATAGGACTAGTAAATGGCTTGTCTGTTCAAAGCCATTATGTAATACTAACAACCAAAGCTACCAATTAATGCTTTCTTACATTATATTTAATGTTTCAAACAACATATGCAATATATATTATAT
>NW_006441953.1:12319787-12341825 GCF_000325575.1 Pteropus alecto | reverse complement strand
ATAGTCTTCTAACATGTCTCTTGCACTACATTTATAGGTTTTTTCCTTTGCAGAACTTATAATGACCATTTAAAAACTGAGTCAGTGGTGTCTCCCTACTACTCCAAACTCTGCATGATTTCTCATCTCATTTAGAATAAAATCTATGCTGTCCCAACCACACTGTTCTTTCTAATATGGATCCAAGGCTCCAAGCATGCGTCAACCACTCTCAAAGCATTTGTATGAGTTCTTTTCATGAGTTCTTTCATGACTGGTTCCTTCACTTCTTTCTGTTTATATTTAAATGTCACATTATCCAAAAAGCCTTCTTGGACCAAGTTATATAAATTAGCATTCGTTCTACACTATTTGTGTTCTCTTCCATATTTACTTGCTATCATTCATGCATTGCTACTTGCCTTATTACATTTCATTTACATTTTAATTTTTTAAATGTTTTTCTTGGTACCCATCAATCCCTACAATAGAACCTCTTTCAGGAAAGAAATGTTGTTTTGTTCACTCTTATAAAGCTAAAGTCTAGAAAGATGGTTAAAATGTAGGTGGTTAATGAATACTTCTTGAATGTTTAAGAATCTTTGTTATTAAAAATGTAAAAAATCTTTATTTTTATTTAAGTAATTCTATTTCAAAAGCTTTCTCTTTAATTTCCAGAATGGCATGTTTACATAAAACCATTTAAGTAAAATAGACATTTTTATATTCCATGTTTCATCTACTGTGAAGAAATATGCTTTTGCATTTGTACAAATGAATATGCACCACTACAGCCTAATGTTCAATGGACTAAATGTACCTCAAGATATTTTTATCTAATTCAAGAAATATAAGATACAATTTTCTCAAAAGAATTCTAGAATTTAAAAGAGAAAGTAATTACTGATCAAGCATAAGTGTTTCTCATAGTTAAGAAGCAATTTTAATTTATAAAAATACATTCCTATTTTTGTATTATTTTGTATTCTTTACTTTTAATCCTATAGCTTAAGCATTTGAATATATATAGCTTTATAATGTCATGTAATATGAAATGCTTTGCAATGTTTGTGATTATCTACAGTTAAGGGTGATAAAGTTGTATAGAACTCATTGTAATCTTTATCTTAAAGATGGATTGTTACATTAAAATATTTTTCTTGGCAAAATGTGGAAAGAAAATAGATAAAATATATGCCTCTACTGCAAAAATGTGCTTGTGTATGTATGCCTGTGTATGTGTGGAAAGAGAAAGAAAAAGAGAGTTATTTTACTATTCATACAAAATAAAAGTTACAGCATATACAGCATCTTAGGGAGAGTTTTCTTATTGTCTTAGTATAATCCAACTGAGGTCTGTAAAAAATCTCAGAATGTGTCACATAAAAACCAGCATTATTTATGATTTCTACTGCTTAAACATTTACTGTCAAAATCTTTATGACAGAAAATCTATTTTCTATACTCAATTGTTTCTAATAATCTCTCTCCCTTTTTGATGTTACATTCTTTTCTAAAGATGAACTTACTATTTTATCGTGTGAAGTGTCAAAGCTTGCTAGAAATTCAAGTCCATTTCACTAGAAATAGATATATGAAACTTCATGTTCCCTAACTGTGCATATATACACACCTGATAGAAATGTTATGATCTTTTTCTCCGATTTAAAATTTTGAAAAGATTTTCTGTTTCAATGCTAATTCTAAATAAAATTATGAAACAAATATAATATATATAAAATAAATCTGTCAATGAGGGAATATAGATCATACTGTTACTACTATTATTTCAGTCTTACTATTTTATGATTGGTTAACTATGTATAATATTAATATTGAATTACAGAAAACAAACACTGCATCTGCATAACCTCTAACTTTAATTTTTAATTTATTAGAGACATGTACTTCTCAGTAACATTGCATTTCCTAGAATTTAACTGGGGTTACATACTTTGAATAAAGTAAAATATAGTTCATTTTTTCTTGAATTTCTAGAAATTAATGGAAAAAACATGCACAGTAATATTTAAAATTTTTTAAATATGAAGAGTGAAACAAGTGCTACAGCGATATAATTACCTTGATAATTGTATCCATTCATTATCTAAGATTAATTCAACATTCATTTTATAATTTTGTGTCCAGTAATTGTTTAAAGATAATGCTTATGAAATAAAATGTTATCAAACAATACAAAAAATATACCACCTTGAAATATTAATAAATAACAAGAAATAAATAATAAATAACAAGAAATAAATAATAAATAAATAATGAGAAATAAAAACTTCTTGAATTATTTTCACTTCAAATGTTCTCAATATACATAATAATATCCTGTGTCAGAACACCAGCCAAAATGCCCTAATGTATACATTTCCTGTTGAAAAATATACATCTCCAGTTTTTCTTGGTATAGCTGTTTAGAGCAATCATTTTTGACTGGAATATAAAGGTGGAATTTGTTGACATGATAAAGCAAGTGAGAGAATGAAAAAGAGACATAGCAGAAAAAATATCAAAAAGAAAAATAAAACAGGAATTTTATTATTATATCTGATCAAGTTTAGTATATAAACTTGGAAAGTAATCTCTATTAACATTATTTTTACATAGTTAACCATATAGATATGTAATACTACTGTTAATAGAATGATGGTGAGAATAATAAGACAAATGTATTATGGCATCAGATACAATGAAATATCTCTCCTAATGCATTGAAAATTGATTTGATTATGGTTAATATTTCTAAAATATCTACCCATTTCTGAATGTGTGTATGTGAAACACTATTTAGGTGAATGATGTAGAAAGTGAAATCACATGCAAAAATCTAGTTTTTCTATATAAAACCACTATAATATAGTTATTATTTCTAACACTAAATGCATTATTTGCATTAAGTGAATCTTTTTTTTAAATTAGGTACTTAAAATATAAATTATTCTTTTGAACAACTAAGGTAGCTTTTCCTAAAAAACAGAACTGGCAAAATTACTAATGGGTTTGATACACCATATTGATCATGGCCAACAAAGTTATGACTGACAGCCCTTCTAGGGACCCAGGGACAATCTCTAGAAGAACGGTAGTGTCCAAAGGCAGAGTTCAAGGAAAAGGTCTGGAACAGAGCATGACTAATATCTCAGAGGGTAGCGAAAGCTGCCAAGGTCAAATTAAAATCAATCCATCAGTTCATAGGCAACTCATGTGGCAAAGAAAAGGGCAGAGCTCTAATTCAGGTCTATAAAACCAATGAAAATCCCTTGTTATAAATTCTATAGAGAGGAATATAATATTTTGTGATAGTAAGTGACAAGCTGTCAATTTATTTCAGGTGTTTGAACTGTTCTATTTCTTCCTATTCAAGGAGGATGTTCATTTTAGTAGAATTACATTTTCTGTAACATTCAGTCTTCCTCAAAGATTTTTTCACAGTCATCTTTAAAAATGCTAATCCCATATTTTTAATCTATATTATTGTGTCATAATGTTAGAACTGTATATAGGATATCATTGACTTTAAGAAAAGACTGATTTAAATCATATCTCTGCCAATTATTAATTGAATGAGCTGTTTATTTTACACCTCTGAGCTTTGGTTTTACTACCTCTAAAATGATGATGATAGTAAGTGGCCTGCAGTGCTGCTATGAAGGTGAATTAAGAAAATAAGGGTAAAACATTTTAAAAGAGCCTGGAAAAGAGCTATGATGGCTATTATTTGATTACACATCTCTCTGACAGCTTAGTTCACAGTCTAAAGTAGGATGACATATAGCTTCATCTCAAGTGTTAATGCCAGTATTCTTAATGATTGCACAGTGTACTGTGTCAAGAAAAGTTTTGAGTTCAGCAAAGACTAGCAAGAAGCACTTTCTATAATTGGTGGAAGAGGGTGATGGCACAACTATACATGCTGACCTGCATGCAAGACATTCTGATTAAAGTAAACTAACTGGGGCAATCAAATCTATTTTGAAACAAATGAAAACCCAACTTTTCAAAATTTATAAGATGCAATAATTTAAATTCTTCAATCTAAATTGTCTTAATTTAGAGTGATTATAGTAATTATTTGAATGATTATGCAAATGACAAGTTAGCTATATTTCAAGGAGTCATATAAACATACAAAAGAGAAATAATGCAAATATTTTGATCATCAATACTGTCAATATTATCAAGAAATCAATCATTCAGATATATATTTTTTAAATTATAAAAGCAGTTTTTTCACTAGGTATCTTTGTACCTTCTCTTAGAAATAAGAAAAGGAATCCCTAGAACAGTGGTTCTTAACTCAGTTCTAACCAACAGAAAAGTGGTAGATATTATTTTTTAATGTTAAAAATGCAGATAATCACTTAGGATAACCTGGCTCACTAGGTTAAGGTATGGCTCAGGCTGTGTATTTTTCAAAACCCCCAACGATTCTAACAGAGGCTGGTTAAGAAACATTGTCCTAGAGCACTGGAAAATATAACATTTTTATTATGACATTGATATATCAGAGAAAATACCTGAAGTTGTAATTTCCTAAATTGATATTGACCAACTTCTTACATATAACAGCTACCATTAAAATTAAGTTATAAAGCTTCTTTTTCATTTCCATTATAATTATGAATTTTATTATATTTGATTATTTTAATATTTATTAATTTTATGGCTATCTTCAGGCCCTACTAGCCTTATTCTCTGTCTCTTTTTCTCTCTCTCCTCTATCTCTCTCCTGTTTAACCCATGGTACATGTAAACTCTTGGCCTTGTTAATAACAAGTATAATATTATACTGTAAAATCTCAATGTCGATAAATTTTAATGTGTATGATTCAATTTTTAAATTTGTCTTTTTTTCTCTTGTGTGATGCCAATATTAATTGAAATTATGATTATTTCATAAGGAGATTGTGTCTTTATTCCAATATTCGTTAGTAGTCCTATGTGTTATATTATTATAGAATACTGTATGATTCACCTTTTCCTTCTTAAATTAATATAAAAAATAATAATACAAATAAAATATATAGAGACAAATACATAATAATATATTTAAAAGTTAACAATTTTTCAATTACTGTTGACATTCCTTTTTATTTATTTGTTTTTATGAATGAACAATTTTAAAGCCTATAAGTAAATAATAAACAAAAGCTATATTATTTGATACTCTATATAAGTACCTTTATACTTCATAACTCTTTTATTCCTCCTTCTTTCTGGCCTCTTGCACTCTGGACTATGTTAAGCTACTTACTTTACTCAGAGTTCCTCACACAATCTTACCTTCCAGTCCTTGCTCATTATGCTTTCTTTGGAAAAACATTCACTCAGATGTCCCATGTTGGCCTCTTGTTTCTCCTGATTCAGCTCTGATGCTATGTTCTCTGAGATGCCATCTCTAGATTTCTGAACTGGCTTTAGCAATGCTCCTCCTAAGGGTCTGAAAGCACTTTGTTCATAATTCTCTCATGGAACACATCTCCTTGGACCACAAGAGTCTGATTATTTGTCTATTCTTCCCACTGGAATGTGAATACTTGAGGGCACTAGCTTTGTCTTATTCATTCTTACTGTGTATCTCAGAGCCCAGTGTGATGTCTGGCAATACAGTCAATCTTTTTAAGTATTATTTTCTTAACTTGTAAAAATTAATGTTAGTAGCAGAGATTACTTTCCAATATGTGTAAAGATTCTCTGTTGACTTCATTCGATCACTTGCCTATTTGTGAATTAATTCAATAATAAACATTTATTGCAATCAAAATACTTCTGTAGGTAAATATTTATTGTCTCTAATATTTTCCAATACTTCAGCTGTGCTAGAAGCTGAGACTATACCCGTGAAAACGATAAAAAGAAAAAAAATGCTGGCATCTTGGAATGTGCATTCTAGTGAAGTGAGACAATCAATAGAAAAATGTGATAAATTAAGATGACATTAACTACTATGAAGAAAACAAAACAAGGTAATATGACAGACGGTGTATGGCTATAGGGAGTAATTTAGGTAAGATAGTAATGGAAAGCCTCTCTAAGGTGGTGGCATCTGTGTTAAAACAGAAATAATAAAACAGAATCTGGAAAAAGAACTGTCCAGCCAGTGGAAGAAGTAAGGATGTGGTACTCATGATACACATGAGTTCATATCACAGACAGAAAGTCGGGGTGGTCAGAATACCATGAATAAGGGAGATAATGATAGAAAAATTTACTCTTGCTCATAATCTTGCTTTAACTTGTACATGTTATATCAAAAATACTCTAAAATTTCAGAACAGTTATTTAAATTTCCTTAAAAAATGTGTAACTACACATAAACCATAACCAAGTTAAGGAAAATATTAGCAGTTTAGATTCATTTTAATTCATAATTATCTTCTTTTATAAATGTTTCTTTAGAACCCTGTATAAGTAGATACATGACTTAGGGAAGGAAAACTCAATTTTATCTGAGAAAAGGAGAAAAGAAACAAAATATTCTTGATTTTTTTTCTCACCTGGAAGGCACAAAAAGTTTAGGCCAGTTATCCAGAATCCATGGCCACTGAACTTCGATTCAACTAGAATCATGCTAAATCAGGAAAATATGATTTAGCATGATGGATTACCATCATGCCAAAAATATGGGGGAAATATCTCCTTCTAATCTTTTTTTCTCAGACAGTGGCTTTTGTGACATTCTTGCTATATCACAGACTTAGAATAGTGGAGAAGTTTTAGCCTGGGGCATCAGATGATATTTAAATTCTTTATTTTCCATTCTGTACATTCACAATCTGTGACTAACTTTTTCCATTTTGCACTGTCAATCAATTTTTGCTATAAAAAATTTGAACTTAGAACCTCACTTCTGTTCTGTAGTGCTTGTAGAACTCATTGGCAACTACACAGTTCAAGGTCAAGCTTGAACTTTAACAGCCCAAGACAGACTAACACCACCTTGGAGCCATTTCTGCTGAGCCCATGTTGCTGTCTATTGTTACTTGAGGTCAAGAGGCTACACAATTTATCTGTAAATGACAAAATCCAAACAGAAAAAGATAAGCCAGGCTATGACCTGTGTTTTGTAGCATCTTTAAAGTGCACCCCAAATTTAAATCCACTTACTCTAGCAGAGCCAGAAGCTTCAATCAGTATTATTTTCTATCCTAAAATTTGACTTTTTCTATTTCTCCAAGTTTGTAATGTGATAATTTAAAAGTTGGGGATCTTTAGTTTTTGCAGCTAATTCAGTTGAGCAGAGATGGTTCTTATAAAACATATGACATGTGGGTGCAAAATAAAATATAAACTTTCTGCAAAAGGTTTCTCCCAAGAGAAAGCGAGTCAAGCATGAGTGACAGACACATTATCTGCTCCCATTCACACTGCCTCCCCTGGGGGAATGCTATGCTAAAGCATCTCCTTTCATATAAAGGGAAATATCTGCAATGATAGAAGAACCATGATTGTGGTTTCACTTCTAGGTTGGGAGTGTGGAGAGCTCCATGGATGCAATCTTAGTGAAATTAGTATAACTTATGAAAAATATAAAGAAATATCCACTTAATAACTCTAGAAACTATACTAAGTATTTAGAGCAAATATATAAAGAAACATTTATTCAAGAGAACCTACCGAAATTTGATAAGAGCAGTTAGAGTCTGCGGAGTTCTTACCATGATCTCTTCTTTTCTTCTCCCCAATCCACCTCACAGCTCAGCATAAAGCTTTACTCTAGGTGGATGTGACCAAGAAGATGAGGCTTCCTGTCTATTCAGCTCCCAATCAAGGAATACACTGTCTTACACTGGGGAGAGGTTAGATACAAGCATTTCTAATCCTTTCCACTCATAATTAAAGAGGCTAAATTACTGGTACGTGTCAAAAGACTGAGTACTTTCTTCTTCCACTTATTCCCACTCATAAGATATAAATATAACCCAGGTATGACAGGCTGAAAATTCTGGGGCCTCAATCTTTCTCATATCAGTGAGCAAGCACTTGAGGCTCTCAGTTCAACAACCTTCCAGGAACTGAATTATGACATTAAAGTGAGTTAGTTTAGAAATAGGGCCTCCTCCAGTTCAGCCTTCAGATGAAACTGCAGCCCTAGTCAACAGGTGTATCGCAACCTCTTACAGCACCTGAAGTAGAACCACCAGCTAAGTCTCTTCTGGTTTTCTGAATTCAGATGCTGCGTGAAATAATAAATGCTTGTCATTTATAACAAGTTTAGGATAACTTGTTACACTGCAATAGAGAATCAGAACTGTAGGGCTATTTTGAGTGTAGTATTAGATAATGCAGGGAGCTTCCGCCATTGCATAAATGCTCAACCTATGTTATCAATTGCTATTTTTATTAATATAAATTATATTTGATGAGATTCCTTCATTTACTAGTATATTCCAAGAATATTGAGAGAATTGTTTTTATTTTATCAACATTTTGAGAACATTTGAATAGACTGCAACACATAAAATTATCTTCTAGAATAAAGTTAGACAACCTATTAATCTATATTTTGCAAAAACATATCTCATTTCGCTGTCTGTATTTTATTTCTATGTAAGTCCCTTCGATAAGTTTACAATATCTTCTTTATCCATCCAAAAAATGTGAAATAATTTCCACCTACATTCCTTACAGGATATTGTGAAAATTAATGAGGTAATATGTAGAAAGCTCTGGAAGCCTTTAAATAGTGCTATAAAAGTATTTATCCCTATGGGTGGGTCCTATCTATTTTTCTGAATGGCTTCTAGAATGGTATTAGAAGAGATGATGGATACATAATGAATAGGTAGGCAGACGAGAAGGTGGAAGAAAGAAAGAGAAAAAAATAGAATAATCGGTTATAGTAAAAATTAGTGGTCTTGAAATTTTAATGAAAGTATCTTTTTACTTTCTAATCACAGATATTTTCAAGTAATGCAAACTCCCTATCTTTGACAGCTATTTGATTTCTTTTTGGTATTTTTGGACTGATTTAAGATAATATTTCTATCTTCATAATTCATTTAACAATATTTTTTCTTTTCAATCTATGTGTAATTGTTTCTTATAATGAAAACTATTGAAAATAATCCAATTTTATACTTATTTATCAACTGTATTTTTCAGATTATTGATGCTTTATTATTTTTGTTTTATACACATACATATGAGTGTTTATATGTATATAAATACAAGAACATATAATAGGACTTTAAAATGGAACATTTTCTGGATGATGTTTAGTGACACGCAAAGTAACAAAAGCACAGTTGACAAGTTATACCAAATTTCCAAAAATAAGGATAGGCCATCTAAGCAATATTTACAAATGTACAATAACAAATGTATTTACAAATGTATAATAACCACTTGTGAGACCCATAGCTCACTACACCCTCCCCCAAATCCAGTCCAATAAAGATTCTTAAGAATTATGAAAGAGCTTAGAAAAATAAAGTGTCTTTGGTAAGCTTCAAGTCTCATTGTGTTTGGAATGGGGAAATTTCCTCCTTCTAGCAAGCCTGGCGGGGACAACACAGAGTTTGTGTGTGTTCATTAAAAACTAGAGAACATAATGATGTGATTCATATCATTCTAGAGAACAAGAGACTGGTTTGACTATCTTAAGACAGTGGAATAGAAGACATTGATTCAAAAGTAACTCCACTCACAACAATCAAGGATTAAAGTTACATGCTATTCATTGATGTAGTAAACCTGCATTATTTAACCAATGTGTCATAAAAGTCATCCAAAAAGGCAACACACACACACACACACACACACACACACACACACAACACTTTGAAATATAGAAGAATATAGTTACATCCTCAGAAACTTAACAATGATCCTTCTAAGTGACACATCAGGAGGTACCTATGACTGTCACTGCATATGGGAGATCCAGAGTGAGTGAGATGTTTTCTCTGAAGACAGCATGGAAGTGCTCCTACCAGAATAAAGTTAGCTGCTCTTTATAATATCCCTGCCTGCCTCCTCTGACCACTGCCTATCTCACCTTACCACTGTGCCTTGGTTGGCCCAGAGGTGGTCTAAGAGTGGGAGAAGGGGAAAAAACCATGGAGAGGAAAGACAGCAGACATTTTGGACTTTTCTCATTGCAGGCTCCTCAAGTTTGAAGTAGTTAAGAGCTATAGAATGATAGACATTTTAACTTCAAGTTTAGAGTTCTAAACTTCCAAGATTTGGACATTTTATTAAAATGAGTCTGTGTTTGTACTTGAAGTCATTTGAACGTTTTTTGGTACTACCTAAGAACTATAAGACAAGCCAAAAAATATGCCTTAAATTTTATCCAAGGACAGAGAAGAACAGATCTCTAAAGTGGTTTGCAAAGGAAGTAGGAGAAATAAATCAAGTTGTTTTCTGTTGTACCTGAGTCTCCACTTCATACATACAAATACACACACACCTACACACACAACACAAAAACCTATATATATATATATATATATACACACATGTGTGTTTGTTCCTTAGTTTATACACTAATATATTCTTAATAGATACATACAGTATTTATGTGCCAGCATTATTCTAAGTAGCTTTGCACTTTATGTATATTAGTATATTTAATCTCCAAAACATCATGAGGAATATATTATATTATGATTACCATTTTATAGATTAGGAAATTAAATACAAGAGTAATTAAATCACTTGTAAAAGTTTACATAGCCTGAAATAGGGAGAGGCAGGATTAAGATGCAAGCATTCTGGCTTCAAAATTCATATTCTTAACTACTATACCATATAGTGAACATTTTTTGTTTAGGTATTTATAAATATACATGTATATGCATATATGAATATCTGCATATGTGTGTATATATGTATTATTTTTGTTAATCCATTAATAAGTAGTTTATTTTGAAGAAATACTCAGAGTGCTTTAGTTATTCCACTTTTATCTGAGCTCAGATAGGTTCTGGGTCAGGCATTTCCATAAATGTTATAAATAGAAAATGAAATGATCTTCTACTATTTATGGGTGTGAGGGCAGGAAGATAGGTAGAAATGATCAGAGGAGACTTAAGTCTGAAAATTTAAGTTTACGCGATAACATGTGGATGGTATTTCAGATTGTCTTCTACTTTCAAAGTAAATAGAGGCTTTGTGAAAATTCCTTCTGTTTGGATTTGCTCATTTTCTCCTATAAGTAAAATAGTTTGATTTAGATTGGTGGTTATTTGACCTAAATTTCTCTAGATGAATTTAATACACATAAAAATATACTCCCTTCTTTTGTATTATTAAAAAAAAATAAGTATGCTTTTTTATTTATTTATTTTTTTGAGTATGCTGTAATAATACAAGGATGAGAATCATCTCACCCTTTTGGGTGAAGTTATATGAGAAACTTGTATTATTTAAACTAGCTGTAAAATTACTTTCCTTAATATACATTGCTTTTTGGGGTATGATCACATTATCCATTTTTAAATGTTATTATTATGTATGTATATTCTCTTTCAAATTGGAGTTTTGAAAATAGAGAAAGGTGGCTAGAAGCAGCATATCATAGTTTTTCAAAAAATGGACCTTGGAGCTAGATGGCCTGTATCTGAATTTGAGCTCAGCCAATTTCCATCCTTCTGCTCTTGAACAAGTTATCTAACCTCTTTGTGCTCTAGTTACTTCATGCATACAATGGAGATAACGATAGCAGCAATTCATAGGGATATCATAACATTAAGTGAGTTGATATTCATGAACTTTTAAAACAGCACCTAGTACATAATAAAGAAGAAGAAACAAAATGTTTGTTAAATAAAATTTTTTTTGTTAGTTTAGGTTCTACTGAAATTTGTCATTTTTTCTGTTTTAATATAGTCTTGATTTATAATTTATATTTTATATTTATAATTCATAGATTCCTATTTCTCAATATTTTACTAAAGCATTTACCTTTTTTTTTTTAATTTTAGAGGATATTAAAGAAGTATGTTGGCCAACAAAATCAAACTAAATGGCATACCCTGAAAACTGGAAATATTTACATAGTAACTTATAAGGACAGTCACACAAAAGAAAGACTAGTATATACTGTTTATAGATCATGCTATTTCTATAACATTGTAGTAGTACTGAGGAGGAACATTGGTGTGAAACCAAGATGAAGGTCAAATGTGGGAGAAGTGAAGTACCACCAAGGGATGAGATCAACAAGTAGTCATTATGTTTGAAAACAGTAAAGTGTAATTGCATTTTAAAAGGACCATTTCCAGAGATGCAGTCTGAGTTTAAAGTCCAGGCCAGATTCACACATGGTAAGAGTAGGGTAGAGTAGGATCATCTTGGGAGAGACAGAAAGGTGACAATACAAGGGTCTGATGTGGATCACGTGATCTGTCTGTGAATGGAAGCTCTAGAAGCTATACAGCAAGCAAATAGGCAACAATCTTTCCAGTGGGAGTAAAAAGCAGTCTTCTTCCTCTTTTCCAACTATATTCATATTCCACTACTTTGAGAGTAACCAAAAGGGACATAATGCAGAACTAAGTCTAAAGCAATTTAGCAATTTTACTCATAAGGAAAGAGGCAATTGCTTAACAGCTTTCTTGATTCACCCAGTATTTCTGTTATTTGGTGCAAAAACTCAAATATTTCAAATCATACCAATTTTGAAGTAAAAAATAAATCTTCAGAAGATTTTATGTAATTTGTTATTGTTTATAAAGTAAAGGACTTTGTGGTAATTGAAATGGGTCAATTCTAGTCTTTTTGGAACCCTCGGGCTAGGTGGATAATATCACTTAGGAGAGTGTATGCAAAGTAATAGTAATGCAAAGTAATAGTAATACTCTATTATTGTTTTAAAAATGACCACTATTTAGCAGCTTAAAATGACATGAATTACTTACCTCAAGGTTTTCCCAGAATCATAAGAATAGGTTAGCTAAATCCTCTGCTCATGTCTCACCAGGCTGAAATCAAAGTTATAGATGGGGCTGCAATGTGATGTACAGCATCCTCTTCAAAATTCATTCAGATGTTCACAGAACTCAGTTTCTTAGGGTTGTAGGATTGAGAGTGCTTGTTTCCATGCTGGCTGTTGGCCAGGGTCACTTCCAGGTCATAGAAGTCACCAGTTACCACATGGTCCTCTGAAAACATGGCAGCTTACTTCTTAAAAGTCTGCGAGAGAATCTCTCTTGTGTCTGCTACCACACAGTTTTACATCACACGGTATAATCAGGGAGTGACTGTACCATTATATTCACAAGTCCCACTCATACTCAAAGGAGCCATCAAAGAATTCTCCTAGGACAAGTAGGTCATGGAGGAGATAGTGGTAAATATGAACTCGAATGTCCTTTCCCAATTGACAGATGCTACTCAGTTCTAGCCAGTTGTTGCCACATGATAATCAAACCAGGTGTTCCAAATTTTCAAGTAATGCTGTAAATCAAAAGTTTCATGGAACATTTTCCAGTATTTAAATAGTGCCAAGCATTCGGTTATCATGACCTCTGGATAGAATAATGTATAAAACTGCCAATTATAGAAATTTAGTCATAACTTCATGGACTATTGATATTAGAGATCTCAGGGAAAACAGTAAAGAAAAAAATGAATATACACAAAATGCTCAATACAAAGAAATTTTTGTTGTTGTTGCTGTTGTTTCTTTAGATGTGGTTATCCTTTTCAGAAGAGTTTGAGTTCTGGAATTGTCATTGAAAGCTTCATGGAGAAAAGAGGAGTCTGAACTGAAACTTTATATAAATAGAATATTTTAAAACTTTATATAAATAGAATATTCTAATAGTGAGATCAGCAAACTACACCCTAAACCCCATGGCCTAAATCTGACCCATGTACTAACACTGTTTTTTTACATTTAAACATTTGAAAAAACATCAAATCAGGAATAATATTTCATGACATATAAAAATTGTGTGAAAATCAATTTTTTGTGTCATTTGAACAGAGTCACACCCATTTGTTGATGTGCTGCCTATGACTGCTTTAAGATACTTCAGTACAGTTTTTACAAAAGAGACCATGTGGCCAGCTGAAAATGTTTACTATCTTGCCTTTTATAGAACAAGTTGACTGATTTCTGTTCTAGTAGATAATGATGGGACAGTGATTCACAAATACACAGCACATGTATTCACATACACACATAAATCAATATTAGTCATTACTCTTTTACATACTAACACCCAATCACAAAGCATAGCTTCTGCATCCAGGGAGATAAGACAGTAAGGAGAATTCTAAGCATGTATTAAAGAGTGGCCCACCCTCCCGCCTGCTCAAATGACAAGCTAACTAATTTCTGCATAACTCTAACTCCTATATCACTTATTCACTCTACATGTCACCAAATAACATAGGCTTCCTATTAACATTTGATACACACCTTGTGCTGATCTCAGTATCTCTCTCACCATTGGGCTTTCTCTAACAGCACCCATCTTATATGCTGCCAATTTCTTAAGGTGTTTGAACTCACTTGATATCAGATGTAATACTCCCTCTTTACTTACCGCCAATGATAGATTAAATATATCAGTTTCTCAAAAGAAGTAGCAATTTTAATTGACAGCTATAAGAATCTTACCAGGTGGCCCCAGGGAGGCACAGGCTGGGGCTACATTTGGTCTGCAGCTGGATTCCTCTGAGGAATGTGCCACCAGACACCTTCTACACAAAACCACGCTAATAAGACCGGGAGACTTAGGAGCTTTCTTAGTACATAGAAACAGATACAGAAAGGCAGCCAAAATGGGGAGACAAAGAAGCATGTTCCACACTAAAGAACAGAATAGAGCTCCAGGAAAAATGGAATCGAGTAATCTACTAGATGCAGAGTTCAAAAGACTCGTTATAAGAATGCTCACTGAACTTAGGGGAAGAGTAGATGAACTCAGTGAGAACTTTAACAAAGAGATAAAAAAACCATAAAGTGGAGATGGAAATTATAAAAGGGAACCAGTCAGAAATTAAGAATACAATATCTGAGATGAAGAGTATATTAGAGGGAATCAACAGAGTGGAGGAAGCAGAGAATTGAATGACTGATACAGAGGATGGGGAAGCAGAGGACGCCTAATCAGAATAGCAACAAGAAAAATGAATCCAAAAAAATGAAGATTTAAGGAGACTATGGGACAAAATCAAACATAACAACATTTGCATCATAGTCATACCAAAGAGAGAAGAGAGAGCGCAAGAAGTAGAAAACCTATTTGAAGAAATAATGATGGAAAACTTCTCTAATCTGGTGAAAGAAACAGACATACAACCCCAGGAAGATCAGAGAGTCCTAAAAAAGATGAACCCAAAGAGGCCCACACCAAGATACATCATAATTAAAATGCCAAAGGTTAAATACAAAGAGAGAATCTTAAAAGCAGCAAGAGAAAAGCAGTTAGTTACCTACAAGGGAGTTCCCAGAAGACTGGCAGCTGATTTCTCAAAAGAAATTTAGCAGGATAGAAGGGCTTGGCACAAAATATACAAAGTGATGAAAACTCAGGATGTACAACCAAGAATAGTTTATCCAGTAAAGCTATCATTTATAGTCGAAGGACAGATAAAGAGCTTCCCAGACAAGAAAAAGTTAGAGTTCATCACCACCAAGCCAGTATTACAGGAAATATTGGAGGGACTTCTCTAAGAAGAAGAAAAAATATGTCTCAAACATCCAAATAAAGAATGGCAATAATTACCTATCAACTAGTCGTTTATATGAAAAAGAATTAAGTGCCCCAATCGATAGATAGGGTAGCAGAATGGATAAGAAACGAGACCCTTTCATAGGCTGCCTACAAGAGACTCACTTCAGATTAAAAGACACACTCAGAGTAAAATTAAGGGGATGGAAGATAGTTCATGATGGACCTAGATGGTATTGTGTTGAGTGGAGTAAGTCAGATAGAAAAATACAAATGCCATATGATTTCACATACATGTGGAATCTAAAGAACATAATAAACAACAACAACAAAAACAGAAACAAACTCATAGATACAGAGAATATTTTGAGGGTTACTAGGCGGGAGGGGTTTAGAGAGTTTGATGAAAAGGGCAAAGGGATTAAGAAGTAAAAATAGATAGTTACAAAATAGTCACAGAGATATAAGTATAGCATAAGGCATATGGTCAATAATATTATAATAAATATGTAAGGGGCAGAGGGGTACTAGATTTATTGGGGTGATCAGTTTATGAATTATATAGATCCTAATCACTACACTGCACAACTGAAACTAATATATTATTATATACCAACTATAATTTAAAAAACTCATTGAATTATACACTGTAAATATGAGCAACTAATTATCTATTATATTTCAATAAAGCTGTTAATAAAAGAAATAAATTATCTTTCTTTTATTCTTTAATTTCCAAAGCTAATATCTAATTCATTCTTCAAAAGGATACACACACACACATCTTTCTTATTTTTAGAAACTGGTAAATTAAGATTCATATTTAGAAACGCAAAACTTTAATTTAAAAATGATTTTAGGTGTATGTTTTATGCACATGTGAATAGTTTTAAATTAGTATCCTAGGTACATTTCTATGGGTATTTCACTTAGCATTAGAGAAATTACTCACAGGTCCATCACCAGAAGAAAGGTCAACTCATGGAAATATACTCATATTATAGAATATTCCCCAGCAATAAAAAGGAATGGACCACTGACATATGCAACAACATGGATGAAACTCAAAAGCATATTGAAGGAAAGAAGCCAGATTCAAAACTAGTCTGTTATAGATTCAAAACTAAAAACTTAGCTACCTCTGTAAGGTGCTGGGGATTTGGATTTGGTTGAAAAGGGATAGGAGGGAATTTTTGTCTTGATGGAAATTTTGCATATCCTGCTATGGTTGCACAGGCTTATTCAATCATCAAAACTCCAAATGAAGACTTAAGATGCCTGCAGGTTGATATATATATATATATGATATATGGAAGGAAATAAAACAAAGTGGCTGCCTAGTTTATTATCACTAAGTTTTTATTTGTTTCTCTTAATTTTTGCTATTTCCTAATTATGAAAACGCTTCAATATTTATCTATTTATACTATAAATATATAAATATACATATACACACAAATATATATATTCGTATATATTTATATCTATAAATATGAAGGACACATTTGATGAATGAAAGTAAGATTTTTGTATTTCACTGATAAGAAGAGAATATAAGAGCTCACTAGAAGACATGGATTGAGAGAATTAAAGATATCTCATTATTTCTTGCCCTTGGAGTTTAATTTTTGTTGTTTTTGTTGGTTTGTTTAGTTTTTACAGATGGCTTCCTTCTGTCCCTCTGATCTGATACTTGAACCTCTATTCAACTCTCTTCTGCAGACAGATTCAGGACCAGAAAATACAGATTGTTGAATAGATCACTAAAATTATTGGTATAAAAATGTTAGGAAAGAAAATGAGAGGTATAGAAAGAGAGATAAGAAATGCATTGGAAACCATAAATTAATTTTTTCAGAAGATTACTTTAAGAAATATAAAATAGATAGCAGCTGGAGAAGGAAGTAACAAGAGAAGATTTTTGTTTGTTTTCTTTAATGTGAGCAATTATATCAGCAATTATTTTTTTCCACAGGATATTTTTAATAACATAGGATCAAATAAAAAAATAAGATTTTCTATCTATGAAAAATTATGTAAAATTGCTAATTTTGTAGAATTCTTGAAAAACTAATTCTGGATTGTTAATAAGAAACTAATATTAAAAAATCAAAAGAAAATATTTGAGAATAAGCTCTAAACTGGACTAGAACATACAATATTCTTTGTTTGCTTTGAATAATAAAGTACAAATGTATCTTTATATATTTAGGGTGTGAGAATATATTCATCTTTTTGGAAATTAATAATAAGCCTCCAATTCATTAACTACTTACAAACTTTGAGATGCAAAAATTATGTTTTCCATTATAATATGAGGGAAGAAAACAGAATTCTATTCTTTCTTTAACAACTTGTTAAATGTTTTATTGTAAAGATTATTTATTATACATAATTTTGGATATTTGTACATAAATAGATCAAGAATACAAAAGACAAGACACTGAGAATGCAAAGAGTCCTACATTACTTCAACCAATGATTTACTCAAGTTATGCAGTGTACCATACCCAAATTATGCTCTTCCCCAGATTGCCTTGGCCCAACCTACTCTTGGGTTCTTAGTCACTTATTAATTGCAAAATCCAGCCACCACATTTGTCCTGTCTTTGATAACCAGTTTTGTTAGCCTCCTCGGAGCTAAGATTTTAACTTTGCTTGATCTCTTTGTGTCTATAACACAGCATTGTGCCCAATGCAACTCAACCTACAAAGGTCAGAGTTTATTCCACCATTTTGGGGCTCAGATTCCACTTGTGGGATGTGGGATCTGGATTCTCCAGGAGTTATTCAGAGGTGCACATCCTAGAAATGTGGAGGTAATAATGCCCCATGGAGTGAACTCTTTGCAATGGGTAACAAGAGATGAGAAAGGAGTGGCAGATTAATCCCTCTCCCTTCCTCATCCTGAGAGGTTCTTCCAAGGTACAATCATCTGCATGGTCCTTCTAGAAGTCATCCTGCCAAACCAAGCAACTAGCTATGCTTTCTTTAGAAACTGAGGCCAGTTTCATAAAACAATTTCTCTTCTTTCTTGCTGTCTTGGCATTGTATCACACAGTATAAATTAAATCCATAAACTGTGCCTCAAGCTTTGTTTTCTTAGGAAGCTTGGCTAAGACATTTAACAACAATAATCCCAGACTCTAATGAGATAATATTAAGTCCCTGTGCTGGAAACTATTATAAAATGAACTGTTTTGGAGGGAGGAATTTCTCTATATATCAGAGGCAATCAAGCATGATAAGGATAAAATATCAGCTTAGATTTGGTTTTCTCTTTGAGTTGTGAAGAAGCTGAAGTTTCATCTTGATAGTAATGTAGGAATTATGTAATTTTCCGTTAAAATCACATGCATCTGACATCATATCACATATGTGATGATGTACATGTCAGATATTGTAATATTCACTTGTGAAAAAAATAGAAGATAAAAGTGGTTCTCAAAGAACTCATAATTTTGATCAATGTTATGTGATTAAACCTAATTAATGATATGAAGAAAGCATTAAGGTATGATTAGGTATTAATTTGATATATACTTGATATTCTGATATTTAAACAAAATTTTAACATAATATAGTGGATAACAACGGGGATTTAAAATGAATGCTCAATTCTCCCCTTGGCTTAACTAGCAAATAATAATGAAAACTTGAAGAAGTCACCTAACTTCTCTGGTTTTCATTTTTCTCATTAATTAATAAAGTCAATGAGTTAAACTATATACATTAAAAGACCTCTTCTACTTTTAATGTTATGATAATCAATATTAATTAAGTAGCATTATTTGAGCCAGTATAATAAATACATAGCTGATTGTCAAAGGTCACAAAGCTTTACCTACATCAATACAGATGCCTGCTCTCAAAGTATTGATTGCATTCAGAAATACTTTAAAGAACGTTTAATCAATTTAATGAAGGCAATGATTATTATGTTCATTCTAGGTAACTAAGGCTATGCTTGGCAAAGGAAAATAAAAGTAGGAAGTGAGAGATTTTTATTCAGTCATTCAACAAATATTTGTGGAACATCTTATGTGAATTAACATTTGTACTTGATATTGATAATATAGTAGCTTACAAGAGAGAAGTGCCCTACTTTCAAGCCATTACACATAAATGACTCAAAATGGTGGCAGAGGTCCTTGAGAATTGTTAGCTGTTTAAGGAAGAAAAGCGCTGGAATTCGCTCAGGCTAAGAATGAAATTTGTGGTTCAGAAACTCCTAAAGAAAGGTTGAACAACCATGCTGTGAAAAGGGAAGGCTGGAGTTCATGAACAGCTCTAAGTAGGCTCTCTAATTCTTTTCATCATCTCTTCTTCGTGTCACATTTTGGTGTCCTTCTCTCTGACGGCATCTGATTTACTCCATAAGGGAGAAAACTTAACCATCAGGGGCTGATATGTTCTACATCTCATTGTTTAAGTCACTGAAAAAAGACTGATATGCAGAGTCCAGAGTTCTTGGGACACTGTTGCAACTGGACTCAGGTATATGTCTAAAGCTAATCAAATTCAATCACAGATTAATCAACTTGTTTCAGGGCTGGGTCTCTGGTCAATCAGACTAGATGCAGATAGTGTTGGAGAAAGGCCTGGAGAGAAGCCCTGCCTTATCACCATTTTACATGAGTTGCTAGTTCCTGGTGTGGTCCAGGTGATCTGTGAGAATGATCATATCGGCTGGGAACTAAGTAGAAAACTGTGGAAGCACTGAACTTCAATTTCATTTCATAAAAATGACCATATTTTAGAAATTGGTATTAATAAAATAATATTATTCCTGAGATAGAAAGTAATGAATTAAAAAATGTATTTTGTTGGGTATCTAGCAAGCAGCAAAAATATATGTGAATGCTGGGTTTGCTAAGATTTTCACTTTCTTACATGAGATTTGTTTATTTTTAATAGTCTCTATGTGGCAATTCTTGGGCCAAAAGGCACAGTATCTGATTATGAGTGTAGTTTTATGACCTATTGAATTTTTTGTTCAAAATGGAAAGGTAGCATTATCTGGGGAAATTAGCTATGTGGGCTTTTAAAAAAATATGTTTTTGTTTTTATAAGGTTGACTAACTATACAATCCAGCTGCAGATAACTTAGTGTTCTTTAAATGCTACTTGACTAACGCTATACTTATGAAAAGCTTCCTACATTTTCTCTAAATTCTTCTCTTTCAACAGCTTCTTTTTGATCACTGAGAATACTGTAGCGAAGTTATAGCAAATGTTTGTTTCATTAAAATTTACCCTATTGCAAGTTCAGAGGATAGTAAGTGTAGGAATAATTTTATTTCTGCTGGGTGGTTTTTGTAATGTGTATGAGCCATTCTCTCTAATGGAAAGTGCAATAGTAAGGTACTTTAAACAGGCATTAATCCTCACAATACATTTGCAAGTTAGGTAAGCAACATGAAGCGTAGAGCCATAATAAGCATTATCCACATTATTCACCTTCACAGCCTGCAAAACTAGAAATCTCACATCATGAACAAAGGACATTTGCAAAAGGAACAGTAGGGATACTTGTAATATACTTACTTTCTGGTTGTCCTATATAGCTGAAGCAAAAGGCAAGCTCAAAACAAACTGTACTTTTCAGAAAAAGAAACAAATTAAAATAAAATATCACAAAGCAATGCAAGATAATTGTCATATAAGAGAAGAAATAATCTTAGGCTGCTTATCTAGATTATGACACTTGGTTATTGATACAATAAAAAAATATTTACCACCTCCAATTCTATTGCTATAAAGCCTCTTTTCCTCTGTACCTTAATTGACAGGCTAACTTATTCTTGCCAGATGAATTAATTGAGACAGACCATTAATTTATTTGGATGGAAGCTTAAAAACTAACAAAAAACAGATCAAAGCAAACAACAGAAAATGAGTTATTGAAAAAATTATCTTATTGAGTAATTTATATTTTCCTTCTTGGACACAGGAAAATATGTTAAGCTTCATATTAGATATTTCAAATCAATTAGAATACAATCTTTTAAAAAATATATAGAATATAGAAAGGGACACCGATATTTAATAATGAAAATAGGAATACAGTAAATTAGGTCATGTTTACACTAGTCAATCACCAGAGTAAAATACAACTTTGTATTTTTTAGCCATCTTTACTTCTCAATAGGATTGAAGTCTTTGCCACTGCACTTGATTGGGCAAATATGAGTCATTAAGTCATTAAATTAATGTTCAATCTAACCTCTTATTTATCTACCATGTGATTTTAGTTTCTCTATGTAATGCCTTCACTTAAACAGTAACCTTAGGTTGTTCTATAATATATTATAATCAATATTAACTGGAATCATTTAAAGCGATTGTGCATTTAAATGATTTTTAATTAGTCCAAACATGAAATTTTGGAGTCATTTTCCTATACTTTTTCATA
>NW_006441953.1:12308251-12319751 GCF_000325575.1 Pteropus alecto | reverse complement strand
CTAAAAAAAAAAAAAAAAAAAAATTTGTAATTTTTTTTTTAGTATTAGCATTAAATAATAAATTTTTAAATAGACAATACGAAAAATGCAAGCCTAACAAAACTTCACTTCTTTATCTTGCCCTGGCATAGTGCTTTTGCTGTTTCAACCAAACTTTGGTTTGCAAAGACAAATTTTATGTCTTTATTGAATACTTCAATGACAGAAAATAAGACTTTTAAAATGTTATTCTTTTATAATGAGAATTTAAAAATTTATGCCTATAAAAGATTATAACCTAAAAAATATTGTAATATATACATATATATCAGAGAAAGTCATTATCATAAAAGAAAAATTCTAAAAACATTAATTGAATAATAGATAAAAGTTAAAACATTCCTAAAAATTTATGTCTGTTGACAAATAATCGCTTGATGTCAGCTTTCCCCCTACGATGTTTTTGTTTATTTTTTAATATTGTGAGGAGTATATCAAATTAAAAATCTTCTGCACAGCAAAAAAAACCGATCAACAAAACAAAGAGGCAACCAATTGAATATTAGATGTTTGCAAACAATGCCTTCGATAAGGAACTAATATTCAAAATATGTAAAGAAATCATATAACTCAACAACAAAAAACGAACAATCCAATTAAAAAATGGGCAGAATACCTGAACAGACACTTATCCCAAGAAGATATACAAATGGCCAACAGACACATGAAAAGATGCTCAATTTCACTAGCTATTAGGGAAATGCAAATCAAAATCACAATGATATACCACCTCACATCTATAAGAATGGCTATTACCAACAAGATAAGTAATAACAAGTGTTGGAGAAGTTGTGGGGAAAAAGGAACCCTCATACACTGCTGATGGGAATGTTAATTGTACAGCCACTATGGAAAACAGTATGGAGTTTCCTCAAAAAATTAAGAATAGAATTACCATATGACCCAGCAATCCATCTTCTGGGTATCTACCACCAAAATTTCGAAAACATTTTATTTGTAAAGATATATGTACCCAGCATCCTTCATGTTGGCCAAGGCATGAAAACAACCAAAGTGTCCTTCGATAGATGATCAGACAAAGAAGATGTGGTGCATATATACAATGGAATATCACTCAGCCATAAGAAAAGATGAAATACCACCATCTGCAACAACATGGATGGATCTTGAGAGTATCAAGCTAAGTGAAATGTCAGACAGAAAAAGTTGAGAATCATATAATTTCACTCATATGTGGGATATAAAACTGAAAGCAACAAACAAACAAAAATTCATAGACACAGACAACAACAGTTTAGTGGCTACAGAGGGAAAGGGGAAAGGGAGGGATGTAGATAAGGGTAAAGGGGATCAATTACATGGTGACAGAAGGAGATTTGCTTTGGGTGATGAACACATAATGCAATATATGGATAATGTATTGAACTGTATACTTGAAACCCTTATAATTTTATTAACCAATGTCACCCCAATAAATTTAATGAAAACTGCAAATCACAAAGAAAGTAAAATGTAGTTGTAGTATATATACAACTAATCTTTTCTTATGTGTATTACTATGCTGCTTTTATTTTAATAAAAGGAATATCAAAAGGTTTAAAAAATTGGGGAATTTTTAAAAACTTCAAAATCTTCCTAAAGTCATTAATTTCTTTAATATAGGATGAAGTTATATTCATATTAGCATAATAAAATATCATACAACTTTTAACATTGCCAGTATGAAATCTATGGTTATAGATATATTCATATGGTCTTGCATGGTCAATTTTGGATTTATAAGGATACTGTTGCTTTCATTTATCCCTTGAGAATCTTCTGAAAACATTAATTCAGTTTTGAAACAGTATGATATATTGCGACATACAGAGACTGTCTATTTCACTTAACTCTGTGAACCTTAATTCTGTATATACTGCTTCTTGGCTGGATGCAAAAGTAAAGTGGCCATCGTATCCATGCAGTAACTGAGGGAGAGCTATCAAGCTTCAAGTACACAGCTGAACTCAGCCTTGAAGTGCCAGAGAACCTAACTGAAGCTGATTAATGGGATCATGTCAAGTGGTGAGATTGCTGAGTGTTTGGATAGCCAGAGGCCGACCTTGCTTCTCCAAGGAGACAGTATGCTCAGCAATAGAGTTACTTTGATATTTGTCCTTTTCTGAGAAAAAGAAGCTCAGTGCATTTGAAAACACAGTTAGGTTTCTCTAATTCTAAACATTTGCAGAATGGGTAGATGGGTCAAACAGAGGTGACTGATCATAGCCCTTTAAATATGGATTAAAAGCTGCCACCTGAAGGCCCAAGGGTGTGGAGGGTGAGGATGCCATCAGAATCAGTGCTAAAGAGGAGTTTAGCAATAAGCCAGCCTGTTTGAACTTGAGGCTATTAAACAAACAAACAAAGTGTCTGGTGAAAGCTAGGAGATCTGAAAATTAAAGTGATTGAATATAAATTGGAAAAGGGTATAGTTTAAGAAAATATTGTGAGAAAGATATTGTGAAACAAAATTTACTGAGACTTAGGCAGGAAAACATAATAGGAAAATAAATAAGACAAAATATGCCAATATTTCTGTGAAAACAAAGAATTATGAGCAAACCTATGAAGAATTTTGAATGTTAAGCTCATGTGGGGCTTTATTCCTGTTTAAATAAATCCTCTGAGAACTTTTTTTTTCTGTCTAAATCGGTCTATTTATCATTTCCCTAACATCCCTTAAGTCTCCCTACCTCTGAATCTTAGCTCTCTACCACTCCTGTCTTGGTTAAGAATCAAATAACCTTCTATCAGTTTACTCGAAGTCTATTCTTTAAGGTTTACTTCAAAATTGTCATTCACATCAAACCAATGCCGACTACTCCAAGTCAGCAGAAATCTACCTATTTGAAAATTTTAGTTGTTATTTCCTGCCCTCTCTCTGGAACTTTTTCCTTATTCCCTTTTGAGCTGCTAGTTATCTTTGTATGTGTGAGTTCCATTTTGGACATATTTGCTTAAAGTGTTTGCATGACATTCAGGTGAAAAAGATTTCAGCAAACAACCTTAAATGTGAGCGTGAAACTCCAGAGGATATTTAGTCAGAAATGCAGTCTCTGGCTCATATTCAATTCTTAATGGAAACTGTGTGGATGAGTCAGATTGCAAGAGAATAATTTCAGAAAAAGGAAGAAGAAGGCTCATACTTACTGTCCTTCAAAAGATGTTGCTCTGGGATGTTAAGAATTGGTGTAAGATTGCAAGAAGTCTGGCCATGAAGGATATTGGAAATTTTGCCTTAGAGACCAGAGCTCTCATCCATTACCCATGTAGAAATTCTGCCTTTGTAGACGGGAAGGGAAGGGGGCGGGAGATGAACTTGATAAACTCCCTTGGGAGAGCACAACACTGAAGCTGTTTCATCCTCAAGAGATAATTTAAGTTTCAACAAGGACGTAGACTAGCCCTTAATCTTATTATCTGAGAATTTTTACATAGTTGTTACTTCGTAATATCTATGTTAGAGGGTTGAAGAAGTCAGCCTCCTGGTTCCCAAGTGAGAAAATAAAATAAATAGTGACAAGATTTTGTCCATGGAAACTGCTTAAGGAGGTTTCTATTTTTTGTTTTGTTTTGTTTTGTTTTTGCTTGTTACCTACCCCCTACTCAAGCCAGAGTGGAGGTGGGGATGGGTCTTAATTCTTCAGTTTCACTTAGAATTTTGAAACAATTCAAGGACAGAATATTAACCAGCAAAAGCTGTGAAACCGGTTCAAATCCTACGTTTATTACTTAACATTACCTAAACTAAAAAATAATAAAGAGGTTTTAAAAATGATTCTGACAACTATCTTATCTCAGAAAGCTTGAACTTCTCATATAAAGAAGAGCATGTAAATTCATACTGATGAATTTAGAGTCTGGCCAATAGTAAGACATTTCCCTGGCCAAACGTTCACCTAAAATATCCCTTCGCCTAAGCAAGACAGAGGGATACCAGGCCCTGCAGTTTGTCCTGAGTGAGGGGGGGAACAAAGCTGGGCAAAATGTGGAGAATAAGAATAAATCTTTCTATTTTTTAAGTGCTGAAAATTTGTCTGCCATTTTACTTACATAATCTATAACGCTCATAACTAACTGATGAAGTCGAAAGTATCTGGGATTTATGGATAAGAAAACCACAAGCCTGGAGGTTAATTAAATTGTTGGAGGTCACATATTGAGTAATTAGCAGGACTTGAATTTAAATCTAGGTGAAGAAATGGATTTCATTCAAGTCTAAGCCTATCCTGTTGGGGATGTGAAACATCAAGAACGCTGACCCTATAAAATCCTTTGATCTGACCTTAGAGAAAGCTTTGTAAAACTTGTTCTTGGATTTTTATCATTACTTTTAATGGAGAACAAGCTGGTGCTTAACCAGATGCTCCAGAAAATATGGAGGGATCAGAAAGATACTAAAACTAAAAGGAAAGATTTTTAGGTGAAATATTAGAGGCAAAACAGCAGTGATAACAAGCAGCACTCGAAGGATGTGAAGGAAAGGGGAGACTGCTCCGCCAATGGCAGGAACGCTTCAGAGACTTCTACTGTGGCTGCTATCTCCTTGCCCACTGTTCTGGCTTCCTTTGACTCTTTCAGGTTGGTTGTTTCCAAATTATTATTAAGTGTATTAGTTTCCTGTGGCTACCATAGCAAATTACCTCAAACTTGGTAGCTTACAACAAGAGAAGTTTATTCTCTCACAGTCCTGGAGGCCAGAAGTCCAAATCAGTATCACCAGAATGGCCCAAATCAAGGTGTTAGCAGAGCCACATCCCCTCCTGGGACTCTAGGGGAGAATCTGTTCCTTGCCTCTTCTAGCTCCTGGTGGCTGCATCACTCCAATTTCTGCCTCTGTCTTCCCACCACCTTCTCTTCTGTATGTTTCCTTTGCGTGTCTCTCTTGTAAGGATACATATGAAGGCATGTGAGACTCATTGAGATAAAAGAGGATAAATTCCTTTTACTCAGGAGCCTTAACTTAATTACATCTTTTGCCATATAAGCCAATATTCATAAGTTTCAGGGATGAGGATGTGGACATAACATTTAGGAGGACATCATTCTGTCCACTAGGACAAAGGACAAATGGACACATGGTCAGTATGATTTAAATAGCCTGATCTACTATATCTTTTCACCACCTAATGCATTCTTTTGATTACACGATACGGCAGTGGTATAGGACTGATGGTCAAATACTTGAAACAAAATATTATAGTTTAGGTATAATTTCAACAGGAAATAGGGCTTGGAAGTGGGAGGAACACAGACTTCTTCAAATTACAGTTCTCTTCCTCTGAGACCCAACCCTTCTAGGGTACAGGAACTAATGCTTCAAGTGCATTTACGTATGTGTGCATTTTCCAATGAGAAGTGGGAAGATATCTGCAAATAATCATTTTTTAAATGAGTCTCAAATAAAAATAACCATTTCACATAGTTTGGGTGGAAAAGCAAGCATTGAAAAATAATAGGTTCAGACAAATCAGTAAATATAATTATTATATGCATCATGGAATGAAAATATTCTCAGAAATCATTAAAAATCAAGTTTAAGAGATTTGGCAATCTATCCCCCCCACCACCCCAATTTTTAATTTATAAACAGTTCATAACAACATCTTTTTCTACATCTGTCAAGAGTTCTAAAAAAGCATTTCTCTATTACTTATATTTTATAAAATAGTTATTAACTATTAAGTAATTGCTGCTCCTTTTGTTTTTGCCTGAATTTCAGCTGGTCATTAGGCACCAGCATATTGACAATGAACAAAGATGGTGACAAGGGAATATGTGCAATAGCACTGTGGACTCCCCAGAGCTTTGTTACTGGGAAAGTATAGCTTTGTTGGAGAGAGAAACATAAGAAGAAAGCGAAGTCTACAACTCCCAGAGTAAAATAATGATTACAGCTCCAAGAGTTATGGAGGGAAATTATGTAGATCAAACATCAACAGTGCTAACATGGTAAAATATTTTATAAACATTAATTCAGATCTAACTCAGAACCAAACTACAAGGATCTGATTGGATGCAAAGCACCATAATTCTGATGTTCCAACCATAAACACAGACAAGGGGTTCACAGAAATTTAGCTCATCTTAGTATTTTGATTAATACACCTTTCAGTCCTTTGAAATGATATAAAAGACACTTGAGAATGCAAATCGTTATTATTTTTTTAGAATCCCAGGAGAAATATTATGAAATTTGTTTTCTCCAAACTTACATAGTACAAAGACTAAAAATGAGGTCTGTATAAGCTTTAAAGAAGACAAATCACAAATACAAATTGAGACTCTCTTCCTTTTACATATTTTGGTTCTCTATAAAAAAATTTACATTTCTACACATCATTTTTGTTTAATGAATGTGCCCATGAGGATAGATCTTGAATTCCATATATTTGGGGGCATAGGAGGTCAAATTTTTCAATCAAAATTTTTCTTCTCCTGATAGTTTGATGTGGATGCCTGCTAAGATAGATCTTACGTACTATGTTCTTGTATTAAAATAATAGTAATTGTAATAATAATAATAAATCTAGAACATATAATGCATATTATGCATCAATGTCTATTCTAAGCCCTTTACATAATTTAATTTATTTAATTTTCAAAGTATCCCTATGAAGTATGATTATGCCATTTTATGAATGAGGAAACTGAGGCATGTATGTTTATCAGAAGAAAAAATGTTATTTATGAAAAATGGTCATTAATGTTCACTATAAAAGTAAGTCAACTGATCTTTGCTAGTGTTATAGCATCTATCAAGCTCCAAGTTATTCCAGAAATTTTATAACTAATTAATGTAATAGCAGAATTGACTCAATTACATAATTTTGAATATGTATTGTTAGTGCCAGCATGATTCTTTAATTTTGCATTAATAGAAAATTTACAGTTTACACATTAATTTTAGTAAGAAACAAGTCACTTTTGGAATTTTTCTCCTAAGCAAAAAATTCAAACAAATTCTGATAGCATGTAAGGGTTGAGTGTATTTTTATATTTATAGGATACATCTCTATATAAATATATATACCTACATCTGTATCTACATCTATATCTATCTATTTATCTTACAGGGAGAAAGAAACAGAAATGTAGAAAGAGGAAGAGACAGACAAAAATAGACAGAAGTGCAAAAGACCGAGACAGCTATCAATTCTTGAACTTTTATAATAAAAACCATTTTTATCCAAAGCAAGCAATAAAATTATTTAGTTGATTAACTAAAAAGTCAGGTAAATCATAAAACAAAAAATGTGATTCATATTCGCCTCATTTTCTTTGAATTAACACATAAATAAGCATTCACTTGACAGTCATTGACATAGGTCCAAGTGTTTTCTTTTGATGTTGAGTCACAAATTAAAGTCTTAAGATGTCTATCATTTATAAACTATACCCATAAAACATAATATAAAGTTTGGATTTGGATTTCTATAAAGTGTAATGAGAAGTTAAAAACACAGGAAAAGCAACCTAATATTAAATTAGATACTTTTATATTTTCTAACTATTAAAAGCATTTATATTTTTTCAATTTTGAAGTTTTTTAGAATTTAAATTTTGTTTTTAGTGATTGATTTTTATTAAATAATTTTCAAAACATTTAGCCTAGGTTTTAAATAAAATCATAGTTGTTTTCCTTTACATGTTTATCTTCTACTAGTTTTCATAAGATTTATTTAAACTGTATTACAATAAAAATAACTTAACTGCAATTGGCATAAACAGGTACCACAGCTCTTGATCAGCATATTACTCAATGTATAAGTGCTAAAATTATCAGGCATACTGAGGTGGTCCAGAAGACACATGAATATTCAGCTTCAAGGAGTTCCTTCTTCAAAGAAAATAAAGAACCTGAGTCAATTTGTAAATCTATTCTTTACATAACCCTCTTTTAGTGGCATCTATTTTTTTATAATTTATCTTCACAGTGTAAGTAGTCACAAAGAGAAATGAGAAAGTACGAACCCCAAACATATAACTATATAAACATGTTAAAAGAAAGTAGTAATTTCATAGGTGAACATATTTGAAGAACATAAGAAAAGTGTATAGAATAAACCTATAACAGGTCCTAGGTCCTGGAAACCTGTAAGGGTTCAAAGTTTTAAATTATTGACTTAATTCTTAAATTATATAATTAAAATGAAAATTCTCAATAATTAATAATATGATAATCAAGATAGCCAGCTCCTAAAAATAAGATATAAAATTAGAAAGCATATGTTTAAAAAATTTTCCAGCTAAGTAAATCACCTAGAAAAACAGGAAAAAAATGAAATCATGTAAAAAAAATGAAATCACTTCACACAACGATATGAATTTAGTACTCAAAAACATGGGCTCCCAAGTAAGACTGCCTGAGTTCATTTTAAGGTTAAAAACATACCAGCAACCGGTATATGAAAAAATGCTCAATCATCAGAGAACTGGAAATCAAAACCACAATATTAACTCATACTCCTTAGAATGGCTACTCTCCTTCTCTCTCCCTCTCTCTCTCTCCCTCTCTCTGTCTCTCTCTGTCTCTGTCTCTGTCTCTCTCTGTCTCTCTGTCTCTGTCTCTCTGTTTCTCTCTCTCTCTCTCTCTCTCTCTCTCTCTCTGTCTCTCTGTTTCTCTCTCTCTCTCTCTCTCTTTCAAAACTGTTGGCAAGGATGTGGAGAATCTGGAACCCTTGTTTATTGTTGATGGGACTGTAAAATGGTGCAACCACTATGAAAAGTGGTATGGAGATTTCTAAAATAATTAAAAATAGAACCACCACATGATCCAGCAATCTCACTTTTGGGTATATGTTTAAAAGAATTGAAAACAGGGTCTCGAAGAAATATTTGTACACCTTGTTCATCACACTACTATAGCTAAAAGGTAGAAACAACCCAAATATCCATAAATAGATGAATTAGTAAATAAAATTTGGTATATACATCCTGTTGGAGATGAAAAAACTTTCCTTTACTCTCTGTGCTTGGAAGCCTGTGTAAATTAAGCCAACTAAGGATAGATTAGTAAGAGAAAATATAGATTTTTTTTTTTTAATGTACATATGCAGGAGTTCACAGAATAGTGTGACTCAAGATGATGGTTAGAAATTGAGGCTTTTAATCATCTTAACACTGGAAAGGGAGATAGAGAAAGGCTTATGGAAAAACACATGACTTTTAGAAAACATCAGTGGGTTCTTAGGGGGCCAGATGGGAAATATGACAGTTTTGTGGCAATGTCTGTTTAGGTTTGATGCTGATTTTCTCGGTGATAAGTCAATTTTCTTTGCGAGATAAACTTCTGGGGAGGAGGTTTATGACAGTGAGTTCTTTTTGGAGACTGTTTTTAGGCAGAACAGGGAATTTTAAAAAATCCTATTCTCAAATGCCTTTGGCTCAAAATAATTTTTATGACACAGTTGTGTCTTCTGGACCACCTCAGTATAATGGAATACTATTTAGCCTTAAAAAGGAAGAAAATTCTATCATAGGATTCAACATGAGTGAATCTTGAGTACATGCTAAGTGAAATAAACCAGTCACAAAAATCTAAATATGATTCTATTTATATGAGTTGAGGTACCTTACATCATCAAATTAAAAAAGAATTGTTATTTAATGGGTATAGACTTTCAATTTTGCAAAATGACAAAGTTCTGCAGATCTATTTCACAACGATATGAATAAACTTAACACTACTAAACTATATACTTAAAAATGGTTACGAAGGTAAATTTTATGTATGGGTGTTTTATCACAGTTTAAAAAAAAACCTTATCAGCTAATTAACTTTGACTAAGACTTGTAACTTCTTTTAGCTTCAATGTTTTTCATGTCAAATGCTGATTATAGTAATAGCTATGTCATGTTTGTTTTGCAGGAAAAAAAAAAGGAGATAATAAATCTGAAAGACTTCACACAACTCCTGTACATATAAACATAATAAAAAACAAAAAGAATTATAGGCAAAAAAAAAGGCAAGATAATTAAGTGATAGCTTACTTTAAAATGGAATTCAAGAGTTTACTCATAGCATATGTACAATGAATAGCCTCTGTGCCTTCATATATTTGTTTACTTTCACTATGAAAAAGCAGAGAATCTCAAGAAATTTCTGAGGAATTTCTTTTAATATCCAATTCTATTATAGAATTGAGATCCTGATATCTGCCATGATTCATTCTGGACTCTGGGTACCTTGACCAGCCTCTGATTCTGTAATAAAGCAAACTTTGGACTGAAGATTTCACCAATATTCTGTAAAATAATCAGAAGCTAATTGGCAATGCTCTCTGGGGTAGCCTCAATTTAATTAACCATCCATGGAAATGGCCATATTCAATAAGAATGAAATTCAAAAAAGTGTGTGTTGAGATAGGGGAGTTAAATGGGGAGAAAGGAAATAGAAGATAAAAGCCAAAAATTTTACTTGTATAATTTGTCCATCTTCTCACCTGCTGTTTTGATCTTTTAATTTTTTATCTCTCATTATAACCTCATCAGGGAGCATTCCATGCTTCGCTGCTTGATGCTATTAAAACTTAAGTTAAAAAAATAATTTAAAATCTCTTCCACATGTACTCTTCTACTTTTCTATCTAGATCCTAAGGTTGATTGGTATTGATGATAGGTGTGTGTGTGTGTGTGTGTATGTGCGTGTGTGTGTGTGTGTGTGTCTGTGTCTGTGTGTCTGTGTCTGTGTGTGTAAGAGATAGAGAGAGTGCTTTAGAGCTTAAATTACTTGCTACATCTGGCCTCCTATTGCATAAAAGATATAACTGACACATAGGAAGTAAGTTATGAATTCAATTTATCTCTTTAAATATTTGGGAATTGATAGAAAAGGCAATTCACTGGAGGGGGAGAAAGTCCATTAGGAGTTGATCTCATTTACCTGGTGCCTTCATTTCTCAGACCATTTGAGATGCTAATTACAAATAGTTTTTTATTGTGCTGATGACCCAGGTAGTGACACTGTGGAAAGAAATCACCATTTGAATATATCTCTGCTCTAATGAAGGTTACCCACTCCGGGACCCAGAGCAAGAATAAATAGAGCAATACACAGGCTGCTTTTCTTTGTTTGCTTAGTGTTTATACTGGTGAACATAGAAAAGCAAAAATAAAATATATAAACCTCACAATTATTTCATTTTTATAACTTCTTAGGTAGATTTGCATAGACTACAAATATCTTGCTGACCAAAGAAAGACATTTGAGGATATCACTTAAAATAACTCTTTTACTTTCAGATCAAGAGAGTAAAAAGTGTGGAAGAGGAGTATGTGAGTCATACCACATCTCTCCACATTTTGAGGCTCCTATTCTTGTTAATTTAATATTTTACTCTTTCAGCTTACTCACTAAAACTCACTAAGTTCTTAAAATAGAACTGAGTTTTCCACTCAAGTCCCAAAGCATGATTGCTTGATGTGGGCTGAAGGGGTAACTTGAGTTTTAAGGAATCGT
>NW_006441953.1:12288670-12307968 GCF_000325575.1 Pteropus alecto | reverse complement strand
GCTGTGAAATAAATATTTGATGTGTTTTTCTTGATGTCTCATTAATTTCTAGTTATCTTTTACCTACAGAAGCAACTGGCTAATCTTCTAATAGCCTTGATACCTGATGTGATAATCTAATGTGTTTCTGCTCTCAAACATGAGAAGAAATCTTTCAAAACCAACAATAGGTAAGCAGATGCCAATAAATCCTTTAGACAACTGGGCTTGAGAAAAAAGAGGCCTTATCCTCATTTCCTTTCTATCATGTTAGTATGGCTGAACAAAGGAACAAAAGCTCAGCAGCTGACAGTCCTGTCATCTCTCTCCAACTCAGTGAAAGCATACATTTTCCAGGATTCCTGGCTGTGCATTAATGAGGGAATTGTCAGAGGAAAAGAAGGAGTGAGTTCATGGTTCTCAGTTCCATATGTCAATTCTTTAGCTACCAACCCACTGTATTATGGCTTCTAGAAAATATGCTCTAGTCATTAGTAAATGGTAATTTAGAGAACATACATATTTTTTACTCTATTATCTTATTGACCCTCCTCAGCAATATTCATTTTTGTTTTGGCCATGAAGTTGCTTTCCTAATATTGCCCAACAGCTCTCCTCTCCTCTAATGCAGACATGTATTGGCAAAGAGCCACCTCTAATTATTTCTTATTACTTTCCTTCTTCTTTTAACATGTTCTTACTGTGTGGAGCTTTGCCAATTTGACAAAAGCCAAATGGAAGAAAAGAGGAAGATACTTTGATAGGGAATCTGTTTCAGCAGCACAGTAGCACCACTCTAAGCTCTACTGGAGTCTGTTTATTACCAAAGATCATACCTGCTGCCTGCTATGTTAAACATAGAAAGCTTGCTGCTGCTTTTGCTTCTGCTCTTGCTAACTCTGGAGGCCACGGATGCATCTCAAGAGGAGAAAGGCAAGGCAAAGGTACGCCTATTTATTTAAGTGTACATATAAAGAGAAGATTTCTCCATCAACTTCAGAGATATGCAAGTCTTAAACTCTTATGAAAGTTTAAAAATCACTTTTTCTTTATTTAACAAAAACATATTGAATGCTTTCTTTATGCAAAGCACTTAGAAACTTGGAGGTGTACTACCTACTAAGAGGTGACTAATAAAGTTTCTGCTGAGAAAACTTTTACAATAGGGAGGATAA
Source organism: Pteropus alecto (assembly GCF_000325575.1). Lineage (NCBI taxonomy): Eukaryota > Metazoa > Chordata > Mammalia > Chiroptera > Pteropodidae > Pteropus > Pteropus alecto. The sequence continues at coordinate 12,306,814 of NW_006441953.1, read as the reverse complement.
TAGGTAAATAATGACGATGGGGATGACAATGATGATGATAGTGGCTAAAGAGTTGGTACAATAATAACCTCAGGAGTTCTAAGAAAAAAGAAAATTGGTTCCTAGATAACGTTTAAGGAACATGTTTTATAAAGAAGTGAAATTTAATCTAGATCTTGAAGGATAACTAGATTTCAATTAAAAAGGAGAGAATGCTTGGCCAATGAAAGAGAACGAAGGTGGCTTCATAAAGGTGATATTAAACCTAGTCAAAATCTAGGTCGATAAAAAATATATTGTTGGAAGGTAGGCCTTGAGAATTAGGTAGGAACCAGATTATAAAAGATATCTCTTACAATACAAAGGAGCATGGATTTTATTCAGAATACATGAAAGTTTTTCTATTAGAGTAGCACATTTCTAATCAGCACTTCAGAAGTATTAATAATGAAAAATAATGAACAGTACTGATGGTGATGGGAATACGTTTGGTTATACAAGACACTATTAGTAGCCTTAGGGATAAAAGAGGTATCTGTTTGAGATAGTATAACAGAACTCTACAATCTGGATGGCTTAAACAGCAAACATTTATTACAATTCTGGAGACCAGAAGTCCAAGATCAAGGTACTGATATATTCGGTGTCAGGTGAGAGTCTACTTTCTGGTTCACAGACATTGCATCTTCACATGGTAGAAGGGGTGAGTAAACCTCTCTTGAGTCTGTTTTATATGGGCCTTAATCTCATTCATGAGTGCACCAACCTCATAACCTAATCACCACCCAAAGACCCCCATCTCCTAATGCTATCAAATTGGGAATTAGAATTTCAACATTAGAATTTTGGAGGGACACAAACTTGGCCAACAGCAAAAGGCAGTTATTCATAATAGCTTGGGTCATGATGATGGCTATGGGAAAGGTAAGGTTAGACTTCATTTGAGACAGGAGGATTCACTGGAGCCTGGCGAAACTTGGATGGGAGAATCGGAAAGAGTCAAAGATAAGATCTTTGCACCCATTAGAATAAAAATATTTTAGTTTTACTAACTCAAATAGAGAAGAGCTCTTCTTCCTACATAGCCCCACATCCCACACAATATTCCTTCTGTTGTGGTAAAAGGTTCAGGAAATTCTGAATGTTTTCTGCATTGCTGGGAACTTTGGAAAGGATGCAGGCTCCCTTCTGTTTTCTGATTCAAAAAACTACATGGAAATTCTCTGTCCTTACCCATGACTCTGCCTGGGACAAGGGTCAGGACTTCTCAAGAACTTGCCAGCAGCAAAATTCTTCTCTTTACCATTTATTTATCACCTTCTGATTTGTATAAATGAAAAATTTAAATGAACGTTATCTAATTTAGGCGGTTAAAAAAAAATAGGCAGGGAAAAAGTAACTCTGGTTGCATATCTCCTAGATATGTTATCTTGATTTCTAAACCTCTACTTTGAAGGAAACTGTCAATAGTTTAATATATCATAGTCTGCTTGACAAAAACGAGTCACAGATAATTAGAACTGGGGTGGAAGAGAGGAAATGGGTGGGCAAGGGTAACTAAACACAGTGAAACCAGCTTTTTTTATTTGAACAGCCTTGTAGAAAGAAATATTTGCTAGGTCAGTCTTTGTACATTCTCTCCATCTCGAATTTTACCCTCAACATGCTACTACAGTCCTTCCCCTGGTCAGAAGAATCATGAAAATAATATACTACAGTATTAGCAGCAAAACTCAAAACTTTGCCAGTTAAATTATGTGTGACACTCCAGGTGTCCTTGCATGGTTTGGAGAGGATCAGCCTCAGGGTCTAATCTCACAGTCTTTCATGTGAAGTCCTCACAGAAGAACCGTTCATAATGGAATATCAGTAGAAATTTTCTTTTTATGGATGAAATAAACCAGAACTAGGACTCAAATCATTTCATGTAGAATATATTCTTTTTCCTTTCATATTATTATGGTCTAAAGATGTGTCCTTGCTGTTTTTTTCAGAAAAATAGATTTTTTTTTCTGGCTTGCTATTCCTTTTCATTTATCTACAAAAAAGCAAAAATGGTGTTTATTACAATGAGTCTTTTTAAGTAAGAGCACATATTATAAGTTATGTACATACTATATATAAGTTAATCGAAGCTATTAACTTATCGGAGGGAAATTTAAAAATACATATCAAACATGTTAAAAAGAAGTGAGATAAGTAAACATATTGTGAAATCACAGGAAGTACATTTTATTATAGCATCTTGCTGACATTATTAAAAATGTAATGATGTTTCCTAGAAGTTGCAAAGATATTTGCTTACTGTAAGTTTCCTCATTCACTTAAATTTTTACTCATTTTTCAACAATTATTTTAGTGTTTACAATATGTCAGGCAGTGTCCTAGGTGCTAGAGAACAAGATACACAGGCCCTGCCCTAAAAGAGTAAAAAGATTGGTCAGAAAGAGATTTAAACAAATAATTGTTGTCAATATGGTAATCATGATATGCATATGTACAATGTTGGTCAAAAGGGGAGTGTTTTAGTTTTAGATCAGGGAAATAAAACATTTATTTCCAGAGAAGGTGCCTGAATTGTACCCTGGAAGGTAATTAAGACATCACTAATTAAGAGGAATTCCACAGATAGAAGGGGGAGTGGGTGACTTTCAAAAGGAGCTTTGAATGGTGTTAGTGTCTGGTCCTAGATAGGGCACAGAAAGCATTGTTAGTTGTTTCTCCTTTTACTGTTTATTTTTGCTTGGATATAATAAATATTGCATTTACCATGACAAAGAATGTTTAGTTAGATGTTTATAAAACATTAAACTTATAACACACACAGACACATACACACATACTCACTCTCCTGAAAATGACTGATGTTATTATCTTTTATGAGAAATGTATGACTGATATCAACCTCTTATGTTGATAGAAACTAGTCCTTATTGTCTACCTGTGCTTTTTTTTTTATCATTTTAAATAAAATTATTGAATCAAAAAACACTTGAAAATCCAAGTTCAAAATGAAACCATTTACGAAATTTCTATGTTCTTATAGTTTTAAATTAGGAGAAAAAGTATATTGTATTCTCCTCTCTGGGGTAATAATATAGTTATGACAGTAGTGCCATTAAGTTTACTTGGCTACCTATATTATTTGTGGTCTATCCTAGAATGTGCCTACCTAAAATTAAGAAAGAAATGTGGAGAATTGCTATGTCCTTTAGATATTACTACTTTAGTCTGGGTCTGGTATGTGTGAGAGTATGTGTGTGAATGTTCTTAAGTGCAAGTGTGTCTTGTCTTGGCTAAAAAATATTAGACAGCCTTGTTAATTGTTTTGAGTGTACTTACACATAAATAAGAGGGATTTCAGTTCATTTTTAGTATAATTATCCACAACATCAAAATATTCTGGTCAAGCAAAAACAACGTAGCTAAACATAATTTTAGAAAAAAAGACCTATCTGTACAAATGATAAAAGAAAAATCAACTTAGTGGTATATAATATCAAGAAATTCTTTTTCTGGAAAAAGTTATGGCATTGAATTTGGAAAATTGGTTTTTCATTGTTAATGCACTGCCTTCGTTATTGTAGACTAGTGCATTCGATGCATTTGATTTTCTGTTTGAGTATAAGTTCTTTGAATCCATGATTGGTTCTTTTTCTGCTGTATAATTCATAGTTCCCAGCATAATAGTGAAGGAAACGAGGAGAAAAAAAAAAAAAAACCCACAACGTTTTCCTCTATTCTCCTACGTTTTCCATCTAGGACCCTGGAAATCAAACAGACAAAAGAGAATTAATAAGAAAAAAAGAAACAGCATTTATTAACTAACATATGCAGTGCACATACAAGTGGGAGAAACTGATGAGTCTCTCAAAGGGGTGGTTAGAACTTGGTATCTTAACAATAAATTTGTAGAAAAGTGACAAGACAAAAAAAGGGGTTTAGGATTTTAGGAAAAGCAAACTATAGGAAGGTAAACATATGAGATAGAGGAACTAAGGGAAAATAAGGGTTATTTTAGTAAGGTTTGTTATGCATGTTCCTCTCAGGTTTGTCTCTGGGATGATTAGAATCTAAACTTGTTTCTGGTGATTAAGAGAAGTCTGCTTTTAGGCAAATAATGCAGGAAGACAGACAGCTTTGTCTGTTTACAGTTTTCCTATTGTCTTCAGCTCAAAATAATTCTTAAACCAAAGTGGCGTATTTTAGGGTGGCATATTCTGAACCTGGAATTCCTCTTGGGTGATAATAATTAAATAATAGTGTTTTTTCTGTGTTCCAAAAAAAACCCACTAATTTTTGTTTTCGTGTTCATAATAATTTTGAAAAAAGACAGTGTGGAAGAAAAAATTCACAAATCTAAACAACACTGTATAATACCAAGGGATATTTTTTAATAAACAAGAGACCATTTTGGTTTATTTGGCTTTTGACTGCATTCTCCTCTTTCTTATTCTATTAGAAAATGTTTGCCTTTAAGTTTGAAAAGACTGTGAAGCTTTGAGGGAAAGGTAATTTGCATATTTGTTGGCCTCTACAGGAGACCCAGTAGATTTAAAATGAATATTATAGAATGGTCTAGCATATTTCATTTTCTGGTATATTAACACTATTCCAAGGAACAACTTTTCCAAAAGTTGTTAGTAATTGTTACACACATTTGCTGAACTAAATACATTTGAACAGATTCCTCCACTTGAATTTCTAGAGGTCAGAATCCTTAGCTTTTAAAAGAGGTCAAAATATGCATTTTTCCTGTGAAAGTAGATGCTCATGAACATATTTTTTTTAAAATAACTTGAAAAATTACCAGTTTGGGAATTGATGTCGTAGACAATTATTTCATATGTAACTTTAATCAGATTCAAATATTGCTATAGAAGTTTATATAAGTAATATAGTTACATAGTTAACAAAAAATGACAAGGACTATAAATAAATAAAAAGAAACAACTTTTTTGTTTAGTTTTATGTTCATTTAAGAAGGATATTTTACTGATCTAAGATGTACTTTTCATTCTTAAGTAATGTATACAAATTTAAATTGTACACTTTCTCTGATATAATAATTTCACTTTTAGGAATTTCTCCTATTGATATACTTACACATGTGTGAAATGATATATACAAGAATAGTCACTGCTGCAATTTTTTGGGGGGAGGGATATTGGAACCAACCTAAATATTCACCAATGAGAAGAAGCTTGGGCACAGTATGATAGTTCATATAATAGAATATTATGTGGCTTAAAAAAAAATCCACTTTTTCATATTCATACTATAAATTCTCTCTAAATTATGTGTATATTTAATTAGGCATTATATATAATATGCTTATTGTTATATAAAGACATATACATATTCATATATGTTGGAAAATGCATAGAATATCTGTAAAAAAATCCAAGTAACAACAATAGTTACCTGCGAAAGGGAAAAGATAATAATTTTGTTTTTATCTTTCTATTTTTTAAAACTTTATGTTGATGTGTTTTTACTAAACAAATAAAAACATCAAATGATGTAACATTTTAAAATGGTAAAATAAAAATTTATACATTAAGTTGTATAATTCCTCTTACCCAGTGATGAAACAAGAAGAAAATACTTCATAGATGCAGTGTTTGACTTTATGTTGTTCATACTGTATAAGTTCTGGAAACACCAAGGTTTTTCTTGTTTGAGTTTGGATAATTGTTTTAAGTCCCTTATGAATGTCCTTCAAGACCAGCATCTAGAGATATCCATGATTTCACTTTTTCGTTTGTTTGTTTAGGAATAATAAATGAGGAGTATGAGTGTGCTATATTAACAGCACCCTAAACATTTTTTCATTGTTCATATTATAATGTTTCTTTTACTAATATTCTTGAATTTTGTTGTTTTTGTTCTACCAAGCATGATGCTGGACACAGAGAAATTTGAAATTCTGAGATATTGCTGCTATTGCTACAGAGGCTATTTTAAGGAAAAAGATGCTTCTTCAAATACTCAAAGTACTGGGATAAATTTTAGTTTAATCCTAAGCTAAATTCTGTTTTAGATCAAATTACATAATATTAGTTCTAACATTAATGTAATAATACTGGAAGATCATGAAGGGCCTGACTAGTGTAGAACTTTACCTAATCGAGGAGTGCTGGTGAGAAAGAGGGTTTGCAACACAGCTAGTTGGAGGGAAATGGCAGAACATAATCTATGGAACCAAGACTGGTTTACTCCCAGACTATTTATAAAATAAGTGCTACATTGCCTGAGACTTATTTAAAATACCTCACATATACAGAAAGGGCTACATGTGTATGTTAATTCCTTTAATCTACAATTTAGGAGTGCCTAGTCTACAATTGAAGTACCAAGTACTTCAAATTTTATTAAATATGACCGACACCAGAGGATATCTAAGTAGTAGGGTGGTCTGAAATACCATACAGACATTCTCATCATTGCATAAACATAGCAAAAGAATTTAGTAAGCTTAATAGCTATTTCTTCCGATATGGTGTTCTAAACTGGTTCTAAGTTAAAGTGCTGCACTGAAGGATATTTGTTGTTGACCATGACTCGGTTAGCTGAATCTTACCATAAGAGTATATTTCGTTTGCCATTAAGTGAACCTTTTCTGCAAGATTGACAAAGCATTTAAGGGACAGATCACTGACACTATGGAAATCACAGGAAGCCCATATGGCTATTTGTATGTCTGCTTGCAATAAATATTTGTGTCTGTGTTACACAATTTGCAACGTACCACTGTGTTTTCAGGTTCAGAGGAGGAGTCCAACAGCACACATCACTCTCTGTTAGAAGATACCAATAACTACTGAAACAAATCTGTAATTTGTGAGCTGCATCTCAGCTTAGGTCAGTTTTGCAACAAATGACTACAAATACATACACACGCACACACATGCACATACACACGTACACAGTATTGACCTCTTCCCCTTAAATCTCATCTTCTAGGTTTACTTAGATGTTTTACCAAGCCGACTCCCAAACATAACAGTTCCCAAACCATTACTTTCCTTTCAAAGTCAACTCTTCCTCTAAATTTTTCAATATCTGAGAATGCAATTCTTGTTCTTCTCATTCTGTAGACTTAAAAATATCAGTACCATTATTGACTTCCTTCCCAGCAGCAAAATGCAAATGTTCATCTTTTGAGATAAATTTCACATCCACCCACTTTACATTTGCACAGTCATCACTCCAATGTCTCCATTATCCATCACAGATGCTCTTGCAATTATCTCCTAATTGATAATGCTGCCATTCTTATTTATCATATTGAAAAAAATAAAAAAGACTACGAGACTATCACTATCTACTTTAAGTATAGATTGATCAACATGAATATCGTGCTTGTTCAAAAGCAGGATTTTCTCACTATTATTAGGAAAAGAGCTTATTAGTATATACAGAGTCTCTAGTGTGTCCGTGTACACAATATTAATTTCTTTTCCTTGTCACTTGTGAAGGGAATCAGGATATACCATACCATAGGCTATTTTGGCATAAGAATAATTTTGTGCTGAAAACATTTCAGTTCCTGAAATCCTTAGTCTGCCTAAAAGCAGGGGCTCAAAAAAATTCAAGTGTTGTAAATCCCCTCCCCAAGAACAACTCTAATCTTCTCTTCTCAGAGAGATATCAAAACCACAACCAAACTGAAACTGTCACAATACTATCATATCTCCAATATAATCTCCTAAGGGCCTATTTATCTTTCCAAAATGTCTTTTGTTTTTCCATAAATGCCTTTTTCTTTCACTATCTTTCCCTTACTAAGTTAGGTATATAGATCTCAAATTCTCACCACCCCTTTGGAGTTCTTTATCTCTGAGTGCTCCCATATATATAGCATGATACATATACTAATAAACTTTTTATTTTCTCTTATTAATCTGTCTTCTGTTAGTCTAATTTATAAGCTCCAGCCTATTAACCTAAGATGTGTAGAAGGAAGTGTTTTCTTTTTCCATTACCTTTGCATGACTTTTTCAATCATTTCATTCAAAATATTTATCAAATGATCAATGTTTTCCTATCAGAGAAGTCTTCCTAATCATTGGGAATATAACACCCCAGCCTCAATGTTCACATACCCAACTTTATTTTACTTTATAAAATGTATCCATACAATATGTATAGTAATTAAGTAATTAATTAACTTTAAAGTTAACAGTATTCTTTCTCATTTTTGTGATTACCTAGAATGATACCTGTTTCATGGTAGAAATTAAAATATATATTTGTCAAGTGAATAAATAAAACGTAAGTGGTCAGTTTGACTAAAAATAGGATTAAATTCCAGGCAATATAGTCTCATATTGCAATTTTTTACAATTCATTTATCTATGTAGTTTCCTGTATCTGCAATGTACCCTTTTTGGAAATTTTGCTTTTCTGAATTTTACAAAGTCTATAATATCCATCTTAAATATCACTCTATGAAATAGTTTAGTTGTTATAAATTGATGTTATGTCTTCCTCCAATTTACACTCAAAATACAGTTCTATAAATGTATTCCTGCAAAACTATGGATATTCAGTCTTATATTTCATGATATTATGAAATTATAAACTCCTTGAAGGCAAGCACTATGTTTTATGCCCTGAAAATTGGCCATAGTGGCTGTAATAGGAGATAGACCACAATTTTTGCACTGAATTGGATAGACCATATGTGGGGAAATAAAACTTGCTTGTTTTTCTCAGTCTCCCTCTAAAAAGCTCTACCCTACTAATCTGATGAAACATATGTGCTATAAAGGTAGACAATGTTTGTTTTCAATTCTGTTATAAACATTTTCATATATCATGAAAATTATACCTGCAGCCATTTTTCTAGTTAATTTCTCTGATTCAAAAGGCTAAAAAAACTTTTCTTGCATATTCAAATCAAATCGTTACAGCCTGAACTTGGTAGTAGATTAAGCCCCAAGGTACCCAGAAGGTTAGAGTGCTAACTCCATAGGAATTTGCAAGCTCAAGGAAGGAAAACCAGTTCAGGTCATAAAGTCTTCTGGAGAGAGCTGGAGTAATGAGAAAACCCTTTCAGGAGCAGAGATACACAAGTGCCTTTTCCTCTTTATAGGAAGAGAAAAAAAAAATTTTTTTTCATGCCTCTCGCCTCCAGAGTATCTGGACACTATATAAAAATTCCCATTAGCTCTCATCAGTTAAGGATAAAGACTGGGACAAGGTGGGGGAGGGGGTAAGACGATAACACACTTATGTACTGTGAAGTAATAAGGAATCTCTGATACCGAAAACACATCAAAAGTTCCCTTTCTGTTTCCCTTCCTTTGTACACTCTATTTCCTGATAGAATCTATTTCTTTATTTATTGGTTAACTGTGATCTTATAACTTGGTCAATAGGGAGGTACAAATGAGAAGGATCGGCACTCACTAGAGAGATGCTTTTGAAGACAAACGGCAAATGTTTACTCTCTGTATAGTATGTATGCTGGACATTAACAATCATCATGTGGTTGTATTTCAGGAAATTAAAATTGGAAGCAATTAAAAATAAAATACTGGCCCATACATTTTTATTGTTCATGCGTTATGTGCTTCTGTGATCTTTGTAAGACTTAGCAGAGCTGTGACAATGAATACAATCATAGAAATGGTTCCATTAAATGCTTTAATCACTTCCCATCTTGACTATTGCAATTAACTCCTTTATTGTCTTCCTAAATTCTTACTCTCTGAGCATCAGGGGGTCCGAAATGTTGCAGAAAAGAATAGCACTCTTTCTAATTTGAGGGCACAGCATTCTTTTGCTTGTATCCTCTTATTAATTCAGTGACAGAACTTGAACTTAAAGTTATCCCATTATATGACTTAAAGAAGCAATTCCTTTGCAGGGAAATTAGGGCAGGGGTGGGGGAGGATCAACAAAGTGATAGAGTATTGAAAAGCCATAGCATCAAAGAGTGAAAAGAACAAATATAAAATTAGTAAGAAAAAGGAAAGAAATGAAAACAAAAATTATGAGACATACACACAGAGTTCTATACAAGAAACGAACAGAAAGGAAACTTCAACTTGAAAAGATGAAGGTGGAATATTGTCTTGTTCAGCATATTCTGTTATACCAGAACTTGAGGTTTGAAAAATAATTTGTAAGAAAAACAAAAAGAGATACTTAGAGTAAATGTGCAAATTTAAGGTTTGGTATTTAATATATATTTACAATGTACTTAATATATATATTTTAAAAGATTCATCAGTATTTGTGAACCACAATTTAGCAAAGTCTGTACAGTTACAAAAATACATTGAATATTCAGAAGATAATTTTTATATTTTGATTTTGAGGACATAAAACACAATAGTGAACTTTTGCCCACTAGGACAACAGAATTCTTTAATATTCTTTTGATTCTATATTGCCTTTACTTTTCTAATTTTTAATTTCTACATGTTTACATTAAATATAATACAAATATGAATCTGTATCTTGTGTTCAAGAATATTTCATTATTCTTAGCATAAAATATAAAGACTGGTATTATGAGTATATACTTTTAAAGTTGCCTTTTGAAATTTCTATGTGTATTTAATATTTGGCACTGCTTAATTTGTTTGATTTTTTTTATTATGAATACCCTTAATTCTCATCCTTTTTTTCAATAGGCTATATTTAATTAAATACACATTTAAACAACAAAAAAATGAGTTCTATACCTTCACGCAGTAAGATAATTGAAGTAAAACTTTTCAGTCTAAATCTAGACTGAAGAATTCTAAAATGTTTTGCATTTATTTTATTTAATTGCTCTGTGGTTAGCATTTGTTATGTGCTTATATTTATACCCTTGTCATCTGTCATTTTGGTTTATGTATTAATTTTTCAATTTTAGTAAATGTTTAAAAATTAAGTTTACTCTGATTTTTTTCCTTGAGGTCATATTTAAAATTACTTGTAAGATACTTCATTTGTCTTTAGTATTATGTATATGCACGTGTGTGTGCATATACATGTGTATATGGTATATATAGTATATAACAGAGAATTTGTATTTATGAATAATTGCTAATTGAATTCCTTTTCTATATAAAAAGAATAGGGTTCATTCATAAAATATTAGGTTTTAAAAAGCTAAATGGGAGTTTTAGAGCTCTTTCGGCTATAATAATCTCTTAACATTAGTTTCTTCCCTTATTCTCTGTTGCCTAATGAAGTACTCAAATTGGCCTCATGACGTCTGAGGTAAGGAAAGGGCCCAATATGATTGATGCTCTCCAACCTGAACCTATTCATTTAATTTTTAATACTACTTCACATATAAAATCTACTTCATTGAGGAGGAAAAAAAAGAACTAGGAAAAACATCTTATAAACTTATAATATATGTAAAAGCACTGCTAGTAATTAATTACATTACTATGTAGAGGGAGGAGAAGTCATAAAAAATATGTCTAAAATAATTATTTAGACATTTGTGGTTGGGCAGGTTTTCATTTGGCTTTCCAGATAAAAGTATAATTCTCGTTCAAAACATATTCATTGTTCTCAACTACATGTCAGTGGCTGGCAGTAATAAAAGATGCCACACAATATGGCTTGTGTCACTTTGTGCAAACTAATTTGTGGTCAAAGGAGAGTCACAAAGCATCCAGCTGGAATATAATTACTTGGTGATGATTATATAAAGAGTCAGTCAAGGCTGTGTCTATGCAACCCAAAGAGAAATGACGATTTTATATTTATCAAGCTAATTAGATTGATGTGAGAGAAAAAAAGATATCTCATATTGAATTGCTTTGGATAGAATTATTTTTGAGTAATTATCTAGCTTATCTGATCCATACTCTGTTATACATTTTACTCTGCCAATCAAACTTATATCTATGTATAAAAAATTGGAGTGGCTATTTTACTGATTTACATAAACACTGCTTCTGATTTAAGACAGATGAGAAAAGTATATGGGAATTCACTGTGTTACTATATTAATTCATTGAAAAATAGATATTGAGTGAATGAATGTGCCAACCCCGTTCTAAGTATTAGGATATGGGATGAACAAAATTGAAAAAATTCCTGCATGTATCAAGCTTATTATTCATACTAGAATGATATGAATGACAATAGAAAATAATATTTTCTAATTTAGTTTCACAAAATTTCAAAATAAATTGATGTATTGATAAATTAACCACCTTTATTTTTTAAATTACATGTATAAAAAATTTCCATTTTTTTCTTGGGTCGAGGGCCAATGTAACTGACTTAGGTCTATACAGTCACATATTACATACCCAAATTACTGATAGCTATTTACTTGAGATAGACACCAAACAATTCTAGAAAAATTGTTAGGTAGTTAGGCAAGCATGAGTAACAGGAGCAAGGTCCAGCTCTGTAACCACAGAAACTTCCCTTGAAGAACTTCCTTAAGTACCTTCCAGAAAAACCTCCCCTTTAAAGTCATAAATTAACCCCAGTTTTAGGGCTCAAAGGCCATAAAAGCTGCTGGCTTAACTAGCCACAAACAGTGAGCAGAAAGTACTACCCTAACCTGCCCATAACCTCAGCCTCATAATACCATCATTATAATATCATGTTTATGCCTGGAATTTCATGAATCTAATTATAACAGACTAAATTCTGGTAAGCACATATGTAGTAGGCAAAGGGTTATATAGCAGCCAACCATCAGTCAAGGTGACATCACGTTAGTGCAGATCATCTAATATGGCCCTTGTACTCTCCCATCTGGCCCAAATATAAACAGACCTTCCCATTTCTGTGCTGTTACAGCCCTCTTCGCTGAAAACTAGCTCCTCCTTTAGACCTTACTCTGTCTTTTATCTTTTATCTATCTTTTATCTTTTCACCTGCCAAATTCCACAGGGCTGCAGGCTTTCTTAGAGTGGTCCATCTCCTTCTAAAATATACTTTCAATAAATCTCATATCTTCTAAATCTCACTGACCTGTAATTCTTTACTGCAATGGCGGGAAGAACCGAGGACTGCCCCCCCCACTCCTGCCTGCTTCATGCCTCTGGGACAATGCTGGATTTCACATCATCCCAATGGTAACAGTAACAGTTTCATTAAGGCAATATGTTATGAGATGGAAGAGATAGTAATGCAGTCCTTCCTGTGTTGGAGGTGAGAGATACAGAAGCTTCTCACAAGGCTAAAATGAATATATTGCCCATTTTAGCTCTTATCTGGAGGTACTGGGAAAGAATCACATTCAAGCTCATTCAAGTCATTGGTAGAATACAGCTCCTATGGCTGGAGGTCTGAGGTCTCTGTTTTCTTGCTGGCTATAAAGTAGGGACTGCTTTCAACTTTAAATGTCTCCTGCTCATCACTTCTCCCTTTCAATCTTCAAGCTAGCAATAGTATGGCAAATCTCTCTTATTCTTTGAATCTCTCTAACTTCCTCTTCTATCTTCTTTTGCCGCCAACCACAGAAAAATTCTCTGCTTTCAAGGGATCCTGTGATTAGATCAGGCCTACCCAATAATCTCTCCATTTTCAGGTCTACTGTGTCATGTAACACAAAATCACAGGAGTGTCAGGAACTTGTGAATGTGGAGGCAAAGAATCTTGAGGACTGTATTAATTTTCAAGGACTGTAACAAAGTATCCCAAACTGGGTGATTTAAAATAGAAATTTATTCTCTCGCAGTTCTGGAGTCTAGAATTCCAAAATCGAGGTTTTGGCAAGATTGGTTCTTTCTGAAAGGCTCAGAGGGAGAGTTTGTTCCATGGCTTTTTAAAAATTTTCTGGTGTTACTGGGTTTGCAGCTGCATAACTCCAATTTCTGCCTCCATTGTTGAATGGCCATCTTCCCTGTGTGTCTGTGTCTTCACATGGTGGTTTCGTTTCTGTGTGTATCTATCTCTCTGTCTTTTCTCCTCTTCATATAAGAATATCAGTCACACTGGATTAAGGTGACAACCTATTCTAGCAGTACCTCATCTTAACTTGCATCTTAATTATATCTGCAAAGACTGTACAGTAGTCCCCCCTTATCTGCAGTTTCACTTTGTTACCCGTGGCCAACTTTGGTCCAAAAATATTAAGTGGAAAATTCCAGAAATCAACAATTCTTGTTTTAAATAGCATGTTATTCTGAGTCACATAATGAAATACTGCGCAGTCCCATTCCATCCTGCCCTGGATGTGAATCATCCCTTTGTCAAGTGTATCCACATTGCATATGCTATCTGCCTGTTAGTCACTTAGTAGCAGATCAGTTACGAGAGAGAGAGAGCACAGTCACATAACATTTATCACAGAATATTGTTATGATTGTCCTATTTTATTATTGTTAATGTTGTTAATCTCTTACTGTGCCTAATTTATAAATTAAGCTGTATCATAGATATGCATATATAGGAAAAAAGAGTATATATTGGGTTCAGTACTATCTGCAGTTCAGGCATTCATTGGGGGTCTTGGAATGTATCCTCCATGGATATGGGGAACTGATGTATTTCCAAATAAGGCCACATTACACAGATACCAGGGGTTAGGACTTCAACATATCTTTTTGGTGATCACTTAACACACAATAGACACCATTCTTAGAAATTCTGCTTACCACCGAGAGGAATGAGTCTGGGTCTGGTGGTGTGAAGAAGCTGGAAACTAGAGGGGAAAACTAAAAAAACATGCTACTAGAACAGTCTTCCCACTAAGTTTATGGGCCATTCTGAAGCAATAGCTAATAAGAATACGAAGCCAACAGTAAGAAGAATGTATTTTCTTCTCTAGCATTTTAGTATCCATATATTATTTGCTATTGTCAAAAACATAATAGGGATCTATCTGCAAAAAAAGAAATGTAGCTTACAGTTGCCTAGGCTCAGCATTACATAACAGGATATAGAAGAATTGGTTTGAAGAGAAGAAACAATAACTTAATTACTGGTGCAAAGTGGAAGAGGACCTTGTATTAGTCAGGGTTCTTTATAGGATACAATTATATTATACTAGTTCCTATTATAGGAATTGGTTCATACATTATGGAGGCCAAGAAGTCTCATAATCTTCCATCTGCAAGCTGGCGAACTAGGAAAGCCAGTGGTGTAATTCAGTTTGAGTCTGACCGCATGAGAACCAAGGGAGCCCATGGTATAATTTCTAGTCTGAGGCCAAATACTTGAGAACCAGAAGCTTCAATGTCCAACAGGAAAAGATGGACTTCTGAGCTCAAGAAGGGAGAGTGAATTCACTTTACGTTTGCCATATGCTCCATTCAGGCCCCCAATGGATTGGATGATACTCGCCCACGTTGGTGAGGTTGCACCTCTTTATTCAGTCTACTAAATCAAATGTTAGTCTCTTCCAGAAACACCCTCACAGACACACAAAAATAAGCTATGTGAGCATTCCTTAGTCCAGTGAAGCTGATAAATAAAATTAACCATCACGTACCTCAAGCCAAGAGAAGACCTAATTTAAATGTCCAACCATGAAGATATTTTGGCATATTTAAGTTAAAGCAGGAAGTGTGTAAAATGGGTGATGAAGAAACAGAAAGAATAAAAGATTATCTTCGGCTTAGTAAGTATTCATAAGAAGTTTATATTTTACTCTAAATGCTATGAGAAGTATTAGAAAGACTTTAAGCATAGGATTGACATAAATTAATTTATATTTTATAAACTCATTTTGACAACTATACAGTGAAAAAAAGTTAATATTCACTATAAACATTCTATTATATCCTTAGAAATAAATTCTAATAGAAATAAATCCTAAATAGAAAAAATAATCTACTTTAATGCACCTACAGTGAACAATGAAGGTAAAAGAGGAAAAAAGAAGACCATTTAGAAAAATAGTTCAGTAGTCTAGACAAAGGGTAACCATGCCTTTAGTCACAGTAATCATGCAATTGACCAGATGGCCTTAACATCCCCTCAGCTTGCTCAAACTTTAGACAGGCTTCTCCCTGACTAGAGACTCTGACCTCCCTTTTCTTAGTACATTTGTTTTGAAAAACTTGCAATTGTAAATTTCTTCTTGCTCTCTACGTGATGTTAATTGTCCTCAATTCAGGAATGTCTTTCTAAGGAGCTAAAAACCATCCTTTGGAATTGGAATTATTAACAAAGATAAGGCTCTCTTGTTTCTTAAGACTCTGTGAGAGGGTGATCATAACTTCTTCTAGTAAACTACAATTAACAAACACAGATGGCTTAATCACAGTGACTGACTTCTCCTCCAAAGTCCTCCAGGACTTTTCCAACAGTCCATCCCAGTGTTTAAAAATCCTCTTGCTCTTTGCTTCAGCAAGGCTGAATGCAATCTCTCTCCTATTTCAATAGTTTCGACCCCTATTGCAATAGTCTTTGAATAAATTTTTTTTCCTGTAGGTTTAACTAGTCCAGTGCAATTTTCTTCTACTGTAAAGAGATGTGATTAAACTTGGAATATTGTTTGTGTTTAGAGTTGCTAATAAATTAGATTATGGGAGTGACTCACAGAGAAGAATAAAGGCTATAACCTAGATTGCTGAATGGCACAACTGGGTGAATGGTGGTCCATTTACTGTAATGAATAAAACTTAGGAAGTAAGTTTAGACAAGATAATCAGCAGTTCTCCTTTGCCTATTATAGTTTTGAGATATTTATTAGTCTTCCAACTCTTTATAGCAGATGGATAATTGGATATGTAAATCTTGATTTATGCAGAGGAATCAGAGATGGTAATACAAGTTTTGAGTTATCAGCATACAGATGATATTTGTAGCCAAGTGATGACATGAAGTCATCTAGGAAAAATGTTTAAATAAAAGAAAAGGTAAAATAGGATGATGTACCTGGGATAGTCCTTACAACCAAGGATTTCTGAGTAGAAGACATGTTTTTAATATGCTCAGCAACATTTTCCTCAAGTAGATAAAGAGTCTAGAGGTATAATAAAATAGGACATGGGAGTTTGCACTTGGTCCGTATCCCCGTTTATGCTGTCTTTCTTCAGTGCTTGGTATTTAATACTTTGGTCACAAGAACCTGGCAAGAAGTGAGGAGAAGGTAACTTTTTGATTTGTCCTCTTTCTTTTAATTTATATTTGGGATAGAGTATTTTAAAATTTCTTATCTAGTTAACTTTCACTTTAAAATGTCCAGCACCAGATGCTAATTAATGGTTTAATTTTAGATATTTATGCATCAGTCCCTTGTTTTATCAAGAAGTCTTTGAAGGGAATGTGTCAGTATAGCTTAGTCCCTAACAGAGTTTGATTTGAAAGACAGGAGGTTGAAAAAGAGGGAATCTGCAATAAAAAAGGCTCTTCAGCACAAACTGGCCTAAGAGGAATAGTGCTAAAAAGTCATTAAAAATAGTAATAAACAGGGGAAGTGGAATTCAGACACATGGGACACTTATCAAGGAGTAAAATGCTTATAAGTGTTCTCGAAAAAATAGGTGAGAGGAAAAATCAGCAGAATAAAGTCTCTCTCTGACGATTTCGTGCGAGTGGATCACACCGAAACTGGCACTTTGCTAACCCTGGGAGAAGTGAAAAGAAAGCTCTGTGTATTAGCAGAAGACTGCCCTCAGTATCCACCTCCACATTCTTCTTTAACATTCGAAGCTCAATTGACAGTACTCATACTCCGCTCTCCACCTCCTCTGTTCTTGTTCATGCTCTGTTGAGTGTTTCTGAACAAAGCAAACTTCAGGCTGCACTCCTTAGAGTACTAAACTGGTTCTCTACCTCTTAGTTCAGCGAAAATTCTTTCTAAGTGATAGTATTTCCAGTAGTCCAATGGAAAACCTCATCATCAGCAAGTTACTAAACTTTCAGCAGACTGTATGCGTTTCATGCTTTATTCTTGAAATTTTTATTTTCGGTGCATTCATCTCTAAAGAATTTGATCATCTTTCTTCATCTCCTAATCCTTGCTATTCATTACTTCTTTACAAATTATTTTAGCAGGGTATGCTATATTAGAAGTAAGAATCACATGTTCTGGTCTCAGTGTTAGCAATTTTATCTTGTTTGTCACTGGGAAACAAGAAATCTAAGTTTTCCTTTATGGTCTGAGAGACTATATCTTATGGGCAGAATTGTGTCCTCTCGTCATTATTATTAGACTATTATTGTTATTTAGTAAAAATGTCTTTTTGTGAAAAACAGAGTATTGTATGCCCACAGATGGTTTGAAAGAGT
>NW_006441953.1:12277969-12288649 GCF_000325575.1 Pteropus alecto | reverse complement strand
TATGTTTTTATAGTTCTATTTTCAAACTTTATTTTTTTGTGAAGCAACAATTATTTCCAATGTGAACTGATCTAAAAACAAGATTATGTCACTGAAAAGTGAACAGGAAGCAGGTAAAGGGTAATTCATTCTTAAAATCTGTTGGAAATGTAAAATCTGTATATAAATCTCTATGACATAGATTAAATTAAAAAAGGGAAAATGATGACCTTCTGCTTTACCACTGTGTTGCCCATGTCCGTTATTCTAATAGATAAAAACAGTTAGTAGGTCTTAAAAATTGTGAGTTTACCAATTTGAATCAATTTTATAGGAGGAATGTGAGAGGACATCATTTTAAAGATTCAGATGAACATACTTCTGAAAATAACAGTATAGAAAACAGAAAATTTATTAAAAAGTCTCACATATACAATAAGAAACATAAAGGTTTCACTTCAAGATCTCCAAAATATCTTTCTTGGTCCAGCCAATTTTGATCCACATCAATAGACATAATATCTCGTTCTTTCATGTCACTACACCCTATACATATTCACTCTTTAGAGCTATGTAGAGACATTTGTCATGTTTACTTCAAAAAATAGAGTGATTTTGGAATGATAGAAAACAACTATGCTTTACGCTACTTGCCTATAAATTCCTCTTGATATAGATTTATAAAAGTAATATCATGAATATCAGAATAATGACAACTCAAAGATGTCTATGTCCTAAATATTGGAAACTGAATTTGTTGGATTACATGGCAAACTAGAATTAAGGTGGAAGGTGGAATTAAGGTTACTAATCAGCTGATCAGAAGGTAAAAATTATCCTGAATTATTTGGGTCTTTAAAAGTGGAAAAATGATTCAGAAAACTGAACCAGAGAGATGTTAGCATGAAAGCACTTGGCCTAACATGACTGACTTTGTAGATAAAGGAAACAGGCCTTGAGCTAAGTAAAGAGTGTAGGTGGTATCTAGATACTAAAAAAGAAAAAGAAACCATTCCTCTCTTAAAGTCCTTCTAAAGGAACATAGCCTTACCAACAGTGATGTTAGCCAACACCCATTTCAGACTTCTGTACTACAAAACTGTAAGATAATAAATGTATGTGGTTTCAAGTTGACAAATTTGTGGGACGTTTTTACAGTAGCCATAAAATACTAGTACACGTTTTTTACACTACGTTACAATGCTTTGCATTCTCTTGTGGAACACAAATGAATTTTTATGCTGGTACTTAATGACGTGGAATTTGATGTTTTTTTATATATTCAAAACACCTCTAATACTAAATTTCATCAAATAAGTTGATCTATCGAATTCACATTAAACTAGCCTGAAGTTTAATAGGTGGTTTAACAAATATGCTCAATTTGTTTAGGAATATTGTTAAAGTTTCCTCCTCCTAAAACTATGCTAGTCTATGATAGTTATGGCAAAAGAGAAACAGAATCAGACATTAATTAAAGGAAATCGGGACAGATTTTATTCAGCAGTATTGAAATAGGAGAAAGAGCTGAGCTCAATTCCAAATATAGCAAAGGTACCTGGAGATTTACAATCAAATTGCATAGTGAAGGGATCAGTGGATAAAAATTACTAAGAGGAGACATAAAGGGTGGGAGATTCTTGCTAAATTGACCTAATAGGATTGTTGCTAGAGGCAGTCAAAAGACTTAGACATAGAGGTGGTGGATGAAGAACTTGATCATATATCAAGACTGATCAACTACCAAGGGTTGGGGGATAACTTTGAAAGATTCTTGCTTATACTGGGTTCACCAGAAACAGATATAGAAGGCAAAGTTCAAGAACTCGTGGAAAAGAGAGCTTAGAGAAGCACAACTGAAGTTTGGTCAAGGAGAGTCTTCACCACTATTATCATAAAATTTATCATGATAAACTTATCTGCTTTTAAAATAGGTAACATAAGAATGAAGAAGGAATTGCCTCTATAACATATAGGCCAGCTGTGTTTAGTAAAGTGCTATGTAATCCAGTGTTCTGGACTAAATGTGTGCATATCCCAAATTTCGTATGTTGAAATCTAATCCCCAATGTGATGACATTTGGAAGTGGGGTAATTAAGTCATGAGGGTGAGGCCCATGTGAATGGGATCAGTATCCTTATAAGAAGAGGCCAGAGAGCTAGCTCACTCTCTGTTTCACCATATGAGGATACGGCAACAAGGCAGCAGTCTATCATTCTTAAATGGCTTTCACCAGAACCCAGTAATACTTGAACTTGATCTTGAACTTCCAGCCTCCAAAACTGTAAAAAATAAATTTCTGTTGTTTGTAAGCTACCTCGTCTATGGTAATTTGTTATAGCAGCCAAAATTAGCAGCCAGTTTACTGACATACATATGAAAGTACATTCATTCAAAGGACATGAAAGACTAGTGGACAGTGGATTTCACAGAACTTGATATGATATGTTCCCAACTCTCCCATTCATGCCCTAAAGCGGTCTCAGATGAATATCCTACATGGCGGATAAGTAGGCATAATGAAATATGTTCTATTTTGGAGGCCGATCAGGGTAAACTATAGTCTCTGGCTTTTAGGCAGAATCTCCCAATCAGTTATAATAAAAGGTAATTCCTTTTTTCGATCACTATTTCCATGTGTTACTCTAAGTTTGTTTTATACTCTGAAAGACAAAACTCGAATTCAAAATTCATTTTAAAACCCTAAAGGATGAGTAAGATTACCTGGAAAGAGCTTTCCCAAGAAATAACCATACCTAAGCAGATCCTACAACAAAAGAGAGAACAATACAAGTCTACACTTACTAGAGCTGGGACACAATTTTCCCTAGGCTTACTTCTAGTTGATAATACTGGCAAAATGAATATGATACATCTTTTTATCTAGACTTATTGTTTCCAGGTCCTTGTTATTATTGGTATAAGATACTGGTTGGAACAGCTGCCATTGAGTGTACCTCACAGCTATAACCCAGGTATGTATCATCAGCATGAAGTTGTAAAATAGGTCTGCATGGGAATTTGTAGGGTTAAAACTTGGCCATGAGCTTTGTGTAGAGAAGGGGATAATTCTTCTCCTTTGTCCGTAAGCTGTGCATGAATCTTGGTATGCCATTCCTAAACTCCTCATTTCAAAAAATAAAAGGAGTATCAGCTTGAAAAGCAGAAGAGAACATTATTTATTTAATAAATATAAATAATTATAAGGTGAAAAGAAGTCTTCACTCTCTAAAAGGAAGATGACACATGACTAATGGAGGCCACGGTAGCATGTGCGAATGTCAAGATATCACTCTAAAACTTTGGCCTATTTTCTCCACCTTTTGTATTTATCACTTTAGAGATTTATAGTCCTTGAATTTCAGATTTTGGAAGTATAGTGGCTATAACCATGAATAAAATATGCTGGTGTACAAGTTATTAATCTCTCCTGCTATTCTGGCACTTGTGTACAATCTAGCTGAATTTGGATGATAGCATATTCATTCTGTAGCGCTTCTATTTAAAACCCTTCTTCACAACTTTTTGAAATAAGCTTTCAGGTTTGTTTGGATACCTGCTCTGGAATTTTAGTAAGTCCATTCCTTTTCTCTGTTACCTGAAAGACCGCGATGGGTAATGAGAAATGTTCACTCTTGGGAAAAAAAATGTTTTCTATTTAAAATGTTTATAAACTGGAGTTCTTCTTAGATAGGGAAAAGATAAGCATCAAATGTGACAAAATGCATAGTACATATTAAATCAATTTTAATATATAACAGATGGGGAGATATAAATTCTAAATTATTTTAGGTGTACTGCCTGAAACATAACATACTCATAGTTTTCCAGTAAGATTAAATTTTAATAATATTTCTTTATAAATATGCTAGAATCAAACTGATTTAGGTTCTGGTACTATCACAAAGATAGTCTTGAATTTTCTATTAGTTTTTACTTATTGTCAGTTATGAACTGCATATATGAATTTCTGCATTCTAAGAGCTTTCTATTATGCAAAGATAAGTATACAATTATAATACTATAAGATAAATACAGAATTATATGCAAATTTCTTGCATATTTTGAAAATATGATATATTCTTTAATAGAGTTTTAGAAATGTGGCATAAAGATATCTTTCTAAATGCTATTTCCTCATGCATTTTTCTAATTTAAATAATTTAATTTTTGTTAACTAAAAGTAGCATCTAAGCAAAATAAAATCTATAGAAATGCACAGGAGCTCATGCAAATATTGATGTATATTATTTCACTTGTTAAAAGTAAAATCTATTGTCAATGAAGTAATGGGTAATTTTAGTTCTTGACTATGTGCATTTTTTAAAACTGGAATTGGTTTTTTGCTGGTTTAATATTTATTTTTATCTCTCTTGAACAAGTTTTTAACAGACATTTAATTAGCCTTTGATGTAATCCTGTTTCATCTATTAAGAATACTGAAATCATCAGATCATAGTATTTTCCATTCTAATGTTGCTTGTGTTTAGGAGGCAATAAAATTCAGAAATGCGGTTATAAGAAAACATCCAAATTGTGGACTTAAAAAACAACAAAATACTCACCTGCCACTAAATATTTCAGAAACTCCTATTCTATTGTCTCTTATTTTCAAACTTACTCTTCCATATTCTATTTTGTGATATGGGTTTGGGCTCTGCAAACCACATCTCTAATTTGCCAGCTCTAGTTAGGTTCCCCGTGGCAGGGGCGGTGGTGAGAAACTGGACACCTAGAAGGAGAACAACAGACTTGATCTTTCTGTTTGCTTCATTTTCCTGTAGCATCACCCCAGCAGTGCTTCTTCAACTCAGCTAGGTATTTGTTACAGTGATAGCAGGTAATTTCAGTTTGCAGGATTTCCTCATACTTCTAGATTCTGCCCTACTGCACCTCTCTTGATAAGCTACAAGCCAGCCAGCTCCTCTTCAGAGGTCTCGCTGAATCCCCAGCTCCACAGGCCCCTCATGTGAGCCTCATGTAAGCACCTGAGGATGGAGCACCAGCTGAGCACTGTGGAGTTTCACAGGGCAACTTTTCCAAGCTTTAATAATCCAAATCTCTTCCCTTTCTTTCTTCAGTCCTATTTTCTGCAGTTATTTTTAGGTAGCTAGTCAGACATGAGTGACAGGGGAAGCAAAAGAATAGGGGCCCAGCCTAGAGACCACCCAAAGAACACCCTATTGGTGTTATAGAATTCCTCCTGCATACCCAGAGACAAAGGACAGGAGGGTCATAATCTATAGCTTTTTTCTGGCTACAGACGCGTGCACAGAAGGTAATTTGCCTACAGTATAAGCTTCATTATAATACTAGGTTTATGCTTGAAAGTTCATGAACCTAATTATAATAGACTATATTCTGGGTATGTACATGCACACTAGACAAAGAGTTATATAACAATCAAATTGACTTCACTTGCCAATCACCTAGGAACGCCTTTGGAACCATCCATCACAGCCCAAATACAATGCAGACATTCCCACTTCTGGGCTCTTTTTGCCCTTCTTATCTTTTTTTGTGCCCTTTTTGTATTGGGTACAGCGCTGGGACCATGTGCCTCCTTGGGGCATGCTTTGCCTTTCTAAAATATACTTCTAATAAAACTATTAAATCTCAATGATCTCTGCTTCTTCACTGCGTCATATGAGGAAGAATCGAGGGAAAACGTTAACTATACTTCTGTTCTGTCATTATCCCTCTCTTCCCCACTATCGCTGGGCCACATCAAACTCCCATTGATCTATCGGCCCCAAGGATTACAGTTGCTACCTCTGTAATATCACTGTACAACTTTTTTTCTTTTCAGATCCCTGATACCTAGTTAACAATTTTTTTACTTTAAATTAAATATTCAGTTAGTATTACTAGAGTGGATTCTGTTTCCTGACCTCATTGAAAAGTGGAGAAACAAGAAACACTTACCAGTCAGTCTGTTTCTCAACCTTAATTTTAAAATTAAGATTTCAATGTTAAGATATGTATTTATTTCAGTTTCTATAACATTATCATAAACACAGCTATATTGTAAGTGTTGAGGGAGTACCAAATGAAAATAAATGAAAGAACAGGAATTAAAATGTAATGAACGGTTCCTGTATGCTAGGCCCTATGTTCTAGATGTTTCCTTCATTTATTATTATCATACTTAGGGGAGAAAAAGATTATTCACAGATTATATATAAAATTATTTTAAAAGTTAAATTTCTTCTAATATCAGGATTCCATAATTTAGGTAAAAATATTTGCTTAACCTTTAATACAATTAGAAATTAAAAAATATTAGCAATAATTACAAAAATATTACCAGCTACCATATATTGAACATTTCTTTGTAGACATTCTATTAAGTCCTTTGCATACCTTATTTCATTTCATCTTCAAAAAAACACTTAAGTTAATAAGAAATATTGTAAGAGATGAGATATATGAAATAATTTATAGATGATCACACGTTGACTGACTGAGGCAGAATGGGAGCCCAGGTTTTTTTTTTTTCCTCTTGTTTTTTAAATAGTAAAGTCTATATTATTGAAAATTATATTTCAATTTACTTTCAAATTATATGGCTAAGGATAAATGGTTTTTTACTTAGTTTTCAAAAACGTTTTATGTTTATTGTATAATCTATTATCAGTAGCTGCACTCGTTCCAATAAAATAGCCAGAATCTCTGGCAGATGGTCCAGTATTAGTTTTGTTTATCTTAATTTGGAGCTGTTTTTAGTTTTTTTCTTTCATCAGAACTCAAAGCCTCCTTCTTATTTTCTGATATTCCAGCAACTCTTCTAAAGAATCCTACTTTAAATTATGTTGCTACATTCTGAGAAGTTAGCAGCTGTCCAGAGTTGTTACAGTCTTCTGTGCGATCTAACCAAAGAAGTGAACTGGGGTCACCCATTTATATTTGGGTCCAAGAACCCCAGTAGGCTATGGACTACAA
This sequence comes from Pteropus alecto, assembly GCF_000325575.1. Classification (NCBI taxonomy): domain Eukaryota; kingdom Metazoa; phylum Chordata; class Mammalia; order Chiroptera; family Pteropodidae; genus Pteropus; species Pteropus alecto. The sequence goes on along the minus strand of NW_006441953.1, from coordinate 12,281,727 downwards.
ACAAAGTTATTATCATCCCTGCAATTGTGTGAGAAATGCGAAGTCTAGTGCTCATATAGTTCTTTCAATGATAAATGGTATAAAAATCATATAATTGAGGGTGTCCAATTTCAGTTTTATAATTTTGCTTTGCATAGATTTGCCTGTGTATCCACTAAACATATTATATCAGTTAAAATCAATTAAATATCCATAGGTGCAGAATATTATAGGGGATAAAAATATGCCACCCCAAAATATGCAAATTATTTAGAGCTGAAGACAATTGAGAAATAGCAGATACCAAACAACAACAATAACAAACTGTTCTCCCTTCCTATTTGCCTAAGAGGAGACTTAGGCTCTTATATACCTGCAAAATCTCTAGACTCTTAGCAGCCCAGACACAGCCTGAGAGGAATTTACATCACGAGTCTGACTAAAATTACTCTTATCTTCCATTAGTTTATTCTCCTCTATTTATCTTCCCACAGTTTGCCACCCTTAAAAGCCTAAATCCCTTTTCCTTTGCCTTGTCACCTTTCTATAAATTCATTGATCTTCATTAAGATGCTATTCTGTATAAGCCTCATGTTTTAAACACCCCTTAAGATACTCCTCACTGAGTTTCTCCCACATGTATTCATGCTGCAAGTGTTAATAAACTGTTTTTTTCCCCCTCATTAATTTGTCTTTTGTCAATTTAATTTCCCAGGCCCCAGTTGGAGAATCCAGGAGTGCAGAGAAAAATGGTTTTTGTTTATTTTTCCCCATTGAAAGCATTTTCTTAAGTAAAAAAGTTTGAGTACATATTGTCTTCTGCCTGGTTACAGAGGAATAAGTCTGACTACGGATGTCAGACATATTGTATAAAGAGATGAAAAGTACTATCATTTAGGACCATTTGCTAAAATGTTGCCTTTGGTGACGACATACAATACTCATAAGAAAAAAATTAAAATGTATTTCAGAATTTTTTGGATATTTATTAGCCTGTAGAACAGGTGATATACATTTACTAAAATAAAAAAATACACAAATAAATTGACCCTTCTTGGAAAAAAATATCATGAGTCATTATAAGAACTAGTAATTAACGAAATAAGTGATAATGTTACTCCCTTGTATGGACACATCATTCACAGGGAATTCTGATAAGGCACTGCTTCCGGGTAGGAAGGTAAAGCAGGTGTTGCTCTACATGGAGCACATCAATCCTTGATGGCTTACTCGAGTACTGGAAAAGGAGAAAAAGTAGTCTCAGAGAATTAGAGAATAGGGGTGAGGGCATTTCAAAGGCGAGGTGGGTGAATGGCATTTGAAGAATACTGTAAAAAGATTTGGAGAGGTAAAATTGCCAGTACACATTTTATGGTGCTGTACTTAGATTATAGAAAGGAAACCACAAGGTATCTTACTTCGTTTCAAGTATATGATTATATGGATGATTGTGTCCTGCCGTTCATCATTTTCACAAGGTTCAGGATAAGAAGAAATGGACTTTTATTGGAGCCAAGAGAGACTAAGTTTTCATCTAAGACAGAATAAATTGATAGCAGGTATTAAAATTTGATATATGTTGCAAGGGACATTGTATAACTAAGCATGGTAGAGACTACATGTCGTAGTGAAGTTTAGTGAAAGAAAAATTACTTTGGATTGGAACGAACAAAGAAGACTTTTTATGGGACGTAGAATGTGACCCGAATTGTATAATAAAAGATTATCTGAGAATGTGACTGAAATCAAAACAATCAGGGAATAAACAAAATATGAGAAAATATTTAGAATTTGTACTAACATTTATTTATCATTTTTCACATCTTAATAACTCTAAGTGGTTTTTATTGCCAGGCACTGTTCTAAATGCTTTACATTTATTAACTTACTTAATTCTCATAACAGTGCTATGAGGTCAGTCAGGTCCTTGTACCCTCATCACTTTGCAAATGAGAAAACGTAAGCACAGAGGAGGCAGTCAATGGCTAAGTCATTTGGCTACTAAGTCACTGAAGTGGGTTTTAAATCCTGCTAGTTAAGTTTCAGAGGCCAAGGCCTTAACCATTACACAATATGTTCTCATTTCCCAAAACACAGATATCCACATCCACATACCAAATTAGACATGCCAACATCCAGAATTTAGGATTTCCTCCAATGATGATCTCCAATTTGAGAATGCCTTTGTCATTCAAATATGATTGCTTTGAATACTAAAAGTACACAGAGGATTCTTTTGTTTCTCTCTTTTCTTTCTCTCTTCCTTCCCTCCTCCCTCCCCACCTCTTTTCCTTCCTTCTTTCTTTCCTTTCAATCTCTTTGTGAAAGGTCTTCAAAGATTAAAGAAACAATTGAAGCTGAATTAAAACTATTATTCTTACAGCTAAAGCAGTAAGATTATGAAGACAAATGAAAAAGTGACATTAGCATTTGTTTTTTCTCCTTTACCACTTTCTCTCTTCCCATTTATACATGTATTATTATGGCTTTCAGTATATAGGTATAGTTGTTTTGGACAGTTTAACTTTTCCTCATTTTATCTATTTTTAAAATATAGACTTAGAGCTTCCAATGGTCATTTATCTTTCAATCTGTCATTCAATCAAAAACATTGAACCTACTGGTGTCCAACTAATTTTTGGTGCTCTGAAAAAAAAATAATGCTAGAAATGACATTGTACCTAGTTTTGTAAATGCATGCACAGAGGGAGATAGTATTCTCTGACTACTTGCTACTGATACACTTTATAGTTGGACTCCTTTATTAGTAACTCCCTTGCTACATATCTCAACAAACTATTTGATTTTTTTCCTTCAAGTACTGCAGGTTATCACTGCAAACCTAATTGAGCAGTGCTTTCAAGAAACCATTTGAATCATTCTTTCTTTTTTTTTTTTTTTTTGCCTTGAATTCACAAAAACAAATTTCATTTAAAAGAGAAGTGTTCCTTCAAATGTATATTACAACAGCTCTGGAAAGTAGAAGCCTAGCGCTGAATTTGTAGAACAGGCAATTCACATAAATACCAGCAACCAAGCATATGCGTGAAGTGCCCAACGTACCTCACAGTCCACCAAAGAAAAAAAAAGAAATACCTTTCTTATTAAGAATTCCCATTTGAAATCACATCTTTGTCACTTTCAGCAGAATCTATAGAAAGTGAAACACTCACTTAACTCTTCATCCCAGCTAGACTGCAAAATTCTCTGGTGGGAAATTAGGTAATTTGGAGAGTGCATTGACTTGTGCAGATGAAAAGGCACCCTAATAGTCTGAAGAGTTAATATGCTCTAACACCCTCCTGCTGCAAATTGGCTCCAAGACGCCCTAGTGACCCCAAACAGTCCATGCTTAAGTGCATCTTTTAACACCTAGTGTGGGAAGGAGTAATTTAGCCACTGAAGAAAATTTAAATCACAGACTGCTTCGTTGTCTAAATCATCCTCAGGGGGCAAAGGACAATTTTGAAAGCTGCATTAACTCAGTAGAATAACTTACAAAGCAATCTTCTAATGGCCTGAAGGAGTTAATGCTCAAGTTTCCGCAAAAGTTGAGTCACTTTCTTTAGGATAAAGAACCTAATAAGGGCTTTTACTTCCAGGTCAAAATGCACAAGGGCGGTCAGTGACACTGGATGAGGAGGCATTAGATAATTAGGAGACATGTTGAGAAAAATAATGGAGTTTCTTCCAGCACCATCCTCAAAGCTGAAGTTCTTTCAGATTTGGTGGCTTAAACAGTTGGTATGCTAAAGACTTTTAACTTCAGACCTAGAATA
>NW_006441953.1:12262952-12277954 GCF_000325575.1 Pteropus alecto | reverse complement strand
AAAAGAACAAGTTTTTCTATTTTGAAATATGCAAAAGTGAAACCAGTAGCTCTGTTGATGCTACAGCTTATTAAAGATGCAAATTAAAAATATCAAAAAGCATGGAGATTTGCTTAACCTTTTACCAAGTGTAAATCTTTAATCTGATCTTAATATGAACTTCGTTGATTTACTAAATTTAATAACACATTGAACTTGTGAGGTGTTAACAATACCTTTAGTGGTCAAGCATTACATTTTAGGATTGATAAAAAATGGTTTATTTGAAATCCGGTCAGAAAATCATATTTATTGCACAACATATATCTGCTTTAGTGAAGAACTGACAAACTGCAGATGCCTCAGAGGAAAAATTCCACTGAATTAAAAGCAAAAGATTAATGTACTTGGAAATGAATTTGCATTCAACTGTAACACAATGCCATTATGCCATTTTTTCTTTCTATTTTTTTAATGTGACCAGTTGTTTCTGAGGCTCCTGTTACTAAATTAGAAGGTTCTATAATGCAAAATGGAATCGAGGACACTTGAATTCAAACAGAAATTCAGTAGAAAGTTTTATTTATAAACACTAGCTCTCACTCACTTTGTATTTCATTGTTGGGTTACTTTGGAACTTTTTTTTTTCCATTTTACAATAAACTTAAATTAGCCATGCTACATTAAAAATTTAAAATATACCATGCAGGAAAATAGCCACTGCTATAGCCTTTAGAATATGATTTAATTTAGCAATTTCAGAAATAGCATTAATAAAAACAATATAATATCCAAATGACAAGAAAATAAGGCAGTCCTTCATATTTGTACAGGCCATTCCTTTCATCTTTTCTAAAAATTATACTCACAAAACATGTCATAATTACTTGAAATTGTCTGTAGTATCAGGAAGAACAGTTTAAAATCACTTTATCACATGCCAAACCACAGTCTATCTTTGACAATGTAAATTAGTCACTACTAAAAATAAGGGATGATGATTAATTACCTTAGAGAGTACCTGCCAGAATTACCAGTCACTGGAACCAGATTTCTTACTGAAACATACCCTCCAATAATTTAGGTACATGCTTCATCACTTCATTTAGTCCAAGATACAATCTTTATGATCTGAAAATAAATAAAATATTCCTCAAGTCTTTTTTGGGTGTGTTGAATAAATAGATAAATGAACAATTGTGTTAATGAACATCTGTAGATATCAAAAGTTAATTTTATCTATGTTTTACATTATCTCAGAAATGACTGGTCAGGGCGGTTTGACATATCATTGTCAAGTATGACTTCCATCTTGAAATCCTCATTTGACCTCTCCACTCCAGTTACTTCAAATTACTTTTTAGCCTTCTTTTTTTTTGTATCCAAGAAGAACTCATTCCTTCCAGTGAGAAGATCACAAAATACTTACTAAGTTAATGTATTCACATTGCTAGGGTAATTTCCAGAGCATGAAAGATTAATTTCCTAAAGATAACTCTTGAAATTTAAATAGGTTTTATATTCTAACAATTGAGTATTATTTATTGACATTATCAGACAAAACATTTCATATTTTGGTGATTCTGAGCTTAACTGAATTCTGGTTTCAAATTCCTAATGCATTCAATTTGTGCACATTTTATTTCTACAGATTTGTAAGGATGTTTACTGTTTATAGTATTACAGCTAAGAATTCTAATAACAAAATGCTGTTTTTTGCAATCTCTGTGAAGAACAATGAATAATATTTTGTAGAAAAGTCTCTTCTATCTGGAAGTCATTTAGATCTTATTAACAAAAATAAATTCAAACTATGGTTTGAATGATTTTCCTTCCCCCATCCCCCTTCATTTTTTACATAGCACCTTTAGCAATTTTTCATAATAAAAAAATCATTTGGTTCACTTCACCAATCAAAACTTTTCAAAATTGCCTCTGATTCAATTTATAATGTACTACAAAATTCTTAACATAGATTCAGCAGCCTAGAATGATACTTCCCATGCCTAACTTCTTTTTTTACTTTATTTTTAGTACTATCTCCCTTAATGAATGTTTACAAAATGCCAGATATTATAGGATATTTAGAGGTGCTATTTATTTTCCTCACCCGAATCAATGAATTATCTTCTAATATCCCTCCACTCCTGACTTGTATAATTAATATTATACATGTTTCTCTTCATTTTCTAATATCCTCACCCATATCACCACAACCACCACCATCACCATCACCACTAAAATCCTTTTCTTATATTCTACCACAAAACTGTTTTCCTGTGATAAGACAGAAAAATCTACAATGTATTTTTCCTTCATCAACATAGAAATGCATGCAACATTTATGTTTACTTAGATCTTTGCTATGTGTACCACGGTTTTTATAGATTTATCACCAAATAACTATAATGGGAGTAGAGGATAGAAATATCAAAGGAAAAAGCATGCATAAAAACTTGAAGATCATTCACATTAGAAGAAATACACGATCTGAATTGCCCTACATTTAATAAAGAAATTGAATCGATTATTAATAACCTTTTAAAACAGAAAATATCAGAAACAGATGAGTACACTTGTGAATTCTATCGAACATTTAAGGAAGAAATGATACCAATTCTCTGCAGTCTCTTTCAGAAGATAGAAACAGAAAGAATACTTCCTACCTTATCTTATGAGGCCAGCGTTACTCTAATACCAAAACCATATAAAGACATTACAAGAAAAGAAAACTACAAACCAATCTCTCTCATAAATGTAGATGAGAAAATTCTCAACAAAATTTTAGCAAATCGAGTCGAACACTGTGTAAAATTATATATGATGACTAAGTGGGATTTATCCCAGGTAGGCAAGGCTGGTTCAACATCTGAAAATCAATTAGTGTAATCCGTCATATCAACTGGGTAAAGAATAAAAATTACTCGATCATATCGAAAAGTACAAAAAAAGCATTTGACAAAATCTAACACATATTAATGATAAAAACTCTCAGTAAACTAAGAATGGAAGGGAATATCCTCAACTTCATAAAGAATGGCTACAAAGAACCTACAGCTGACATCATACTTAATGGTGAGAAACCTGAAGCCTATTATGCTTTATTCATGATTGACAAAACTTGTAAGTAACTGAGATGACCTTCAGTAGGTGAATGGAAAAACAAACTGTGGTACATCTATAAAATAAATTATTATTCAGCACTAAAAGGAAATGAACTATCAAGCTATAAAAAGATAAGGAGGAAATTTAAATGCATATTACTAAGTGAAAGAAACAAATCTGAAAAGGCTATATAGGCTATATACTGTGTGAGTCCAACTATATAACATTCTAAAAATGGCAAAATCTGGAGATGGTAAAATAATCAGTGGTTGCCAGGGGTTAAGGAGGAGGGAGAGATGCATAGTAGGAGCACAGAGAATGTTTAGGGCAGTTAAATTACTCTACATGACACTATATGGTGGATATTTGTCAACCTACATTTGCCCAAACCTATAAAATATACACCAAGCGCGAACCCTAATATAAGCTATGGATTTTGGATTAAAATGATCGATGTATCAATATACATTGGTTACATGTAAATATAGGTTCATCAATGGTAACAATTGTACCACTCTGTGAAGGACGTCAGAATAGTAGTGGAGGCTGTGTATGTGTTGGGGCAGGGGATATATGGGAACTCTGTACTTTCTGGTCAATTTTGCTGAGAACTTAAGACTGCTCTAAATATATAAAGTTAATTAATTTTTTAAAACTGACTATAATGTGCTCTTCTTTAAAAAAATGTTTTATTTAAAAATAGGAGCATGAGAGTATGTCAGCAAGATTCTCCCCAATTTGCAATATATGTAAATCCAAAAATAAAGGTAGACAACAATATCGAATTCTATTACTGAAGCAGATACTGAAAATAAGGCAGTTCAAGTGGGTGTAAACATTATGAAGATATTAATGAAATAAGATATATCGATGGAATTATAGAAATTTAATTAGGTAGTTAATTTCCCCCCCCAAAAGCCATTTATCCTTAAAAATATTACTCAACTTTTGTAGCCTAGTAGATAAAATAAAAGGATAAACTAATAATCTCCAAGTACCCCTCAAACCCTAAAATTATAAAATCTTAAGCAAGTACTCCTTAAAATTCACTAAGTTCCCAAGGTTATAAAGTATAATAAAAATATAAAAACTCAAAGTGTAAGATTACATGGGAAGATTGTTCTCAGAATAAAAGTTCTAAAGAAAATAAGATATGTAAAAGCTAGATTGTAAAAAAGAAGATGAAAGAGAGAAAAGCTTAGAAAAAAGATGAAAATAATGCCCTTAGACAATGAAAAACAAAAAGGTAGATTGAGACAAGACACAAAGAGAAAAGAGAAAGAAGAAAAATTAAAGAACAGTTCTGTTAAAGGTCAATTTAACCTTCACATCAAAGTTTAACTCAATTTCCTGGATACATTTTGAGGTTAGTAATGTCTTATTAACTTAGTTTCTCTGACTGCAGCTAGAATCTAAATGTGATTCTTATGAGTGCTGAGTACAGAAAGGTTTGTAACTGGCTCACAGGTCTTTGAAGATTTATGGTCACATTCAGCAAGCAATCACCACAGCAATCTCATCAAATTTGGAGGACAAGGGCACACCTAAATAAAGTCTGGTACATTAGAGTCTTTGATATGCCATGAGGAAGCCTCTAATTTGTAACACTTCCCCCTTCATTCACAGCACAGCAGGATAAAAATTTCTAGAGCAGCAACTATGATTTATTTATAAGAAGGCATCCTAGCCTAGAAATTTCAAGTTCAAGTCACAACTCAGCTGCCTATTAGCCATGCAAATTAAAAAAAAAAAAATTTGATTGTGTTAAGAACACTTGACATGAGATCTACCCTCTTGACACATTTTTAAGTGTATAATAAATTACTGTTGACAATAGGTACAATTTTATACAGCAAATCTCTAGAGTTTATTCATCTTGACTGAAACTTTATTTCCTTTGATTAGTAACTCTGCATTTCCCTCTTCTTCCAGTCTCTGGCAACCACCATTCCACTCTTTGATTCTAAAATTTGACTATTTTATACATTTTATGTAAGTGGAAACATGCAATATTTGTCTTTCTGTGACTGGCTCATCACACTCAGCATAATGTCCTTAAGGTTCATACATGTTGTCACATACTGAAGAAATTCCTTCTTTTTTTTAAGCCTGAGTAGGATTTCATTATATGTATATACTACATTTTCTTTATCCATTCATTTGTTGATGGATATTTAGGGGTTTTTTCACATTTTGACTCTTGTGAATAGTTCTACAATGATCATAGAAATGCTAATATCTCTTCGAGATGCTGATTTGAATTCTTTTGGCTAAATACCCAGAAGTGGGTTGTCTAGATCATATGGTAGTTCTATTCTTAATTTTCTGAAGAACCTCCATACTGTTTTCCATAGTGGCTATATCATTTTGCATTCTCACTAACAGTGTCAGGGTTCCAATTTCTCTATGACCTCGTTTTTTTTTTTTTTTAAAAAAAAAGAAGCCATGCTGACAGATGTGAGATGATACCTTTTTGTGGCATCTCCCTGATGATTAGTGCTATTAAGCATTTTTTTCTTGTATCTGTTGGCTATTTGTAGGTCTTGTTTGGAGAAATGTCTATTTAAGTCCTTAGCCCATTTACAATAGAAGAGTCAATCTACAAGGACGATATAACAATTATAAATAAATATATACATATATACACCCAACACCAGAGCACTTAAATTAAATATAAATATAAATATACAGCAATACAATAAAAGTAGGGGACTTCAATTCCACTTTAAATAGTGGACAAACATCCAGACAGAAGATCAATAAGGAAACAGAGGACTTAAACACCACAATAAACCAAATGGAGCCACCAGATGTATATAGAATCTTTTACCAAACAGCGGCAGAATACACATTCTTTTCAAGCACTCGTGAATCTTTCTCCAGGATAGATTACACATTAGGTCACAAAAAAGTCTTAACAAATTTGAAAGAGTGAAATCACACCAAATATTCTCTCTAATCTTAATAGAATGAAATTAGAAATCAATAGTAAAAAGAAAACTGGAGAATTCACAAATATGTGGAAATTAAGACATGTGACTTTTTCTGGGTCATCTAGCTTCCATAAGCCTGCTTCTTCATCTGTGAAAAGCAGTTGTACCTCATATGATTTTGAAAGGATTTAGAAAGGATAACGAGTGTGAAAATACTTTACTGCTCATGGTAGGTTTACTCCATCAGTCATTTTAGTTTTCAGGAGCTAGTGGGTATGTCCATTCCAGTAAGTATTAAAAGTATTCTGCTCAGGAAAAAAAAAAAAGAATTAACCTTAATTCAGTGTTTTGTCTCTTAGGCACTTGTAACACACTTCATATGAATTAGCACATTTATTTCTCACAATAATTCAATGATGTGTGTTCTACTGCTACCCCATTACTGCAGAAGGTAAATGAGAATTTTATAAATGAGGACCTGAGGCATAGGTACTTTGTGTAATACTATGCCCACGGTAACAATACTAGTAGAAATGATGCCATCAGGACTTGACCAAGGCAGTCCAACTTCATAGATTCTTCACTTATCTCCAACACTATACTTTATCCCTATATATTTCCAGGAGAAAAATTATTGTATTGCTTCTTTCAAAATGTTCAGTCATTCTCCTAATCCTCATAATATGGAGGTTTATGCTAAAAATATAATCAAAGGATAAAAATCTGCTTCCTTTTGGTTAAAGTCAGTTCAGGACATCAAATGACTTATGTAAATGAAATGGAACTACTGAGAATGAGGTTAACGCCTGGGTTATCTGTCTCAGAACATATACGTGGCGTGACAATTCCTAATTGGAGTCCTTTCCTGGTAGCCTCATTTTCATAAGAGGACATTCTTTGATAATGAATAGATTTAGGCAGTCAGAAACATGATTGTGCCAGAAATTCACTAGTATCTGAAGTCAAACAATTGTAACTTTATTTCTTCAGCTGAAATCTACATTCCTTAACAGCAAATAAGTCCTGGGAAGAATAGCCTATAGAAACATAATAGTCATGTATGTCTAAATATGAATGAATTTCTTCAGATCCTCTGCTGATAGCGGCTTTTGAAGGTAGAATAAACAGAGTAACCCTTGGTTGGTAGGCACTGAAGGAAATGGATGAACACATATCATTAATGTGATAAAGTCTATGAGAGTGGAGACTGAGGACAGCAACAATAGACAGTCCCTGCATTTCAGTTTTACTGGTGGCCTGCCTTGCCCTCTCTGCTTTCTTATCCCCACCAGGAGATTTCAAGTTCAATGGAAACGGAAGTGTTTTAGAAAAATTCTAAAATAAACCTCAAATACTTGTTTAGAGAATTCAAGTGATTTAAGTAAGATGTGACAATGGATAAAAACCTGACTGTTAAAAGTGGTATCATTTCCCCTACTAGAGCTATTTGAAAGAGACTAATTTTATCCCAGGAAGCTACATTCTCAAATTTGAGTCTTTAAATCCAGGGTTGTCAAATCCTGGTTTACCAGTTCAGTTCCAAATGCAAGATAGTATGATACACATCTAACCCAATTAAGTTTCAAGATGAATTCCTTCAGTTGCATTAATCATTGTTGTAGGAGCTTTGGTAGTTCCACATATATACATGGAACTATGTATGTGGTAGTCACATATACGGTAGTTCTATATATAATATGCATGCTAATATCACTACTTATAATCATATTAGTAAAGGATTAATTTTTATTCTATTTCCTTAGGATGATGAAAAAACTCATTTTTTTCTATTTCATCTACATTTCATATTTTAGTCCATAATTTGAAGCTATTTTTTGGTCACTGTACAAGTCTCTTTGGTAATTTTGATTATTTGTCAAATCTGAACACATTACTTATCATTTGTTTCTTCCATATTAACTCAACGAGGTACTCAGGCAAACTAACTCAAAATTGCCTGTCCTGAAAAGCTATACAATTTGTAGCAAATTCTCTGTCAATTTCATAACTTGAAAAGTGAAATAAGCACTGACATGATGGTGGCACGATGAAAAATAATGAAAAAACATTACTGTGTCATTCCTTCATAATAGCATCAACTTTTAGTTATGCACAATGTAATTATATAACTTTAATTTTTTAAATCTCAATATAATCTTTTTATCTACAGTGCAAACATGTCTAAGAGCCACTTATTGTAGATGTTGCCCACTATTTTGAAACTTTGTTGGGTTGATGGTCAAACACATGGAGTCACAACTCTGACAGGGCTAGTGCCTGTGGACTTCTGTGGTGACCTAGAAGTGATGTGAGAAGCTGCTGAATGCCTATGCATAATGAAGGTGAACTGGACAATTTAACTAACACCATTTCATAAAATTGGTCTAAAAGGGAACTCATTTTGTAACACCAATATATAGTATGTGCTCTCAAAAAGTAAAATTAGATACTGCCATATCCACTCAAGTGACAAATACTATTTGATTTCCAACCATGTGCCGAGCAGTGTGCCAAGCACTGGAGATAAATGTGAGACAAAATTCTCTGACATTAGACAGCTGTAGTTTCACAGAAGAAACAGACATTAAATAAAAAACAAATATAAAATTGTAAGTCCTGGTATTTTCCCATCTTTATTTTTACATTTCTCCTATGGCTTTATATATTTTTTTAAGGAACGCTATCTCTAAAACAACTCTGTTCTTTTTGGCTAAGCAGTGACAGACTTTTGTTTTTCCTAATATGTATATATATATTCGTGTGTGTGTGTGTATACACACACACACACACACACACACACACACACACACATATATTTAACTTTGCCACTGACCAGTTATTGGAAAGAAGCTCTATACCCCTCTTTAGCTGCCATTCTATTCTTAAAACTTGTTCTATTGATATAAAATCATTCAATTTTTAAAATAAAAAACTTTGAGAAATAATCTACATCTAATAAAACATGCATCATTTAAACATAAAAGTTCAATGAGTATTGTCAAATATACACCACCAACACATTTAAAATATAGATTATTTGTGTCTATGCAAAATGTTTTCTCCTGTTCCTTTGTAGTAAGTCCTCACACTACTAGTCTCAGGTAATCACTGGCATGTTTTTGGTTACCCTAGATTAGTTCTGCCTTTCCTAGTATTACATACAAATGGAATCATCCAGGGAGTACTTATTTGTGATTGACACTTTCCACTCAGCATATTTCTGAGAGTCATCCATGTTATGTGAATCAGTTCATTTCTAATTATTTCAGGGCAGTCAACCAAGTTTGGATATAATACGATCTGTTTATCCTTTTACTTTGATGCTCATTTGGAATGTTTTCAATTTCTGGCCATTATAAAAAAAGTTGTCATAAACATGTTTGTATAGGTCTTTGTAAGGACATATTTTTGTGTTTTCTTGGGTAAATAACTACTAGTAGAATCAATGGATTGTATGTTAAGTGTATGTTTATAAGAAATGCGAACCTATTTTCTAAAGTGAATGTACTCTATATTTCAACCAACAACTAATAAAAATGTCCACACTAGGTATTTGTATTTTTTTTTAATTTTTATTATTTTAAACATTTTAGAGGGTGTATAGTAATAGTGCACTGTGATTTTAATTTGCATTTTACTAATTTCTAATGTTGTGAATATCTTTTCACTTACTTTGGGACTTTTCATACATAGTTTCTCTTCAACTATTTTGCCTATATTTAACTGAATTCATCTTTTTTTTCTAACTGGGAAATAGATCTGTCATCTAGATAGATAGATAGATAGATAGATAGATAGATAGATAGATAGATAGATAGATAGACAGCATTTTGTACATGTATTTCTATGGACATGTTTTTATGTTTTCTTGGGTAAATAACTAAGAGCGAAATTGGAAGACTAGATGATAAGTGTATCTAGACAGATAGATCTGTTTCCCAGTTAGAAAATACTTGTCTATCCCAAGTTCACAAACTTTACATATTATTTTTAAAGTCTCATAGTATTAGCACAAATTTTAGATCTAAGATCCATTTAAATTTAATATTTGTGTATGGTGCGTATCAAATAAGGGTAGAGGTTCATTTTTGTTTTTCCATATGAATATGTAGTTGTTGAGCACCCTTGCATCTTTATTGATGATCCATGGACCAAATATGTGTGGATCTATTTCTAGACCCTATACTCTCTTTCATATATTTATTTCTATATTAATACTACACTATCTTAATTAATATAGCAAATGAGTCTTCAAATCACATCATGTGAGTCAAGTGAGTTTCCCAACTTTTTTCAAAATGGTTTTGCCTAATCTAGTTACTTTTCCTTTTCATATAAATTTTGTAATCATCCATCAATTTTAATCAATATACTTGAATTTTTTATTGGAATTACATTGATGTGATCAGTTTTGGAACTGACAACTTAACAACATTAACACTTTCAAACATGAACATAGTATATGTCTCTATTTTCTTTAATACCTCTCAACAAAGTTTTGTAGCTTTTATCATAAAGGTCTTGCACATATTTAGTTAAATATATACTTAGTTTTGGATATTATTGTGTGGTGGTCAATTTTATTTGTTAACTTAGTGAGTCTGTACTACCTAGTTATTCAAACACTAATATAGGTGTTGGAGTGAAGGTATTTTTAAAATGTAATTAACATCTACAACCAGTTAACTTTATAAACGAAATTATCCTGGATAATCTGGATAGATCTGACCCAATCAGTTGAGAGGCCTTAAAAAAAAAACAGTTGTTTTCCTGTAGGCTGCAATGTAAGCTCCTGCCCAAGAGTTCCCAGTGTAGCCTTCCTGACAGGAAGTCCTATGGATTTGGAACTTGCCAAGCCAGTCTCACAATCACTTAGGTCAATTCTCTCCCTCTCTCTTTCTCTTTCTCTCTCTCTCTCTCTCTCTCTCTCTCTTTTCTCTCTCTTTCTCTCTCTCTCTCTCTCTCTCTCTCTCTCTCTCTCTCTCTCTATCTTTCTCAACTCCCCTGCCCCCCAGTTCTGTTTCTCTGGTAGAACCATTGAATAATGAATATTATAAATTCTATTTTAAACTTACTCAAGTTACTTATTAAATCTATGATCTTTTTTGTATTTTCTTTAGAATTTACTATATACATTATATATAATGTATATAAGATTATAGTGTATGTTATATGCTATATATAATGGTATTACCTTTAAATAGATAATTTTCATTCTACTTTTTCTATTTATACACATTTTATACATTTTATCCACACATTTATATCCTGGAATCTTAAGTCTTAATCAAAAATTGGCACTCGAATCATCCTACCTGGATGAGAATGGGTAACATCCAGGGAAACATCTGGTCTGCTGTTTTTATCTACCGTTATTCAGCCTGAAATTACTCCATCGATTCTTCCTTTTTAATATGCAGTAAACTGGAGGACCATTTATGCTTGTTTGAGCACATAATTCTGTCAGCTTTTCATATAATGATTCCCATGGGACTCTCTCAAATCCCATTAATCAGCATGTGAAGCCCTTATCTTTCCTCTTTCAGAAAGCCATTACTCCATCAGTATCCCATCCTCAACACCAAAACTGTCAAGAACTGTGAATGGTCTGAGATCTTACCTCATTTCCTAGCTACCAGGTTAAACTGCCATAGTTTCAAGGGTTCTGGTAGTAAAAAAACAACAACAACAAAAAAAAAAAACAAAAAAAACTCCTGGAACAAAAGACTTTATTACTCATAATAATAGCAGTAATCAGAGTTTCAGATTTTTGTTTTGTTAAAGAACGGTAAGGCACATTTTAAGCAGGACCATCGTAGTTGGTGTAGCTATTGCTGCAGTGGGGTTTTGCAGGGGAGAGATCTTGGGCTCCACTCAAATACAACAAAGGAAAGTGAGAATTTATAGTTAAGGAGTGTGTGTGGGGGGAGGTGGAGGAGTTAGTAGATGGAAGATTACTTAGAGGAAACATCAGAAGGTTAGGGAGGATTCTGGCTAAACTGATATTACAGGATTCATGCTGAAGGCAAGGCAGAGTGATCAGCCATCACCTGAGGGATTGTGGAGAATATGGAACCCAATAAAAAATTGAGAGTTATCATATATTGAGGATGAGGTATTCTAGCTAAACTGACTTATCCAGATTCTTACTAAAATTAAACAATGCAGAAATTAACACAGAAGTCCAAAAATCAGTCCCTAGTTGAGATGGGAGTTCAGAAGAACTTAAGTAGAGTTTGGTCAAGGAGAGAATCTTTGACAGTTCCTTATGCACCATTACGCACAGGGAGACATGAAAAAGACTAAGTGACATCTACACACACAGTGAGTTGCATTACAGGAGGAGTATGACTATCAGGGAACTTGAATCTTTTATCTTGGAAGTTAGCATGTCTATCCTTTACTCTAGAAGACACTATCTTTTTTATAACAGCAAATAAGTAAACCTACTTTTTGTCTAGAGGGAGATACTACTTATTTTCCAAGGCACTTTTTTTTTTTCTTTTAGTTTGGAAAGCTGCTTCATATATATTATTTCATATTTTCTCCCAACATTTCACTTCATTTTCCATTAAGATATTTTTTAAACCAAGTCATGTTACTGGAAGTAGTCATAAATTTCCTAACTCCAAGTCTTGGATGCTTCCTACTCTTTCCAGGATAGTGAATTACTACTGGCTGCCTAAGTACTCCTCAAAAGGAAACTAAAAGAATAACAAGAAACAAGGGTTTCAGAAACTAAGAAAAAAGACCAAGATCTGCCTAAGACAGTTTAAGGCTGTCTGATACCTGTATATATTACATACCTGTATGTATTATGCATGCCTTATGTATCATATATGTCTTATCTGTCTTGTATCTATATGAATTACATACCTGCATGGATTATGAATGTCTGAGGTGTGGTGTGTGTCTTGTACCTATATTATGCACCTATACATATATATGTGTTGCATGTGTTATGTATGAATGGTGAATGTCTTATAGCTAAGTGTATTATGCCCCATATGTATCACATGTGTCTTGTATCTCTATGTATTATGTACTTGTGTGTATTATATATCTCTAAGCATGATGTACTCATATGGATTGTATGAATTATGTAGGAAGATGGCTACAGTTTGGCACCGCAGGCAACCAGTGGCTCAGACAGCCTTATATGGAGATATGTGTGACTGCCTAGCTGCCTTCTGAATCCTCATCTATACCATTCTCACTCTAATCTCAGGTCTTTTAGATTACAAATGAAACTGCTGCTTCTAAAGTTTAAAGGTGAAAACCTAATCTGAGGAGTTACTGGGCACAGTAGCAACAAAAGTTCTGTCTTATGTATGTAATACCTATGCCTCTCTGCTTTCCATGTCTTTAAATTCACCAGGACAGACACAGACTGGATCCCGGGCTTCAAAATATGTTCCATGTGTATGATAGCTGATTTCAGCAATGGCAATATGAGCTCATATCAATATAACTAGATAGCAGAAAAAAATCCTCTGAAGAAAGATAAATTGTACGATGCAGTCCATCTAAAGCAGAAAAAGTGAAACCAATAGATCAGAATTTAAAATAAGTAAAATCAATGCACGTAAGCAAAAAAGAATATTAGCAAAATAAAAGAATGGGAAATATAAAAGAGAACCAAGTAGAAATGTTCTCTTTAGATTGCATGGTATTTGCAATTTTAGACAGTACATAGTATTTGAAATTTGATATTTTATACTGGTTTAAATGGACATCTAAACCATCTTAAGAGAAATAAAACACAAGATAATCTGACCTGAAATCCAATATTACTAATATTGTATATAAGTGATCTTCGCAGTTTGTCAACTTCCATATAGGACAAATGAGCGAGAGAGCGAGAGAGCGGGAGCGCGAGCGCGAGCAAGAGAGAAGTGTAGCATGAGTACGGCTGGAAAATAAATGAGTGAGTTTAAAGATTAGATTGTGGAACTTTTCAAGAATAATAGCGGAAAAGGAAAAAGTGATAGAAAATATAGAAAAAATATTGAGGAGAGATGTACTTAATATCTAACAAGAGAAAATGATTTTTTAAAATGAGATAAATATTTGAAATATTAATGAACACAATGTTCCAAGAATAAAAGATGAAAATTTTCTAATTAAAATGGCTTATACAGTACAAAACATGATTAAATTTATAATGTCAAAGACAAAAATGGAAGATCATTTTTAAAGGAAAATCATCAGATTTACTTTAAACTTCTTAATAGCATCTATAGATGTAATAAGATGATGAGTTAATATTTATGTCATTGAAGGAAAGAACTTATAGAATGTTGTATCTAGAAAATGTTTCATTCATTTATAAAAGTAGAAAATATCATCATGCATAATTGTCTTCAAAAGGTTTTCTAGGCAAAAATTGGCCCTGACACATTATAAGAATAAATAAAACAAACTGAGACATAGAAAGCAAGGATGATTGAATATTTAATTAAATCTCATTCCTGTCTAAAATGAATAATAAGGAATGGTAAAAACCAAATAATAGAAATAAATAATAAATATAATAAATAACAAAACAGAATAACATACAATATATACTAAATGGGGGAGAGATAGATCGAAGTAACATTAAAGAAATTCTAATATTTTTCCCCTTTCTTACTTTTGTTTTATTATGTAAAAACTTTGTTTTTTTTTATATTTCCCTTACTAGAAAGTACTAAATACATTATTGCCTTATTATGTATTAAATATCTAACTGTTTTTTATATTTTCCTACTGGTTTCTACTAGAGGGGAAAAAAAGAAACCTGGTGATCTTTTTACTTTTCCTTTTATGGACAAGCCAATGAGCAGAATTCTAGGAGTATTTTTTCTGTACCTTCGTTCCTACAATCATTCTTAAACTGAATGCCATCTTCACGAGCACCTAGGCAATGTTCAGCTTCCTATAGAACTGTTTAACCTATAGGCAGAGCCTGAATCTATATTCAGACCTCCTACCAAATGCTCTTCC
>NW_006441953.1:12247446-12262717 GCF_000325575.1 Pteropus alecto | reverse complement strand
CTTCCGACCACTTCTCAATTGCCTGATCTAGGTACAATTTTACATTTCCTTGACCTTAGATATACTTATCTGTCAAATAGCAGTAAAGATAATTTTTAGTTTGCCTTCCAAAGTTCTCATAGCAATATGCGATTCTAGTTTACTTTGTAAAATAAAAAGAAATAAAGGTTACTAATCAAATAAATGTGTTCTAATAATATCAGTTTCAATATCCATCATACATTAAAGATAATTTTTATATTAATGTATCTTCCTAAGTAACTAAGCAGTCATTATTTAATAACTTTTTTAACTTCAAAAATATTATTTGTGGAAATATCCATCCTTAAAGAAACTGAAGCCAGTTCTAGATTCTTTAAGAAATAGCCATTATTTATATTTAGGGTTATCCTTTAATCATCCTGAGAGAAAATATGAATCTTTGTGGCAAATTCAGAAAGAAATCACATATATAGAGAGAGCTAGGAAAGGAAAAGGAAGAAAGGGAAAGAAAAAATGAAAAGCAGGTGATTGTTATTGATATTTAGTAAGATTGTTCATCTACATATAAACTGATAGACCAGATATACGAAAGATCAATAAAGTTCGGAAGTACTCTAAATTGCCCCACAAACCATTCTAGACTTAGAACAGAAATAGTCTTGAGTACTTCATCTGGCAGCCATTTGCCCAGGTTATGGTTTTTATGCTCCTATTAACCCTTAATTCCTTCTGAGTCTTGTCTCATAAATATATCATGTAAATAATTAATTGAGTGTTTCACCATTATTACACTACGTAGCCTATTAGCATTCACTGATTCTATAAAAAGTCTATTTACTTTCCTTTTTCACACTAACCATTGCGCTTTTCTATTTACTTCATTGAGTCCATGGTGTTCATTTATTCTCAGCTGACATACCTTCAAATGGACGCTGCAACAATTGCAAAACATCCCCACCTTGTTTTATCTTGAGGAAACAGTTATATATGAACCAGAGTTTATCGATATTGGTCTTCTTCAGTTTGAAGTTAATCCATAATTTATAAACTCATGAGGACGTTTTTTTTACTTCCTATCCCTTCACCACCTTTTCTGAGTAAGATGCATTATGTGATGTCATACAAAGAATGTGTATACACATCTTTGCTTATATTTCAGAAATATACACAAAATCTCACATAGAGTGATTACACCTTTGTGGAATCCAGTGGATGGGTTCATTAACATTTGTCCCAGAGGTGGCCCAGTTTTGTTTTAAAAGTCTATAAATTTGTAAAGTGTCAATATTTGCCAAGTTTTGGTTGGTTGTTGAATTCGTTTTTGTTTCTATTTTTTTTATCCCAGGTAATATAATTAAAAGTTAATGGGGCATAAATAGTAGCTAAAAAAGTTATATAGTTAAGGTCCATATCATTTCATAAAGCAAGGAGAGACATTAATTGAATACTAAGTAAATATTATCTTGAAAGTTTTCATTGATATACTCATTCACTTAACACATATTATGTGCAAATTATATGGCAGGTCTTTGTCCTGGGCTCTAACAGTTCAAATAATAAGAAAAAGACAATACTTCCTCCCTAAATTAAACTTGCTATATATAATTATAGTAAATGTGTATATAAATATATATATATGTAATGTAGTAAAATATGTCTATGTGTCTATATGTTATATATATATAATATATACATATATGTAAACACATATATGTATGTTCTAACAATTAAAATACATTAAAATTTTTGAATATTTATAAATGGTACAATGGGAAATTTGGGGAAGGAGTATCTGAGTGGGCCAGAAAGATCTTCAGAAAGGAGAATCATAAAAATATTAAGTTGAAACTTAAGTAATGACTAGGCATCCCCACACATGTATCCAAGCAGCTAGTGGGGTAAGGATTTTCCAACAGGAAACAACAAATATAATGGCATGAAGAGGAATTCCACATTAATGGGTAAGAAAGTGCAGCTAATATGATATGGGTTAGAAAAAAAGATCTTTTTATTTTGCTAGGAAATTTAGATTTTATTCTCTAAGTATCTGTAAAACTAAGAAGATTATTGACTGAGATAATTTTATCATGAATATCACCCTGTTAAGAGTGATTATTGTAGAAGCATTATGAAGAAAAAATTGGAAAGGGGCAAAGTGATTTCCAATTTACTAAGAAAGATGTAATTTTGAATAAATGAAATGATAAATAATACATTTTTTAACTAGACAAATATGTTTCAAACTCATTTTTATGTAATTAAGCAGCCATACAACAATAATAAAAAATGTTATTAGCGAAGTCCAACAGGTAACAATTGTTCAGGTATCTTTTGTACTGACTGAAATAATTTCTTGGCCTAAAAGTTTGTTTAGTTCAGAGAGTAGATATAGCTGCAAAAAAACCATGAATATATATTTTTAGTAGCCTATTTATAAATTCTTTACATTATACAGTTTTATAAACTTAATTTAAGAAGTTAAATTACATATAAAAGCAAAATATAAAATGTATTTATATTTCAAAGTGCCCCTTTAGTAGACATTCGTCTTCTTTTTTTTCTACCTCCCTAATGAATTCTTATTTAGCACTTTGGAAATATATTACAGTATTTATTCTTAGTACATGCTTACTATCTTCTTATTTCCACGTGGCTTCTCTCTAGCAGAATATCCTGGACTTCCTTATAGGATGGTAACTGGGTTCCATAAGAGCAGAAGCAGAGGTATCAGAACTTTTAAGGTCTAGAAATGGAATTTTCACAGCTTTACCTTCTTTGCAATCTATTGGCCAAAGCAAGATTTAAGGACAGACTAGATACAAGGGAAGGAAGATAGACTATTTTTTTTTTTTGATGGAAAGAGCAAAATTTAGGTATAGGGAGAGCAGGAATTGATGTTGGCCATCTATGGAGACTATCTTCCACGGCATCTAAACTATGCATATTTATTATATATATTTTTATATATAATGATTAAGCATAATCATACATCAGGCACTTCTATGTGTATCTGAGATATGAAAAATTGCACATTTATCTTACTCTCATGAACTGATAATCTAGTGGAAATACAATTTATAATTAAAAAGAAATAAAGAAGATAAATATAAAGGGGGTAAAATTACAGAAGATAAATTAGAGGAATTGTACTCGAAAAATTAATCAAGAAAAATATTAAGGAAGAAATATTTGAGAAAAAAGTCAGCTTAAGTTAATGAAAAACTTTTTCTAATTTTTGCAAACAAGTAGGAGTATAAATATAATAGGTTTGCAGGCAATAGAACCTCAGGAAAAAGGGAGGGGGCCGGTCTGGGCTTGATTATCTGGCTTAGTTGGTGCTGAAGGCAGTAGAAATCCAATTAGTAGTAAAGGTATTGTCATTCAATGGCATGTAGTCATGAAATAGCAAAATAAATCATTGTTAATGGATACCTAGAATGAAGGTCCATTAAAGGTAAACTTCTGGAAAACAAGTGTCTATTGCCATAGAGAATAAAGGGTACCAGGAATTCAAGGACTATAAGCCAGAGTGGCCACTTTTAAAAGATAAACACAGCTTTGAAAATATTGTAGACTGAAGCCTGGAGACATTCTATATCTATGCTAAAATAGTCTTCTACTTTTTGCAGCTATAGAACTGATCAATCGAAATCTAAGAGCATAATTTGTTCCTATTGATTAGTGAATATCATCAGTTGACACACACTAACCAGATGTCCAATGTAAAAGTACATACACTGTAAAAGAATGAGAAAGATTCTTAAAAAGAGTCATGTTTTTGAGGAATTCAAAAAATCTGGTATAGCCATACACTGTAACTCATCCTCTTATCCCTTAGAAGTACTAATTTATTGTCTAGTTGATCAAGCTGTTTCTGCTTTTCTGGAGAATCCTTTTAAAATCTATGCTTAAGTATCCACCTAAGAGACTTTGATTTAATGGTTTGGGATGTGGCCTTGCCATCAATAATTTTTACAAGTTCCCCAGGTAGTTATAATGTGCAGCCAAGGTTCAGATTCACTGATTCAGAGAGCTTTTATCCTTTTTGTTTTGTTCTTTTTTTTTTTTTCTCTTAATGAGCAAACTGGAACAGCTGGGAGTGGTTTTAATTGTTTTCATGGTTGGCTGACTGAAACCTAGATTCACCTATGGCACAAAGTAAATTAAGTGAAGATGCCAAACATTCCTTGATATTAGAAAAGAACGGAATATGGGAAATGAGAAAACTGGAGTGATTTTAATACATATGACATTTCCAACCGTTTCTCAAATAAATAACTTTCTGCAAATCATTATATTTCCTCTTTATAAAATGGATTTATAATAGCGCTTTTCTCAGAAATTGTGAGAATTAAATAAGTTTATATCATTAAAGGGCTAAGAAAAATTCCTGGAACATATTTAGCTACATATAACTTTAACTCTAATCATACTGATACTCATAATGATGACGGATCACAAGAGGGAATGTGAACAACCTTTTCTGAAGACCCCCAGAATTATATAAGCGAAGGATACAAAGACAGATTTGAGAAGTGTTTTAAGCCAGGAATTTCGATGGATATGAAAGAAAATCCTAAGGTATTAAAAGGAAAGTAATAATACCTGCTAGAGGTATGGTTTGAATAATTACTATAATAGGCAAAATAGACAGTATAGTAAACTAAACTTATCACCCACATTGATTTTTGGTTTGGGCAAATAGCTCATGTAGCCAGTTAGAATAAAACAGATGAGCAGTCTAACAGGGTCATATGTTATTTATTTAAAAAAAAAAAGTGTATGGAGATTACACATGGCTTTGAGCCACTGTGGTATAGAACACTGGCTTCTTACTCAATTCCTAGATCCATTTCACAGATACAGAGTCATTTGAATGATGATAACATATAGCTATTAACCAGTTCCACTGTGAACTATAGATGAAAAATACTGTGATTTTTCCTGGAAATTGACACTGGTTATTGGGGATCCAAAGGCCACTACTTGCTACTTATTACTAGTTAAGATGAAGAAGTATGGCAATTGAGTCCAATAAAAAACAACATCTTGTTTTAATAATTCCCGAGCACATATATGAAATGGTTATCTCCAGAAAATAGAGGGCTTGTCCTACTGACTGATTCTTTCAAAATGTCCGTGCTTGTAAACAAAGGAACAAGAGGAAGATTTTCCATTGATTGATGAAAATTGCAGGAGGAAGTGCATGAAAATTACTTTTTTGCAATGGATGCTGAATATGAGAATATTTATTTATTTGAGTGGTTACAAAAAGATCTACAATAAAGAGGAACAAAATGACCTCTCTGTGGATGCAAGTCAACCTTCTTCCACAGCTATCTCATTTTTGTTCAATGAACACTGTAACACCGTGATTTTGATGATATAGCTGGAGACTTTTTAAGAGCTGAAGGTATATACGTCCTTATCCAAGGTGGAACTGGTTACCACCTCTAGAGATACATAACTTTGTAGCAGTAGTGACCAAAGTAGTGTTGGCAATGCAATACATTCCGTTACAAGGAAGTGCAGATTGGTCACTTTAGACTCCACCATCGGGAGACTTTTCCATTCTATCATGTTATTATGTATGGGATACTTTATACATTATCATGGGGCCATGCAGCAAACCAATTAAATCCAGCACTAGTGATAAAGTAACTGCAGTGAAAGAAGTAAGGTGATAGCTTATGCCCATCAGATGCACTGTTTATGTTCCAACCCATTCAGTTAAGCTAACTCATAAAAAAGAAGGAATGTTCTAGATAAGATTGGGATGCTTTCCTGAAGGATGAATTACATGATATAGGCAAACTGGTGCTTTTTTTTTTTTTTTTCACATTTCAAATACATGACACGAGGTGTGGAAGTGCCAATATAGTTCATGACTTTATGTAATGATCCTTTTCCAAAATCATTGTCTCTTCTCCCAGCATCCAGGGGTGCTATTGAGTTAAATCTTTTAGTAATTAAGGGAGGAATGCTTCCAACAGGAGACAATACTGTTCCTATTATTTTGGAATGTAGGATTCTATCAATATTTTGGGCTTCTCATCTCTTCAATATACATAAGAAAAAAATAAAAAGGAAAGAGATGGGTTAGTATTATCTCAGGGGACTGAGTTTGACAAAAATCAGGGGTGAGTTGTGACTAAACAGCAAAGGAATGTCTGAGATCTTTCATAATTCTGTCTATCCTATATATTTTTCATCTAAAATAGTTTTCATCTCTAAAAATTTTACATCATTTTTGTTTCTTCTTTACTTTCTATGATCTTTTTTTAATCTAGATTCTAGAACACATACAATACAGTTATACAGATGTTTTAATGTTAAAATTTATTAACTAATTCAATCATCTTTCATTTTCCAGTCAGTTTTGACTAGTTATTTTTCCTCCTCATGACTGGTTATAATACCTACTTCCTTGTATGACTAGTAATTTTTTATTGAATTCCAGACATTGTAATTTCTCTTCTGGATGCTAGATACTTTTGTATTTTTATAAATATACTTAATTTTTAGCTCTGAAATGTAGCTAGTTACTTGGAACTAGTTTGATACTGTCACTTCTTGTTTTTAAGATATTAAGTGGAACAAGAGTAGTGTTTAGGGTAGGATAATTTTACCCAAATTCTGAATGGTCTACCAGATGCGCCACAACTTATGAGGATTTACCCTACGGCTAGTTATAACAATTGGTTTCAGAAATGAGGGTACATGTTAACAGTTGGTTTACTTGAAGACATGGGTCCATGTCCAATAGTCTAACAATGTGATTTGTGGTGAAGGCTTTGGGTTACTCAGTGTCAGCCTTAAACTCAGGAGGGTCTGAAGACTAGAATAGATCCAGGTCCTTTAAAATACAATGAAGGGTATTGCTGATCAGTATCTTCCTGTAAACTCAAACAAGATCCAGAACTTTCTCTCTGTGCAGCTCTCTTTTCTCTAGTGCTTTACTCTGTAAATCCTAACAGTCATAGTGTCCCAAATATAAGCTTTATCTCCTAAACACAAGAAAGTTTGTCTCCCTGTGCCAAAGACTGGAAATCCTCTTCAGGCATTAAGTTTAAGAAATGTAGTGCTCACCTCATTTTATTTCCATCTCTCAGGGACATGTCTTTTGTTGCCTAATTCCCAGTGTATTGAAGAAAAAAAAAGACTTTATGTATTTTGTATGTTTTTTTAGTTGTTTGATGTGGGAGGGTAGATCTAGTCACTATTATTCCATTGTAACCAGGAGCTAGGCTCGACAATTAACATATACTTTTATATACAACTTGTACATATATTAATGATGTTTTACTAATAGATTGAAGAGTTTATTCAAGATTACAGCACTAGAAAGGCTATGAGGGGTTCAAAACCAGGGTATCTGACTCACATTCACATTCTTAATGTTTTGTTTTCAAAGACAGTGCAATACATTTCAGAGACTTTATTAAAATCAAGATTACTGACAAATATCATGGTGTTTTTTCCTCTAAATTATATCATGTTTACATTTGGAAATAACTTTATCAGTTTTTTCAATGACATTTTAAAATAAAGATGCCATTTAATGAAATTTGCCTAATATTCATGGCAGGCACAATGCTCACTCAGCACTCAAAAAATCATTAATGTAACTATTACAATCACCACGATGTAACAGAGTCTTCACTAGAAGTCAGTATAAATTAAATAACTAGACCATTCTATCAAATACTTAGCAGTTTTTCTATCTGATAGAGGAAATCTAGTAGTCAGGCTAGCAAGTAAATATTTAGCAAGCACTGCATTTCCAATATTAAATAATAAAACTGATAATTATACTTCCTTCACATAGCTGTAATTGAATAAATCTAATTGCCCCTTCTGCTTAACTTTAATGCTAGGTTTCAAACTGTTGTATGGACAAGAAGCAACATTAGAGGAATTACTCTACTGTTGCTTTCTTTCCTACACAGTGGTTTGAACTTAGGCGATAAAGTTAAGTGAAAAAGGCTCTATACTCAATTTTCAATTATAGCAAAGGCAGGGAGCCTCAATTATCCCTTTCATTACTGCGATGCTCTTCACTGCTGCCTGGGCTAAACCTCTTCACTGTTGATGTTTGATTCTGCTGTTACTCTTAAAGTGAAGAGCACTTGATATCAAAGGTTAAAAGTAAGGGACCAAATTAAAGTGATGTGACATGCATAAACGTAAAATTTTCCATGAAAAAGAAGAAATAGTGAAGAAAAATACAGTAAGTGCTAGGTTGACTTCCAGAAGCTTTATAGGAGATGGGAAAACATCAAAAGATTTAATCAATCTTTGTTTCACATTTTAATTGTGATAACATTACAATGTAGCTATTTAAAATTTAGAAATTTTCAAATCAATAATGTTTTTCTATTTTAATTAGAATACCTTCATAATTTTTTTGATAAACTTCTAGTATTTTTCTACATTATTTGCAAACATTTCTCAAGGAATTAATCCTAAGTGTCTTTTTAGTTAGCTATTATTATTTCTTTTTCCTTAAGTCAATTTTTTCACTATCCAGTTCCATACATTTATAATGAAAAGTTTTCTATTTTAGCCATATGTCTTATTAACTTCTTTATTTTGCTAATTTCTCATTCTAAAATACAAAATTGCTAAGTACTTGACAACATCACTCTAGCATTTAAAAATTAACAATGCCAGCCACTAATCACATTTTTATTTGTTAAAGGAGTCACAGCGAAACACAAATTTTAATGATAATCAAATTTATTAAAGGTTGGTCTTGACTTTTGAAAGTCCCTTTCCTAAAAAATCTGATAATTAGGTACCTAGTCCATGAGTTTACTGTGATTCATTTGTGAAATACTATCTAAAATAATCCCTAAAAATAATATTAATATTATTAATTGTATATTGCATTTCCTAGAGAATTTTGACATTTTATAGCATGTTTCCTCACAGTCTTATTAGTTTTATATATTTTAGCACATTTATAAAAGCATTATTAAATGTTTCTTCTGGTAATTCTGAACATTCAGATGACAACTCTTGGGTATATGAGCCAAACTGATTAGCATGAAACCTAAGTTTCCTAGTTTGCTAAAGATGAATCTGTTAAAATCTATAGCATTGTGGGAAACAAAGGAAATATAAAATAAATTAGGGTGATTTTTCAGGTAGATTTTGTAAAAATTTTTTTTAAGCAATACTAATTTACCATTTTTTATTAAGCTCATGTTTTTATGATGAGGAATGTATTCACATAAAACATAAAGAATATTGCATTTATCAAAGTTAAAACAAAACACATTAACAATGTGGAATTATTAAACCTCATTTCTAAGCAGCTGCATGGGGCGGATTTACATGCTTAGTAGTCTATAACTACACTACCTGTAAAATCAGTTGCCATAAACGATAATTTACTAAAATAATTATTTAAAAACCAGCTGATAAAATTCTAGAAAAATGCTATACAGCTGAGAGCAGAGATATGTTAATTATCAATAGCTGAATTAAAAACCTGCCCCAAAACTTGGAGGTTTAAACCACAATAAGCATGTATCTCCTAGTTCCTGTGACTCAAGAATTCAAGAGCAACTTCACTGGGAAATTCTGTGTCAGGGTCTCTCATAAAGTTACAATTAAACCATAGTCAGCCAGGACTGCAAACATAGTGGAGGCCGGAGGGTGTGGTTCCAAAATGGCTCACTGACATGGCTGGCAAGTTTATGCTGGTTGTTGATAAGATTCTCAGTTTTGTTCCATATGAGTCTCAGTGTTATTTGAGTGTCCTTACCATAGGGTGGTGGGCCCACAGACTGAGCATTCAAGAATGAGAACAAGATACCCAGAAGAGTGATTGCTGGGTTCTATGGTAATTCCATTCTTAATTTTTTTGAGGAACCTCCATACTGTTTTCCGTTGTGGCTTTACCAATTTACATTCCCATCAGCAGTATATGAGGGTTCCTCTCTAACACTTGTTATTACTTATTGATGCCAGCCATTCTAGCAGGTGTAAGGTGGTATCTCGTTGTGGTTTTGACTAGCATTTCCCTAATAGCTAGTGAAGTCGAGCATCTTTTCATATGTTTGTTGGCCATTTCTATGTCTTCTTGTGAGAAGTGTCCGATCAGGTCCTTTGCTCATTTTTTAATTAGATTTTGTTGTTGTTGTTGTTGATTTAAATGAGTTCTTTATATATTTTGGATATTAGGCTCTTACAGAGGAATTGTTTGAAAATATCTTCTCCCATTCAGTTGGTTGCCTCTTTGTTTTGTTGATGGTTTCTTTTGCTGTGCAGAAGCTTCTTAGTTGATATAGTTCCATTCATTTGTTTTTGCTTTTGTTTCTCTTGCCTTTGAAGTCAAATTCATAAAGTCCTCTCTAAAACCAAGGTCCATGATTTTAGTACCTAGGTTTTCCTCTATGTAGTTTTTTTCTACAGCTTATATTTAGGTACCAAAAGAATTTGAAAACATTTATCTATAAAGATAAATGCACCCTGATGTGTTCACTGCAGCATTATTCACAGTGACCAAGACATGAAAACAACTGAAGTATATTCAATAAATGATTGGATAAAGAAGATATACAATTGAATAATATCAGCCATAAGAAAAAATGAAATACTGCCATTTGTGACAACATGGATGGCTCTTGATATAATTATGCTAAGAATAATAAATCAGACAGAAAAAACTGACAACCATATGATTTCATTCATATGTGGGATATAAAACTGAAAGCAACAAATGAACAAGACAAACAAAAACTCATAGACACAGACAACAGTTTAGTGGTTACCAGGAGGAAAAAGGAGAGAGAGGGTCATAGATAAGATAAAGGAGGTCAAAAAATGTTGACAGAAGGAGATTTGACTTTGGGTAGTGAACACACAAGCAACAGATAATGTATTATTGAATTATACACTTGAAACCTATATAATTTTATTAACCAATGTCACCTCAATAAATTTAATTAAAAAAATAAGAACAAGGAGGAACAGCAATGTCTTTTATATCCTAGCCTTGAAAGCCACACACTATCATTTCTGCCATATTCTATTTACTTAGAGGCACTCATTCCAGATCGCATTCAAGCTGACAGGAAGTAGTATTCATATTTTAAACAAAAGAGTGTTTGAAAACACTTTAAAACCATCACCAGAGAGAATTTTTGGAAACATTTTAAAACCACCACAAGAGATAATCCAATTTTATTTCATCGTCACCTTCAAACATTAAAGGAAGTACAATTCTAGGCACATAGTTTATGAATGAGAAATTAAAGAAGAAACAGATTTAAAAATAACTGTAGAATTTCTATGTGATATTTGGTTCTATAGGTCGTTTTAATTAGAGGTAGTTCCAAAACTCAAGTATTTTCAATGTAATATTAATTTGGTAACTAAAATGTAAGAATTTAATTAAGAAAGCACACCAGATGTTTTTGTGTTAAAAGGACTGGCACTACTGATTGTCAAGTTTAGCCAGTTGATTTAGCTATATTTTAACCAAACACAACTTATTATTATCTAATTAAAAAGTAACAACTTCTTAATTCAACATTAACCTTAAAAGTTTTTGATATATGTTATCTAACAAAATAACTGAAGTATTAGTAAAGAAGTCATTAAAGACCTAGGCTTGGTTGTAAATTTGATAGGGCTTGAATCCAAGCTTCACCACTAAAAAACTGGCCTTCTGGGGTAGTTTAACTTCTGTGTATCCTTGTTCACTTAGCTGTTTATGGGGATTAAAATAAGATCTACTCTATGTGGTTTTTGCGAGGTTTAAAAGTCTTAGAAGAATGTAGATATATAGCAAGTTATAAATCAATAAATGTAAGCTATTAAAATTATTAAGAACTATAAGTATCCTTAGAGTAAGGCTTTTTAAATTATTTTGATTTTAAGGTAATGAAACAACCTCAAATGCAGGTGTTTTTTTTTCTTTTTTTTAATGAAGCAAAGTAACCAGTTAAAAGAGAAAGACAAAAAAAAGAAAATCAAATTTCCTCTTGAATTTTCAAGGCCTCTACATCCAATTTTCCAGTGCTTTATCTGATCATCAGAAATCCACTTAACTGACCTATTTTGCAGAGGTGATTTTGTAATTATAAAGGAAATCACAGGTAATGGATTAGAAAACACCTCTTATGAATTCTTAGTGATTATCTCCATTGTTTTCTTGAATCCTAAGCAGGTGAGCATCCCCATAAGACCTATTAGTAAGTACTCATTACACTTTATAAAAGTGTCCCCCTGGTGAACTCCAAGGCCCATTGCCTTAGGTTCTCAGGGAAGAAAGATGCGCTTCTGGAGGAGACTTATATTTCGTATTTGTGAACTGCGATTGTTTTCCCACCTTATTATATCCACCGCTTTCCTCTCTCCTGTGAGAGAATTAAACGACAATTTTACTCACTGGGGCAATTAGCTCATCATTCACTTCATTTTAAATAAAATGTTGACATTAAAGAGGATCCTTCAGCCATCTATTTTGTTCTTGAAAAAGGCTTTTTATTCTCTTTGGAATGCCGTCATTATTACTCTTATAATTTTCTTTGAAGGAACCAGCATCAAGCTTTCCATCATAAATTAACTATAAGTCCTATTTTTATCATTCATTTTTTTTTCTGCAATCTAGTTTCTTGTAGATAGGATTGATAGATGAGAATAACTCAAAATGATGGCTTAGTTTCAAGTCTGATATTTTTCATTGATGCAGTAAAAATCTATATTCCCTCCCCATGCAATTTATTTATTATCAAGTATCCTAATAATATGTGTATATATATTATACATATGTAATTATATATGTATTTTTTATTTCTATGCCAGAAGAATGACACAGAGAAGTTTTTTTGGTTTTTTTTTTTTTGGTGACAAATGTCCATATTGTTGTGCTGGAATATCATAATTTCCTTATTATATACTCTTTTCAAAGAAGCGTTCTTTATAGTTTTAATGCTTTGGATAGTGGGTGAATTTTTGTGGTTGGAGGGGGCAAGGAAATGAATCCTAATTGCATATATTCCTATTATTGCTTAGCACACATTTTCTATTTTGTATCTTGCCCTAACTTTGTCACTCTATATTTTTCTAATTACATTGAAATACATGTACTAGAAAAATCAACTAAAGAACTTAAAGTCCATAAATTTGATGCCATGAATTCTAATAATTTTGGTAACCAAACCATTGATTTGGTTAATCAAATCATTCAAACATTCTGTGGCAATGAAGAAAACTGAAAATCCAGTCATATTTTCTTATTCTGAAATAATTTATTTGAGAAGATTTTTCCTCTAGCTTTTTCAATATATTTTAAAATACTAAAGCATATATTTTTCAATACAAATAACTATAGCAAAATTGAAAATATAGTCCTTCCCCTCTGATGAATCAATTTTGATTACTTCTAATTAGATCATCTTTTGAGCTATTTCTTCAAAATAGCTTTGAAAGTACTTTTTTACTGTCTCCCCCATAGCTAATGAAAGTTTAACCTGCGTATAATTACTTGCCATATTATATGTCCTACTTTCTGAATAATCATGTTGTTTGCTTGAAATTATTCACTAGAGTATTTCTAAAAATAACCAAAGAAAATGTATTAATTTCCTTCTCATTTTTTCAAAGCCTTAGGTCTATGCATTGGACTGTCATTAAACTTTAATAAATATAAACTTTTGCTAACTTTATATACCTGTCCCTCAAGTCATACACTTTCATATAAAGAACACATCCTACACATAGCTTATCTTGATTGGGTCACATAGTTTGTATTAAATTCAAACAATAACACAAATATCTTGATTAAATGTATAATTATTACCATGATAATGTGCTTTCTATTCAGCTTCCCAATAAAACATAACCTTAAAATATTTAATAGTTCTAAGTATCTCCTCTAAATTAAGAAAGCTGCATAATTTAGAGTAATCAGCTCATATTTTTCCTCAAGTTTTCATTGTAGTAATCTATGGTATAAAACACCAGAGTCTGGGTTTTAAAGTTAGGGCTACATGAAATAAAACAAGAAAGTATTTAGTTTGATGAAATGAGGAATACAACACACTTGCTGTTGACAGATTGTAATTATTTTCTGTTGAATGGAATTGCCCAATTTGTAACAGAGATTATTATGTAGTATAATAGTCTCTCTCCATTTGTACATTTAATTGCCGACAGCTTTCAAACCCTACTTCACCCTCTCCCGCTCTTGGCGTACACTTGGGAAAGCTGAAAAGATAAGCCAGGGTGCAATCCCTTCTGGTTCTGGAGATAAGTTCCAACCATATGAGCCCTGGTCTGGAGCAACTAATCGCACTACAGACATGCTCCCTAATCATTTGGCCCACCTTGCTCTCTCAAGCCACTTTTAGACTACTTTGGGAGTCTGCTCCACTCTTCACAGAATAACCTTTTAATGTTATTCTTAGTGTATGTGTAGCATCATCACTCAATATCTAAATTAAAATTTGGGTGGAGTTTGGCTCCACCCTCTGTAGGCCAACCATAACACATGTAGCAAGTAAAATGTTTTGTCTCACATTTCTATAACTGTCTCAGGGTTAGAAAAAAAATCCCAGAAAGTTATCCTGGTGAATTCCTCCAAACACTTAAGGAAGAGATAAGAGAATAAGAGACTCTCATGATTATAGGTCTAAAAACCCATATTTGACTAAATTTTAGTTCATCAAACTTGACATTATACACAAAGGGTAACATACATGGAATGATAGATATTTATCCAAGGATTGTTTAACATAAAAAAATCAAGCAATTTATTATGTCATATTAAAAATAAAAATAAAAACCATATAAGCCTCTCAATAAAAGCAGAAAAAGTTTTTAATACAATTCAATGTGATTTCATGATTAAAAACTCTCAGGAAAAAGAGAAAACAAGGGAACATCCTTAAACTGGTAAAAAGCATCTCCTAAAATATTAGAGTTAATTTCATACTTAATTACAATACACTGAATGCTTTCCCTTGACCTAGTCAAGGATATTTACCTTCCCACTTCTCTTCAGCATTGTATTGGAGTTCTTTGTCATTTCAGTAAGAAAAGAGAAATAAATAACTTTCACACATATAAGAAAAGAAGCAGAGAAACCACATTCTATTATAGACATAATGGCTGTATACATAGAAATTCCAAAAGATTCTACAAATAAGCTTCTAGATCTGATAACTTAGTTAAGTAAAGCCACGAGTTAGAATACCAGTGTACATGTCAGAGAACTAATATATCTAATTTTCAAGATTTACTATATGAAGTTATATGAATCAATAGAGTAGAT
>NW_006441953.1:12242146-12247416 GCF_000325575.1 Pteropus alecto | reverse complement strand
ATATATATATATATCAGTGGAACAGAAAAAATATCCAATAAATAAATGCAAACATACATGATCCTTTGTATTTTGAACAAATTGAGAAGGTAATTTAATGGGAAAATGATGGGTATTTCAATAAATAGTCCTGGAATAACTGTGAAAATTAACTCGCAATGTACCACAGAATTAAATATAAAAGATAAAATTATATATTCTTAATGGAAAACTCATTAAAGATTTCTTAAATCAGAAACAAAAAGCACAAACCATAAATTGAAATTGGTAAAATAATTTCAAAATTAAAAATGTCTGCCCCTCAGAAGTTATCTTTAAGAAAATATAAAGATAAGCAATGAATCTTTAGAAAATTTTTGCAGAACATATCTGACGAATGACTTGTGTCAACCTAAGTAAAAACTATATCTCGATAATAAGATAATAAATGAATCTATAAACATAGAAGAAAAAGTTTTTCATGGATACTTCACAAAAAAAGCTATATAAATGGTTAATATAAAAGGATGATCAATATCATGAATCATCATTAGTCGACCTCATTAAAATCATAATTAGATACTATTAATTACCCATTTGAATGACTAAAATAAAAAAAGATTGACATTAGCAATTTGTTGAGAAATGGAACTCTAAATCATTGTTGGTGAGAATATAAAGTGATACATCTACTTTGGAAAAGAATTTCACAATTTAATATAAAGTAAAACCTATTCCAAAACTATAAGCAGCTAATAAAATTAACCCATCTGCTTTGACCATACTTCGCCCAATTGGTATCTTTGAGAATAACATTTATATTCTGAACATCAAGGAATGTTTTTGCCCTCCTATCATGTAATACAGTTGTTCTTGCTGTTCCCCCATACAGTTATACACAGGATTCCACTTATGAATCTTTACTTCCTACCTTGTTGTCATCATAGATTCTTATACTTTTTCAGCCCACCTATTCCAACCCTTCTAGGAAGCCCTCCTTTATTATCCATGATACCTCTATTTTAGTATTTATTATATAAATAAAAATATTTCACTTTGACATTATAATTTAGTTAACCAAGTTACTCTAATTAATGCCCAAGTGGTTAGATTGGGATGAAATTATTTACTGAGCATATGTTTGTTGTCTACAGACACACGCACACAAAATACATGCACACACTTAACACAGAGATGAGATTAAGTAACTGGGATATAAAGAACATTCAATCTGAATGTATTTATTTATAAATTTTATTTAATTTTTGAAAACCAGAAGATTAATTTAGATTGAACAGAGAAGTGAAAAATAATTTAAAGAAAGAAAAATTAAAGTTAAGGGTTTATGACTAGATAATAGAAATAAAATTCTCTGAGTTTATTTCCAGATCCCTGATATCCTCTATAAATCAAGTGGATTAATACCCTACTTCAATTAATCTATATTTAATAATGGATACCATGTGGATATACTGTGCTAAACTTTTATGTAATAAAATTATGAAACTCAGGTTTTATTATGTTTCAGACATATTTTAGATATACAGAGAAAATAGTTCAAGTTATAAATTATATCTCATTGTAAAAATATATTGTTTTTCAAAAGCTGCTATAGTACTTAAGCATATTTCATGTCATGATTAAGGAATTGCAGAGAATGCTTTCATAATTGAAACTAGAATGATAAAATAAACAGTTACCAATAATGATTTTGGTATTGATATGAGT
Source organism: Pteropus alecto (assembly GCF_000325575.1). Classification (NCBI taxonomy): domain Eukaryota; kingdom Metazoa; phylum Chordata; class Mammalia; order Chiroptera; family Pteropodidae; genus Pteropus; species Pteropus alecto. The sequence continues at coordinate 12,245,709 of NW_006441953.1, read as the reverse complement.
GGATCTCTGTATGTTTCAATTTAAAAGAAAGGAATTATATAATTAGTCATGAGAACAAGGCTTATGATATTTCCCTATAAGTCCACACCTGTTAGTCTAAAAAAAAAAAAAAAAAAAACAAGGAAGGTAGAGCAAACTAAGCACAGGTGGGCTCCTGCCTCTGAAAACTTCTCTTTTTAGTTCAGTTCTATCATCAATGTCCATCATCAGTTGTTAATACAACAATCTCTTTTCACCATCAACAACAACAACAAAATACCTTTCTGCGGGAGTTGCCTGTTGCATGCTCGAAAGAATGCACAGTGCTTATGTGAGCAGGTGTGCACAACAGGAAGGAGTTAAGATGAAGCAGTCAGAATGATAACAATCGTGCCTTGATGAGTTCTTGTTATTTTAAGGCACACCTGCTCCAAGTCAGCAGGATTTCTGAGGAAAATCAGAAATGTGTTGGATATGTCCCAAGGCACATAAAAGATTGAATTCAGTTCTGTCTAGCTGCTGTTTAGAAATTTACAGCAGTGCTGACTGGGCTAAATGCCTTTCTTGCAAAATTCCAGAAGACACAGTGTTGTATTTGTCAGAGAAAATTACATAGCAGATCCCTTGTTAAAAATGCATAACCTCCTCTCTGCCCTCATCTTTTCTTCCTCCTTCCTGAGTAGGTGAGCTGGACCTGACCAAAGTAGAAATGTGAGAGAAAGGCATACCATTATTTATACGAAAAGACCGGTGTCCCTTCACAATCTCAGGGTTAACTGAGGGTTCCTAAAATGTTAGCATTTGTACTATAAACCAGAGAGATTTAAAAACAAATCAATGAAGATATAATACACATGTGCATATGTGTATACATACACATATTTACATGCATAACAGAAAAATCACTAGGTGAGCAAGTTGGATATATACATGTTATATATATAATTGGTGTTATATTGTTCTTTACATTTTCTATTATTTACCCAATTTTTTCCTAAGAAGGTCTACTAGTTTTAGAATTAGTAAAAAGGGCAATAAAGGTTTGTTTGCATTTGTTGAGGAAGTGTACTACAAAAAAATATAAAACTTAGAGATAGAATCCAAGAGTTATTCAGGACATTTAAATAACATAATTCACTACCTATTGTAATTGATTAAAAATTAAATATTTGCTACATTATCCTGTATTTTTCTTTACAATTTTTGCAGGGGAAACCAACAACATAACAATCATATGTCAGAGGCAACAGTAAAACGAGATGTTATCTAATATCTTGACAGAGATATTTATAAATATTGTTATTCCAAATGTTATAATGCTATTTTAGAAAACATTTAGACCAAGATGAAGTAAGAAAATAAGAGATAACGACAAATTGAACAACAACAAAAAAAGCTTGAGAAAAAGATGTAACTCAAGAGGGAGGTTTAAACAATAAAATGCATGCTTTTTGTTGCTATCTATTTTCTTGCTATGAGATAAAATTCACACTGACATTTCTAGCAAAGATCACAAAGAGAAGAAAATGGAATTAATTATGTGTTATAAAATGGTTGTAAAATTAAAACAAGAACACAAGCAAGGTAGGTTGTGGTCTAAGAGAAGCTCAACTACTCTGTTGCCAGAGCTTTGAGAGAACAGGCATTTCCTCTTGGGTACACAGGGTATGGATCGACTATTCTATGTGATAAACATGACCTAAAAATATATGCATGATAATACAAAATGAAGGTCTGAAGAGATATTTCTTACATTACTTAAAGTAGATTTATAGGAGGTCATGGCTGGTGGCGGGGTGGGGGAGGGGTGGGGAAACTCAGCATATACTTTAGTTTCAGCAGCTCCTCTGACAAAGGGCAGGGGGTGAGGGGTTAGAAACTACAGGTTTTTGATGTTTTATTGTTGTTTTTATTTTATTTTTTTAAAATAGGATCTATTTATTAGAGTTCTCTAGGAACTAAATGAGCTAATAAGCTTAGTTCATAATCTGAACAGCAAAAAATATTATAATTATATGTGAAATGGTGAATTCCTCTTCCCTTAGAAAACCATCCAAAATATTTCTTTCAATAATTCTTTCAAGATGCCTTGTGTGGCACTGTGTCATTGGGGATACTTGTGAAATGAGTAGATTAAGTACACTAATACTATAAAGTATCACTAAATATCTAGTCATAGACTTTATCAAAAAAGGAGCTATATTGTGATCAGACTTAAATCTCATGAAAAATAAGAAGCTTACTAGACTATAACTGTGATATGAAAGCCACCTGTATCTTCAAGTAAATGGCAAGTTGGGTCAAGGGTAAAATCCATCTGCAGGAACTAGTATAAAAGAAAGTTTGAGTAAGCTAATAACATATATAAATGGACAGCTGGTCTCTCTTGTCCTATGCCAGAAAAACAGTCATAGTATTTAAGCCTAGAAAAAATTGAAATAAATATACCAAATACTTATACTATAAAAATAACATATTATATAATTTATCATGTCTATATTTGATCTAATGAGACTTTCTGGTGTAGTCTTCAAATATCTAAGAGCTCTAAAAATGATAATGAATATATATCTACTCTTCGGATTCCCAAGCACTTATAAAAGAATAACTAAAAAAAAAAAAAAAAAAGAAAGAGATATGTATAATGGTAGGTCCTCAGACTCTGGTGAGTACAAGAAAACCAAAGTATGGTGATAGAGAAAGTGGTATAAGGTACATATATTTGTTAAAAAAATAAATAAAGCTTGAATAATACTTTGAATTTTGCCAATAACATGTCAGCTATCATGTGAATTAACCTAAGGCACAAGTAGACAAGGATGTTTCACTTTCCCTTTTACTTTTAGTATATTGAGATCCATGACTATTTATAATTTTAACTAAAAAAATCTTTTAAAAAGCACTTATGCTAGGGACAAGAAACATAAAAAAAATTCTAAATAATTTTGGATTAAAGTACTTCTAGTTATGTACACACAAGTAAACAGACAGAAAAAAGTAGACACTTTTTATACAACTGATCTCAGCCTATCAACTACCAAATCACAAAGTAAATCATAATCTAGTCAAATCCAATAGGAAATTGGTTACAATTTTTAAAATATTAAGAAGTCTCTTCAAAATATAAATTTTCTTCTAATACCAAAAATGTAACTTATTCTTAGTATGTTTTTCTGAAAAAATACATAATTTCAGTATTGAGTTAAAGTATTTTTCATCAGTTATTGACTCTAAAAGTTTTGTTACATGTTTTATGTTATAGGTAATATATAAGATAAAAACACAATTTTTTACATAAATAAACATATATTTACTGAGATGAAAACTCAATAATATTTTACTGATTTGGATGTGTAATCACATAATCGTGACAGATCTGGTGTATAAGCTAGAGTGAGTGATTAGCTTGGCATAGAGATCGGTGTAATGGAAGAAGATGGTTTACAAACTGGGATTTGAAGAATAGGGAGGATGCACTGTCTGAAAGTGGGCTATTCGACAGAGAACATGATGTACAGAGGTAAAGAACTGCATTGTTTAGATAGAAACATAAAAGTTTTTGGCAAGCATGGTATATAAGATTG
>NW_006441953.1:12240196-12242099 GCF_000325575.1 Pteropus alecto | reverse complement strand
ATATAGTCTTATATATATATAGTCTTATTGTTATTATATGTTCATTTATCATCCTCTACTTGAAAGCTGCTCCAACAGAATAATTATAAAATAACAAATTTAGAGGCAGAAGAGTTCAAAATGTTCATCAAGGAGGATGGTTTTCAAATCATTGTTTTCTTTTTAAAATAGCTTTATTGAAATATAATTCATATACCATACAATTCACATGTTTAAAATGTATAAATTAATAGTTTTTAATATTTTCACAGACATGTGCAGCCATCACCACAGTCAACTTTAGAACATTTTCATTACCAATTGTTTTCAGTATAAATATTTCTTTGGAAGAAGTGATACCCAATTTGTGAAGTAGATAAGAGAAACTTTCAATTCCCTTTCTCATGTAAAGAGCTTGAAAATCATCACTTTATCCTAACAAGAAGTAAAAGCCTGAACAGATTGAAAAATAAACAATTCTTCCTGGATTTGTAAGAGAGGAGAGGACATGGGGTAAACCACTGGCCCCAAGATTAGAAAGATCAACAGATGAACACAGAACAACTTACCTGAGCAGAAATAGTCAAAGCAACCAGCTCGGCATAGGAAAACCTGAATTGTAATTGAATAATTGCTAGGGGCTCCATGTGGACAACTTTGAGAGTTAATAACTCCAGGGAGACCCAGTAAAAGGGGACTCAAACAATATTTCTAGACTTGCCTCCAGGAACTTAACTAGGTTCGCATAGTAAATATTGGAGAAAAATTTCCTCATGCTGCTGGAAGGGAGTGAGGAGAGGAACCATTTTTATATAAACAGAAACACTCTGTTTATCTTAATAAGATTGATGTCAGGAAAAATGAGTTAACCTAACCTTCTGGAGTGCTGTTAGAGCCTAACTGACCTGGGGGAAGGGTAATATATAATTCCAGCCAGCTCTAGCCATGAGAAAAACAAACAAACAAACAAACAAACAAACACATTACAGTTAGAAACACTAGTGACATTCACAATCCAGGGGTATAAGCTCACTAAAAGACTGAGACCCAAACCACAGGACTATAGAGTGCTTCCATGTCACCAACACCTCACCACCACATTACCAAAGGACTATTTACGACAGTTCCTTTTACCTAGTACATCATCTTTGACTATCAAGAAAAACAAAAAACAAAAAAACAAAAAAATGACAAGGTATAGCAAAAAACAGAAAAAAAAATGAAGAGATAGATAAATCATCAAAACCAGACATGGCAGAAGACAATGATTAATATTCTAAGAGCTTTAATGGATAAAGTAGACAGCATGCAAGAACAGATGGCAATGTAAGCAGAGAGATGGAAATCCTAAGAAAGAAGCAAAAGAAATGCTACTGATCAAAAACACTGTAATGGAAAAAAAGAATGTCTTTTGATGAGTTTATTAATAAATGGACGATACAGCTGAGGAAAGAATCTCTGAGCTAAAGGATATAACAATAGAATCCTCAAAAATAAAAAATAAAGATAAAAATAAACAGAACAAAGACAAAAATACAGAACAGAATATCCCAACATGATGGGACATCTACAAAAGGGGTAACGTACTTGTAATGGGAATATCAGAAGGAGAAGAATGTAAGACACCAAAGCACAGATTCAGGAAGCTCAGGGAATACCAAGCAGGATAAATGCCCAAAAAACTAAAGTGGGTGAGAGGTTTTCATTTGAGATAGTGGAGAGAGTCCAAATAATCCCAGCCTCCCTCATCAATGTTCTCTTCTAGAGGCAGCTCAATTGAGCTGTGAGAAATCCTTAAGGTAGCTCCAGAGCTTAGCTTAAAAATTAATTTATACTTTGCCAATTCCTCCTTTTACAGTAGAAAAAACTAGAAAGCATATATTTTAAATCATACATTAACTAGAGAATTGAGATCGCACAAAAA
>NW_006441953.1:12226059-12240174 GCF_000325575.1 Pteropus alecto | reverse complement strand
ATATACGTCACTGTGTACAGAAGATACTTGTCTTAACTAATGACAAGATGGATATAGTATTACTAATATGATTATGGTATGCCAAAAGTTAAATATTCTTAGTAAAATAGCAAGAGCTCGTGTAATAGAATAAGAAGCCATTTTATATCTAGGGATAAGTTCTAGGCAATAAATAAAATTCCGTGACATTTTTCAAATTGATTTTACATTTTCTGATTTCATCAGAGTAGCATCTGGCATCAAATCTGATTCTATGTTAATGCATTTTAATACTTTTGATAATTTTATTTTTAGCAGTCAAGTTCTTCATAGTAAATGTATGTATTATAGATTATTTGTTAAATAGAGCACAGAGTTTATTACTGTTTAACTGATTTCACTAAAGAATTATTTTTCTTATTTACACTTGAAGAAACTAACTGTTTTCAACATTTCTCCTGCAAAATAGTATTTGGTGGTAAGGATCTGGCATACTTTGCTTGGCACTGTTGCTTCATTTGATAACTTTTCCATGCAAAGAAGTTACTTAGGCTGAGGAACAGAATTATCATTAAGACACACAAATCCATATGTGAGGTAATCCCCATTTATTTCTTAATAAGTGACCAACATTTTTTTCATGTGATAGCACGCTTTGACTCTAATAGTCTTCCAACTTTAATCAAAATATTGTTTATTATGGTGAGAAAATAAATATTTGAAATTAAGTATATTTAATTATGAAATACTTAGAGAAAACCTAGATCTTTACAGTTTCTGAAAATAGCATTTCCAAATATATTTTTGGATAGTTATAAATTTAGAAATTTTTTTAAAGAAATGACATTCGAAAACAAATAACAAAAATAAAATTAGTTAAACTTATAATATTGATTTAAAATTTAAGATTTAATTATGTGAGGCTTTAAAATTTCACGTAATGTAAATATCATGTATACACATGTATGGCCAAAATGTTTATAATCTTCTTATTCAAGTCTATAAATGACTAAATCTCTTTAATCTTTACCTTAATATAATTATATTCCATTGTTATTTGCTTTTAGAAATTACCAATTTTCATTTGTAAAATTAAATCACTGTCATAAAATTTTATGGAGAATCACACTTTGGTCAATTGTTACAAACAAGAGCTGATAATTATTCATTCAAGTAAAAACCTGAAAATAATAAAAGAAAATAAATCATATTTATATTTTGTAACCCATGATACTAGTAAAAAATACTAAAAATATAATTAAGCAAATATACATAGATTTCCTCTTTATTGCTGGATATGTTGTAGGAAAAGTAAAGCTAATAAAACACGTCCATTGTACATATTAGGCAAAACAAAAAAAATTATTTGTGAAAACAACTCACAACTGAATAAGTAATCAGACTAAATGATTCCTCATGACCAGAGGGTTCTTGCTGCCTTGTGTAGCCTTGCTGCCTTGCGGTGTTGGTGCAATGAATAAATATTAAAACACAAAAATAAGAATAATCCAGAAGTTTACATGATATGTACCAATTATTCTTACGTATAATTCTAGCTGCTGTATATGAGTATTAGTTGTTAAAAATAATAATTATTTTGATAACGAAACTGAACACACAGCAATATCTCGTAGCATAACTGAAACACATTTGCAACAGAAGTATAAACATGATGTTGAAAATAACTGGCTCTAAAATATTAATTTCCTTCGTTTCTCTTTTTTAAGAAATGGAAGAGCCCAAATATAATGATATATATTAAAACTATCGAATATTTCAAGAGGTTCTATTATGTATTAAGCACCATTCTGTAAGGTGTGTATATTTGATCTCATTTTGATTAACATGCTATAGGTTAGGGGTTAACAAAATTCTGCCTGGGGCCAATCCAGTCTGCAGCCTGTTTTTGTAGTTTTATTGGACCACCACCTGTTCATTAATTTGTATTGTCTGTAACTGCTTTCATGCTTTGGCAACAGTGATTTGTGTTGCAACAGACCATGTAATCAGCAAACCCTAAAATATTTATTATCTGGCCCTCTAAAAAAAAGTTTGGCAGCCGCTGATGTAGTTAATATGATTCTAATTTTCAATGAAGCTTAGTATCAGGATGGAAGGTACAAATGGGAAACTCTGGAGTTAGAGAGAAAACCCAATTTTGATTGACGTCAGGTGATTATTTTCCTTATACAACACAGAAGTTCGGAAAATCAACTACACAAGGATAGGATGTAGTTTTTTTTTGTTAGATGTTCATGCATAAATGTCTTGAGGTTTTATTTGACTGAAGCTCAAAAAAAAGTACATATTACCATGTGCTGAGTTTATAGAGCAATAGAATCCAGCCCAGAGCCTGTAAACTCTTCTGTTTTTCAGACAGTCATAGAATTATATTTAATTCTCAGTACCTCATTCTCACTCATTTTTTCTTTTTTCCTTGTTAGAATAGGAAGTCTTTTTTTTTTTTTTTCAGTTTAGCTATTTCATCGACTCTACTTTGGATCTCATTTTTTCCAACACTTCCCAATTCTCTGTTATTAGGCTATCTCTTCACAGACAACTTAAAAAAAAAAAGTTGCTTGCATTTATTATGTCTATTTTTTCATCTTTACTCAACTCTTTGTGGGCTGGCATCTGTTTCATTCAATCCACTGAAATGAGTATTGTCAAGGTCAATGAAGATATCCTTGCAACTGAAATCATTAGGCACTTTTCAATCCTTATCTAATTTAACTCTTTATATTTTAAACTATAAGACACTTCATTGATATTGTAATAGGCCATTCCCTTGTTTTGTGAAGTCATTCTCTCATTGCCTCTCCCAATTTTTCAGGCTGCTGCTCTTATTCTCTGCTGAGATTATCTATTCTTTGTTTATGGCACAAAGGTTAATGTTCTCCACATTCCCTAATAGAACTTGTTTTTTCCATGGTTAACCATTGAAAATGTTTTCTTTTTGTTTATTTATGGCTTATTGTGTATTTAATTAATATCGGTATAATTAATAAATGTATATTTTAGCATATCTTTTTTTCTGAACTCCAGACTTATATATCTAACTTTATTTGCTATGTATTCATTTACTGCCCTAGGGGATCTCAAAGTCAACATGTTCCAGTCTAATGTCATTATGGCTTCTGTCAAATGTATCTTCTTTTATCCCACATGATGTGTTTTCTATGATTGTAAATGCCATTTTTCTCTACCCCCCAAGGCAAGAAGATGTCTGAATAGTACACTCAAGGCTGTATAAGATCAAACTGTATAATATCAAACTATTAATTTAAATGACAATTTAGGAATCAAAGAGATTGGCACATCCATATTTGTTAATTGATACTTTTGATCTAAGGTAGATGAAAATGAAAAAAAATCAAAATTCAAAAATTGGGAGCAAAAATTCAGAGTCAGTTTTATTTATTTCAGGTCTTCATACCACTGAACATAAGTGTTGATGAATATTTCTACAAAACAAACAACTCAAATATCTAAGTAACAATATCTGTTAAACTTTCACAAAGATAATTAAATATTCTAGTTATTTTATTTTATATATTTCATAATAAAAATGATATGAGAAATACTCACAGTTAAAGGAAGTTTCAAGACAGCATCTATATGATAATCTCATATATATTATATTGTTATATATCTCTATAGGGAAAAATAGATATAGATATAATAAAGATTATAAAATATAACACAGATGTAGATAAATGCATAGAAATAAATCTGAGAATTTTTTTTAGAGGCATAATCAAATGTTAATAGAGAGTACCACTACCTAACAGAATAACTGATATACCTAACAGAATAAGTAATGTTCTACTTTTCACATTCTGGCCAATTATCTTAGGAGAGTTAATTTAAGCATTTGTTTTCTTGATTTTGCAGACTTGTATCAACATTGATATCACTGATATCATTGGTATCATTGATAGGATTGTGGTGACAATTTGCTTTAAAAAGCAGACATATAGACTCTGGTATACTGTCCAACACAAGATAGGCACTCAGACATTGAAGCTAATTATTACAACAGTTAATATTTTGAAATGATGGGAATATAGATATGAATATGAGAGTAAAATCTTTTTATGATAGAACCTACATGGTTTGAGTTGGCTTAAAATAAACAAATATACTATTTCAGGTAGTTATGAAATATAGTAGAGCTGGAAAGGGAGTCTTTGAGGGGCTTTGTTAACTGGGGAGAGCAGTGATGACTTCTCTAAAAGGCTGTCTTTGAGCTGAGATCTAAATGAAAGCAGAGAGAACACCACATGAAAAGGGGGTAGAGCATTCCAGTAGAGTGGCAGCAACAGCAAAGCCCCCCAAGCAGCAGATGGGGCTAAAGTACAGTGAAGGATGGGGAAATACAGCAAAGGCAGTCAAAGACGTTGGTAGGAAACAGTCCGTGGATAGTCTCACATTTCTGCATGGCCAGGGCTTTCCGAGCAAACAGCACTGACATCTGGGTTAAAGGATAATTGAACAAGAACTCCAAAGATAGAGACCTCCAAAGATATATTAAGTCTTATCTCTCTCATCAGTGCCCCGTGTTTACTTTTCAGGGTGCTGAAGTTCCCTCCTCTCCCCAGAGAGGATTTATATACATTGCAAAGGAAAGTATCTCTTCTTCTCTCAGGAGAAGAGGAGGGACGGATATGCTGGCTTCCAGTTTCATAATTTTGAGATTCCTCTCCTGGCACAAACCCCATGGGCATATGCAGGTAACATATCCTCTCATCTCCTGTGAGGACTGATGCATAGGTGACTGGAGTTTAGGTGCTCTGTGAGAAAATAATTGAAATCTCATGTTTCCTGCCAATAAATAAATAAATAAATAAATAAAAATATAAAGACAGCAGAGAAACCATATCCCTTTATACTTCTTTGGTAAGGTATTCAATTTTTATTTCAGGTGAGAGACAAATGGTTACTTTGACTAAGGTGTTAGGTATGGAGATTTTGATAAGAAATAAGAATGGAGATGTAGTTTGAATGTATCGCTGATGAAAAGATACCGAGACTATTACACTAAAGGCCAAAACCGAACCCCTCCTTCCATCTTTGCCCACATAGAATTTGTCATACAGTGGCCTGTGAATGTTCCTCAAGTCCACACTTTAAATGTTATTTTCTCAAAACCATTCCGTGGCTTCCTTTCTTACTTACAATAAAATCAAAAGTCCTTACTTCTAACCATGCCTTACGAAGTTGATGAACCCTGTCCCCATCTCACCACTAATATCTCTCTGATACCATTTCCCACCACAGTCTCCCTCCAGCCACAGTGGCCTCCTTGCTTTTTCCTGCCTGGTGAGGTACACTCCTGCCTCAGAGCCTTTGCATATCTATCTCTGTCTGGAAAGTTCTCACTTCAGATAGTCCTATGACTTACTCCCTCACTGCATACAGGTCCATGATCAAGTACCACCTCAGCAAACAGGCCTGTTCTCACCACTATCAAAATCATATCCTACCCAAAAATCGAGATCCTTATATTAGTTTTTAAAAACTCATTATCACTCAATTAGCAGCAGCCACATTTCAGGTATACATATGTCTGTGTGTTTGCTTATTGCTTTTTCACTGAAATAAAAACATATGACTGAAGAGATTTATTTTTTTCATAAATCTCTGAATTACATAGGCTTTTTTCACATGCTGAACTCTCAAGATCTAGGAAAGTGTCTAGTACAAAGTAGGCTTTCTAATAAATGAATAAAAATGTATGAATGGAGTTATTGGATTGGGTTATAGAGAGATAAAATGAGGACATATCTACGACCTGAGTTAATAAGCTGGGCAGACATGATGTCATTTATAGATTTATGGAAGATGATGGCAGGAACAAGATTGAGGGAGAATTTACACTACTCACACCATGTCAAAAGTATATTTTTAAAATGTGAAATATGGTAATAATAAAAGATGTTTTAAGATGTAAATTCAGGAAATAAATTTAAAGTATTAGAAAGGATACCAATATTAGGACACAAATACCTAAGTTTAGAATTTCACTAATACTCATAGAAATTCTCTAATCTCTTTCCTCCAGTTTTCCTGGTTCTATCCTTTTGGCTTTTACTCACACTGTCCTTTTCCATCTTAGACTCATCAAATGATGGTTATTTAGATCATTCCCCAGCTTTTATCTTATTCCCTTTACTGAGAAACAGTATTTCCAGTTGAAACCCTTGGCTTTCTCCAGAAGCAAACTCCCAAGACATGGTACCGATCCTCATAAAATGCCTCCATTATAATCTTTGTAAGCATAATGGTGTTCTCTTATTCTTTATTAAATGAGAACAGTTATTGACTAAGTTACTTGATGGATCCAGAGTAGTATTTAAAATAAAAAGCACGATATTATAATTTAAGATGAACTTGTACACAAGAACACAGTCTAATTGGAATTAATTTAGACAATCAATCATAACTGCTAATGCTGCCAAGGGCTCAAATTAAGTGCCAACATTGATCGTGATTCTTTTCTGACAATTGTTTTATGGGTATTAAATGGAATGCCTAATAGCCTGGAGCTCAAAGGAATCCTGCTGTTTCTCTCCTTCGAACACAACTTACCATCGTTTACTGTAAATCTCTGCATCTACTCATCTTCTTTCCTAGCTTGTTATGGCATTGAGTCAAAATCCTTGATTGTTCTTTAGTTGCAGCTTATATAACAATTTATCAAATGTCTTGCTGAGATCAAGGTAAAAGACTCCCACCACCTTTGCCTCATTTACTTCCTTACTGCAAACACTTGATCAGATCTCTTAGGCCCTATTCCTTTTTCTTCTACAATGTTGGCAAATAGTACACTTGATGCTCTTCTCTTGAAAACTTGCATGCTTGTTATTTTGCAACTGAAACTCCTGAGTAATAAAATATTAGTTTCTAGGAGGTTTTTGTTTATTTTACAGTCAATTTACACAACGTATTTTTTCTATTCAGGTTCTCAGAGGGATGGCTGAAATATTATGCTTCTTTTATCTTTTTACTCCTCATTCCACTGCAAGGATTGCTGACCACTCTCTTTGAAACTATATTACATAGACCTTTTTCACATCATTGTTAACTGATCCTCCTCTTATTTATTTCTTTGATTATTTTATCATTTTCTTCCTTGTTAATCTCTTCAGTTTTTTAAACACTGGTCTCTTCATCAGGGTAACCATACTCAAACCACCTTTCTTTTTCTACCGTATATTCTCACTAGATATTCACATTTATTATTGTCTAAACCTTGTTCTCTCCTTTGAAACTCTGTTGTCCACATCTCCTGAACATCACTAACTTGTCTCTACATAGGAATGTTAAATTCAACATTTCTACAACTGGCCTCATTTTTCACTTCATAATAACCTTGATCTCTTTTATTCCCACTTCATTTACTGTTATTATCTTCTACCTTGTTGTTTAACCCCCCAGATTAAGAGTCATATTAAACTTCTCCTTCCCTGCTTTCCAAATGCAGTTAATCACATCCTCTCGATTTTCATCTTGTAAAAGTTTCTAAACTCTGTTTCTTTATCTTTGGGGTTCTCATGTTATTGTGTCAGAATTATGCCAAGAACCTCCTTTGTATCCTTGCTATGATGGACTTTCTGAAAGTTAACTGTTCACTGCTGCTAGATATATCCATTTCACATCAGTTGTTAAAATCTGTCAATTTTAATTGTTATCCATCATGTAAACTTTACACTTCTTAGCTTTGAGAATAAAGTCCAACATATCGTGACTTAAGTATGCAAATTCGTTCTCTACTTCTGTCTATCTGAAAATCTAATTTCTGGAAATTTTAATTAGTTGTAATTTCTTTACATTTTTATCCATGCTGACCCTTTTGTTTAGAAATGATTATTTTCTTTACCTGAACTACATTTTATTGAATTTCAAAAATCATATCAGCTTCCTCTTATTCTGAGCAATATGTCTCCTATTGTACACTCTCATGGCATCCGATGTGCAAAAATTCACTTCTGCTGTCACTTTATGTTGAAGTTAACCATTTCAATAAAACTCCTCCCACTAGCCTATGAGTTAAATAAAGCTTTAATGCCTTTTTCATTTTTTTATAACTAGTACTGGTACATTGGCTCACAGGAAGTGTTATGTAGAACATTTCCTTCCTTGTCTAAAAGAAGATGCTTTTTAGGCAACTTTTCAGTTTTTATCTTCCTTGAACTTTAAAACATTTCATACTGTTGACTTTTCTTTCTTTAAAAAAATCTCTATTTCCTGGTTTTATCCAATAATTGTACAACCTATTAATAGTTTTTCACACTTCATATTCCTTTACTCATGCTTTAAGTGTTTGACAGGTATTTAAGGGATCTTTGCTTTCTCTGCTCTCAACTCATTACCTTTCTTAGAGCTAAACATATTTAATTCTATGTTTTCATTTGGTATCCTTATGTTGACCATTTACATGCTAATAACCTTGGTCCCAGACTTGCATATCTCATAGCCAAATAAAATGTTCGTTTGGTCTAATTGACTTGTCAAACTCAATATATAAACATTTGAACTTATATTCTCTCCAAAATGTGATTCATTTCCAGTGATCAATATTTTAGTGATAAAACTACACACCACAGTCTTTTGAGAGATCCTACTATGACCATTAGCAAACATTAGGTCAACTATCCTGCTTGAGTTTTGCTAGTAACTGAAGGCATCTAGAAAAACTGAAAGAGCTTGAAATAAAAGACAGTTGTCTATCATTTTATATGCAGCACATAGTATGATGCAGAGCATAAGTGATCTCTTAATAAATATAATTTGAATTTAAAAAATGAATGAACGAAATAATTAATGAGTAAACAAATATTCTAGGTGTCTACTTGATTTTAATTAGGGTGGAAAGAATGCCTGGGTAGAAAAACCCTGGAATAAATAAAATCTTATCAGATACAGTTTTTAGTTATAGTTTTTTTTCTAAAGCTGGTTCTGATACCTTTTCTCTTCCTCTCTAGTACCTTTAAGTGTGTGGGTAGGTAAAGAAAACAAGTCCCTTTTACATTTCCATCATCATCTTGGACAGTAAGAGAAGTGATTTTAAAGTGAACAGAATATATCTAAATTAATGTGACGCCACTTATGTTAAACTTTATGGGAAAAAAAGGGAAAAAGAGGTACTTAACATTTGTAATAATAGAGTCGAAAAGAATAATGATTGGAAAATAGAAAGAGAATGGAAAATAACAATGTATACTCTCTATTTGAAACAAATAAACTTAACATGATTATGAGATTCATTTTCCCTAAGATTCTCAGGAAATATAATGTACAGTATCATCATTATGCCCTATCATTTGAGTAGGTTTTTGTTTGTAGTGGCATGACAAAGTTCATCTTGATTCTTGATTCAGTTAAATCCGTCTGTTATATCCTTGGTAGCTTGAAGCCATTTAGAAGCTGTAATTATTTAGAGATAATACTATCCTTCATTAAGATCTTTCAGAGTATTCAAATGTAGCTGGTATGTTTTTATGTAAATTTCCCCTTACATCTTAAGAAGACATGTCCAGGCACTATAGAATAGGGAGTTAAAATATGGGTTCATAGACAGGAGTTGAAAATAAATCCGACTTCCAAACCTTACTGCTCAGTTTCATCATCTGTTAAATGGGAATAAAAGAACCTGCCACACAGAATTGTTTGGGGGAATAACGGTAAGAAATATGAAGTGCTGTGTACAATGTCTGGTATATTTTAAGAGTCAAATATGCTTAATATAAACTATAAAATTATATCATAATTTTAATCATAATGTTCTCATTATTATACATAGAACATTCTAAAAATCTCATTTAAAATACTTAATGGTTTACTTAACAGTCAAATATTGAAATTTTGTTATAGAACTTTAATATGTACTGTCCTGGACAAAGGCTGTAACTTTTTTATAGATTCTAAATGATAGACTGGACATACATGTGACCTCTCAAACATATATTATCAGTGTCCCTTCAAATAGCCATTTTATGTTTTCTTATTTATGATATGAAGGTTTACTTTCCAATATCTTGCTCAGTGACACCATGTCTCATCTTTTCTCTATGAGAATCTTGAGGTGCCTCAACTGCTGATCAAAAAATAAACATTGAAAGGGATTTTGAGTTTACTTACACACAAAAAAGCCTGTCATTTGGATGTGTTAAGGAAATGGGGTGGGATAGTTCTTAGCTAGTGAGAACTCTCCACCTTTACTGTAAAACAGTGCTTAGAAATAATAATGAAAAAGAATTTCTTTTTTTTTTTAAATTTATAGTCTGTGCTTCTTAATCTTCCTTAACTAAATCTTCCTTTTATAAGCAGTCATATATTCTGAAATAAGAAGCTAAATGTCGAAGCCAATCTTCTTGGAGAGAATCTAGCACAAGGGGTTGATATTTCAATGACCTGTTTCAATTTTAGAGCCACTCCATTCCATTTGTTTGGCCTTTAGTCATTTATTCACAAAGATTTATTGAGGAGTTACTAGTGCAGGTACTGTTAGTTGTATAAAACTATTAAGCCAGACAGAATCGCTGTGACTTGATTCCTGATTTCTGATTATTATTAAATCAGACAATCTTGTTTTTTTTTTCCTCAAACAATAGACAACTGTATTCATGGACAGCTCTTACAGTTAAATACATACTAATTCTTATAATAATGTTAAACATGATGGTTCAAGTAACCATTTCTTAGTAGCTATTTAATATTTTGTAATATATGTTTTAATATATTCTTCAGACATTTTGTTAAAAAACACAGCCATTTAAAAAACAAAGAATCCCATATATTAACACATATATTTGTTATTTGTCACATTGTATTTGTTATCAACCAAGTGTTACATAAACTTCAATTTTATTTGATGTTTATTGCAAAATAAGTGCTTAATATAATATCTTAAATAAAAATCTATTTAAAAAATATTTTTTCTAGAAAGTTAAAGATTTCTTTCAGACCTATGAAGAAGCAGAATATTTAAAATGGCCTGGATCACAAAAACCTATTTCTAGTCTCTTTGTTTCCTTCCCATAACTCATTGTGCAGAACAGTGAGCCAATTTACTATTAGGTTCATTGATCCTTTCCATTGATCTTACATGACTGTAAAGAATTTTGTTAAAGGCTTTCCAAACATCTAAGTTTAAAATTCTCTTTAACTCCCTTCCCACATTTGTCTACCTGTGGTGAAATCCCTGAAGAATTTCACAAAAGTAGTGAGTGATTCCTTTTATTTCTTAAATGTGTGTTGTCTGTTCTTAATCAAGCTGAGCTTTTCAAAGTGGTCCCCATTTGATCTCTAAAAATAGCTTCGGAAAATTTTCAACATAACAGAAGTTAAAGGAAACTCTGAAATATCCAAGTATATTTCCAAGACTGTACTTCATTTAGTATTTTGTTTTGGTTACATATTTAAAGTTTTGCTTTTTTAACAGAAACAAAAGTAAAATGTTGCAATGCCAAAAGCTACATTTTAAAAATCTAAAACATATTTATTGATAAGAAAATTTTAAATTTTCTAATTAATGTGTCATCATATTGTATTACAGTTTCATTGATGTCAGGGAACAACAATTTTTCTCTTCTGTCCAGATGTTGGGCCATGAGAGCAGTTCTGAACTCTGAAAGCCATTACTACAGGGATAGAGAGGAAACGTCAATGTTTGCCAAAGATTTATCTTGAAACTATTAAAATGCTATTATTGTTTCATAGTACTTCACTGTAAATCTCTATACAGTGTTGGATATACATCCACAGAAATCCTGTGTGATTTTGTTGTGAACTATATGATAAAAAGTTTTAAGTCTCTAATTATCTCTTCACTCAGGATAAATGTGTAACTTTGGGTGAACAACTCTAATTTGCTAAGCCTCAGTTTCCTCCCTCAAAACAGGTGTCTAGGAAACTTCAGAAAAAAGTACAGGATAGAGATAATAGGATCATAATGAATGTTTGCCTTGAAATCATTTTTCCTCACAGTCTTTAGCCAAACTATGTTCCTGCCTCAGTCATGAATTAAAAGCAACAACTACAACAAACTCTTTCAATGACTTCCCTATTGAATAACTGGCCACTATGTGACTTCCAAACATAATAGGTAGAGACTTTTACTTATGTATAATTTTCCTAATGATTATATTGAATTAACATTACTAACTTTGAAAATTCATCTAGAAATTATAATATTGAGATTTTATAACTATTCAACAGATCTATAACAAAAATAAAATATTATATTAGAATATCATACTTGGATTTGATTTTATTGATGTTTATATATAATTTATAGAGTTTTATAAATATATTTTGGAAAAGTATTACATTTTCATATATTTGAATAAATTATAATTCCATTATAGTCTTAATTTTTGTTCAACAAAATCAAACAAAAAATAATTTCATGTAATTTACAAGAAAATCCAATAGTTTTCCTTTCAGAATAAGCATTTACTTTAATTTGTTTCAAAAAGTATGCCATATATCTTTTTGTTTTGTTTGTTTTGTTTTTCCTATAGTTACTCTGCTCTTTGATTATTCCTACTGGTTCGTTTTTATATGTGTGACCATTTTTATTATTAACCAGCTTATTTTAAAAAGTAAATGCTTTCTTTTCAAAAATAAATATTTATATCTTCGCTATATTATGTATTTTTAAAATAACTTTTGAAGCTTTGTCAGAATTTCCAACCTGCAATGTTAGCTTTAGAAAAAGAAGTTGCCAATAAAAATTCAAATATTCTTCCATGTTTCATTATAACAATTCTCAACTATACAGATAGGCTACATATATGTGATGATTGTGATTTATCTTCATAAATAGAGCATTTATTGGTAAATGATTTAAATTTATTTACTTAATTTAGTTCTTTGATTGAATTCTTCATAAATAGTTGAATTCCCTGCCATAGAATGTAATAGAGAAAATCAACTGGAAATCTAACAAAAAGAAAAATTTTCTGATACTCCAGTCCATCTTCCTAACAAGTCATTGATACTATTTGTCCAAAATTCAGCAAGATACTATATAAATATTTCTTGAAAACATTTTTGTCAAAAATCAACAAAAATTTAGTATATAATTTAAGATGTTAGACTGTATGGCTCCACTAAACAATATACAAAATACAAAAAAAAACCCCACAATGTTTCAGTCTTAAAATTATTATTCTTTAAAATTTTCTAAGAAACAGTATAAGTTATTATCAATAATAACTGAAATCTTATTGTCTTGATGTTTTGTCAGTATCATCCTATTGATAATGATGCTATTGGTTAGGAATGCCTGAAGTACATAGCTAGGCCCAGAGCAGATGTTGTGCCTGGATTGGCCCTTATTGTCTTATCATGATTGCGGGACACACAGCAAAAATCATCAGAGAATTCACAAGTTTTATTTCAAATCCTGGAATGTACACATCACAGAGGAGGGCCATACAACAAAGTTACAGGTAGGAAGAAAAGAAGGAGGTAGCAAGGACCTAGGGCTCTTCCATTATTAGAGTTCAAGGGTAGGATGCCTGGGGTTTCACATTTCACTCTTTACTGGTGAATCTGAAGCAGAAGAGCAGGAATTGGGGCAAAGAAGGAAGAAATGGGATCACTCAAGGGTCAGTTATCTAGGTCACCCAGGGCATTCTAAAAGAGAAACTTCATGGGTAGGGACATCTGGTTCCTTCTATAGGTGTTTTGCTAGTAACTGTGTCATACAGATGAATGCCTTCGACACAGATGCCTCAGCAATCAAAAGCTTAATGTCAAGCACTTACATTATAATCAGAAATCTTATTATTATTAGGCACTTATGCTACACTTCATAAGTTCCCAAAAGATATTTCTTAATTCCAACTGAGAAGTTTTGTAACATGTAGTGCCATAAAACTAGATTAAATGTTATGGATATATAAACATTATTTTATAATCTGAAAATGCTCAATTATTTTTAACTATATAGTAGGTTGTTTTTCAAAAATTCAGTTTATATTTTTGTCAATTGATGGATAAAATATTTTCAGAGATTTTCTTAATTAAATTGCTTTATTGTGTGAAAACTGTTCATGTACGTTTCTCTAATTTTTTTTTCAATACACATCTTTAAAATATCACACATAAGTCTGAGGAATCATC
>NW_006441953.1:12220678-12226016 GCF_000325575.1 Pteropus alecto | reverse complement strand
CTGAACTGTTCCTTTTCCAGAAACATAGATACCATCCAAAATTTTTCTGATATCTTGTTTTTAACTGTTGTGGCTTATTGAATCAAAGCAGATGAATCCGATACAAGTTCAATGTTGTTTCCTTCAAGAATTAGCTGATGTTTTTGAGCTTGAGATACTGAGCAAGCAGTACCTGATCGCATCCAAACCTTGTGGATAGATGTATTTTCACCCAAGAAATTTCAAATTTCAACAAGAGAACCATTCTCCTGAATAACAACATTGATGGCGAAGTAAGCATACGCAGACCTCATCCTGGAACAGAAGTCCCATGTAACATCCTTGATCATATTCTGTACATGACTACAGATAGTGTGAACAGTAGCCTTTCTATTTCCCCAGCATTTGTCAATCCAGAACCTCTTTTTATTTCTTTCCAAGGAGACTGAGCTCTACATTGATGTGTTTGAAATTGCTTCGTAGGGGTGCTTCTGGGGCCCTTCACAATAACTGTGCATCTATCTCTTCAGAGAGATGTCCACATTTTCTGAAATGTCAATAGACTGATTGCTAAGAATGGTCTTCATCCTTGCAGTAGATACAGCAAAGAGCTCTCTCATTTTTAATTGCAAATTTTCTTTATTTCAAGCATGAGCTTTAAATTTTAACTTTGGGTGGTGAATACATAATGCAGTATACAGATAATGTATTAAGAATTATACACTTGAAACATATAATTTTATTAACCAATGTTACTCCAATAAATTTAATAAAAATAAATAAATATAAACTTTTTAAGGCATTGTTTAAAAAAATTAAAAAAATATAAATGACATTTTGATTAAAAACATAACTTTTTGATACTGAATTTTTAACAATACAGATTTGAGCACAATTTCTATCAAACATTTACACGATATAAATAAGTAACTCATTCTGGTTGAAATAATCAAGCTATTTTCAATCTAGAAGTATAAATTATTTGTCATATTTGTAGTAATGTTTTTCACAGTTTTAAAAGGCTTTTTAGGTTTCTCTAATTTGTGCAAAATATCAGTGCTCCAGACTCTTTAAATCCATTTACTCTTTGTTTTATCACAGACTCAGAAGATTCATTTTTACATTTTAGGGGAAAATATGGCACATATTATCTCTTTGCTATTTCGTAATTTCCAGATTTTGCAAAATATTTGTTCATTTATATCCATCTGTGTAGAGTATAATTGAAAAATTAATAAAAATATTCTAGGTTTTTGCTATGTAAAAGACCAATATGCTTAATTTATAATCTTTTGAATCTAAAGAAAATGATACATTAAAATATATTACCTCAACTGTTTCCACAGAAAACTTCTCAATATATAATTTCAGAATCAGACTGACCAATTTAATATGAGAATATACACTATTTATTATTTAATCAGATTACTGAAAAGAAAAGAATCAAGGAGAGATCTTTTAACACATGTTAATACCACTCATTCTATAACCATTTATGCTTTGCTTCATAGGCTATTATGAGATTCTGCATAAATTTAGCATCCCCAATTTCACCTTTCTGTCTTACAAACTTCATTTTCCACTTAATAACTTTGTATCAAATGAAGATGTATTTTAATCTAAATTATAAACTTGATATTACTAATATAATTGTTAGAAGAAACTATATAGAACAGAAACAAAGGTGAAACAGACTAATTGTTAACTCATTAACACCGAACAGATTCAATAGCAATTTCTATTTTTGAAAATCCCTGGTTCCTTTGTATACCTAAGAAAACTATCAAGGTTTGATTTCAATTAACAAGGGTGTGTACCAGAGAGAATTACATTATTTATTCATATGAGAAAGACAATTCAATTTCACAATTTTACACGTAACTGGTTTATGAAGGCCAACATTCAGGAGTTTTATTATTAACTATTGTACTTCTATTTTATAGTTTACAATTCTCAAAGGGAAGTTAATTAAATATGATCTTTTTTATGAGATAAGTTACTTCTGGGACAATGCCGATGTCATTTTTACATTTCGACATTCACTTGCAACACATAAAATTGCCTTTTAAAAATGATTATCACTAGAAAATAACTAGCAATACAAAAAAAAAAATCACTAGCTATAGCAAAGCCATCCATAAAGTTATGTTTAGATAAAGAACTCAGGGTGAAGAAAAAGATACCAATAAAGCAAATGTTTAGTATTCTAAATGTTCTTATATGCCCTAGATGTGAATTTCCATGTGTCTGCTGCTCATCCTTTCCAAGCAACAATATTATTTCAAATAACTTCAAATCGGTTACCAAATTGCATTTTTTTCTCATGATATTTCTAATATCTGTATCTGGTATTGCCATTATTACATATACACTTGAAATTTTATATACAATTTATATATAATAAATTAAAATTTATTACTAACATTTTCTTACTCAGGTTCTTAACCATTCCATCTGTTCTTCACTTTTACAACTTGAATTTTCACACATGAAAGAAAGATAACATTTTTCTATATTTTGTCACATTCTTCTCATATAGGTCTAATTATATTTTTGAACTCATAAAATTAATCTATTGGTTACAGGAGAATAATTAGTTAAAATATTTTACTAATATCTTCATTTTGACTTAGAGAAATTGAAATTAAATGATTCATTGGTAAATTGCATCCTTTAAAAATGAAGATATTTCTAGATGACTTTAAGTAAATGTAAAACTATAATTGACTTGGTAAGGCTTCAAACGGGAAGATTTTTCTGGTTACCTCAAGGATTTTTTTAAAAAATAGCTGAAGATCCCATTCTAAAATGTGTGAATGTTGCCTGGGAAAGGTTTGCTGATTTAATCATTTTAATTCAGAGTACTTACGAGACATATGGCTGGCATCTATTATTATCCTTTTTTTTCTCATACTCAATATACTTGCGCTGCACTATAATAGAACTATAAAAGGTATAACAGTAAAAATTTTTAAAAGACAGTGATTTTATTGTTCTTACAATATAAGAAAAAAACAAATATTTATATGCAAACTTGACACATATTTTCAGGTACAGTGTACATATTATGAAGTTGGGTAGAGGGTACTTTTGCTAGATGAATCTATGTTATAAACACTATAAGGAATTTGTCAGTATCTTTATTTAATAGATGAGAAAATTTAGATATGGAAATATTTAATAATTTATCCAAAGTCATAAAGGTTGCGATGTGAATTCTGTTCATGTGACCCTGAGGCGTATATTCTTATCCACTGCATGTTCTATTCTTCCCAAAGTTTTTCAATAGTCTAATTTTTAGGAATGGTCCTGGATGTTACTTGGGGGAGAGATAAGTTCAGCAGTTGAATTTTGTTAAGTAATGTTTAATCAAAATCAGTTAATTTTCTCTAGGCAAGATATTTCAGAAATATTAATACGCTAATGTAATTTTGGACTTTCAAGAAGTAGGCTATAATGTTAAAGTCTTAAAACATATTTTGTTCATTACATAGTTTTGTAGGTAGATTTGGTAAACGTGTTCTGTATAACTGAATTTGGAAATATTGCTACAGAATACTTGCAGGTGCAACCAGACAAAATTTGTTTAAGTCAAAAACTTCTGTGAATTAAAAAAAAAAAAAAAAATTATGGTGTAGACGATAGAAACTCTGTTCATACCTCTGGCGACCAAATTGAAGTTGTGATGAAAACAAGGAGCAGCAGCAAGGAAAAATCACCTGGGATGAACAAGCCATACAACTAGGGAGAAATCCAAGAAATCACTCTGCAATGGCAGAAGGTAGGACAGGATGAGGACGCAGAGCTGCCCAGTCTCAGTGGCTGAGACAGAGGCTGTGGCAGCAGCAGAAGCTTCTTAAATGGGCCACTTCCTTGAGCAGATTTTCACGGTGACGGACCTGCTCACTCTGAGCACCACAGCTAATTAGGCTGTGTGCAGGGGGCACTGGGGACTTACAGGGAGACATTATCGGAGTGAGGGCCAAAGAGAGACTTGTTCAGTACAGAAGTGCCAGCGGTATCCATTGTTCCCTTTTGAGTCCTCCCCACTCCCAGTGCACGGACACAGAAGTGTCATAGCTGTGACGTCATCAAACTAGATAACAGAGGTCACTCTACCCAGAGGATTCCCTGAAACCCTGTCTCCCCCAACTCGTGGCCCCACCTAAGCCACATCCAGGCTCAGCGAGTCAGATGCTCCTTGCTGAACAGCATCTAGACTCACACTAGAGGCAGCTGGCCTTGGTTTCTGGTGTGGCCTTTTGAGGCAACTGTAAGCACAACATCTGTGGATTACTTGCTGAATCTTAACAGGTGGCCCTGGAAGGGTAGAGTCTTGGGCTAAATTTGGCCTGCAGCTGAACCCCTCTCAGCACTGTGCTACTGGACACCTACTTCACAAATCCACACTAGTAAGACCAGGAGACTTAGGAGCTTGGCTTAGTACATAGAAAAAGACATGGAAAGGCAGCTAAAATGGGAAGGCAAAGAAGCAGAAACCATATGAGAGAACAGAACAGAGCTCCAGATATAATGGAGTCAAGTAATCTAACAGATACAGAATTCAAAACGCTAGTTTTAATGATGTTCAATGAACTTTTGGGAAGTGTAGAGAACTCCAAAAAAGAGAAAAAAATGGAAATGGAAATTATAAAAGAGAACCAGTCTGAAATGGAGAACACATTATCTGAGATGAGGAGTATATTAAATGGAATAAACAAAGGAATAAACAAAAGGAATAAAGAAAAGGATCAAATGCCCTATTTAGAGGATGGGAAAGCCAATCAGGACACTCAATAAGAATGGCAAGGAAAAAGATACCAAGACTATAAATGTAATTTAAGGAGGATATGGGACATTATTATGGCTCCAAATATTCGTCTGATCGGCCATAACAGAAGAAAGTCAAGATGTTGAACAGTTGTTTGAAGAAATAATGATGGAAAACTTCCCTAATCTAGTGAAAGAAAAGGACATAAAAAACCTCAGGAAGCTCAGAGAATTCCCAAAATCAGGGATCCAAAGAGGTCCACACCAAGAAACATCATAATTAAAATGCCAAAGGTTAAATATGAAGAAAGAATATTAAAAGCATCAAGAGAAAAACAGATAGTTACTTACAAGGGAACAGCCATAAGACTGGAAGCTGATTTCTCAAAAGAAACTATGCAGGAAATAAGGGACTGGCAAAAAATATTAGATGTGATGAAAACCCAGGATCTACAATCAAAGATAGATTATCCAGAAAAGCTATCATTTAGAGTTGAAGGACAGATAAAGAACTTCCCAGACAGAAATAAACTAAATAAATTTATCACCATGAACCCAATATTGCAGAAAATATTTGAGAGATTTATTT
>NW_006441953.1:12209048-12220280 GCF_000325575.1 Pteropus alecto | reverse complement strand
AGCGGAGGGAGGGAGCAATTAGGGGGATCATTTTATGAACTGTATAGATGTCTAACCAATGTACTATATACTTGAAACTAATTAAAATAAATAAATTAATTAAAATAAATAAATTTAAAAAGCCTTCTGTGAATTATATCAATCATCATTTATACCACTACCTGTTGTCCTGTTTCTCTGGAGAACTCTAACTTACAGGACTTAACACTCTTTACCGAAAGATGCACTCCTAATGACAGAGCAAGATGCTAAATAAGGACTTTTTATATGGTCTCTTAACTAGTAATTCAGAAGATAACACTCTTAAGAGCCAAGAAATTCAAAAACTATAGAATGTATAAAAAAATCTTGCCTATGCAATTATTATGAGATAGCTATCGTTCTGCCCTGTCTCACCAATCAATACACACCATTGTGTTATAATATTTTATTTAGAACTGCTGACTTAAACTAATGACAAATACTATTTTTGTATTTTTTAGGAAATAATTTAGAAAATAATACCAAGTATCCACAAATGTTACTCCTATCAAAGGCATGTGTATTACCCATTTTTAAAATATGTCTAGAAAATAAAAATGGTAATAAGACTTTAAAAATTAAACCTCCAGCAGACTATAAATGTATTCAAACTAGTAAATTAGAGATGGGCATTCAACACATACAAGGAACAAATTTGCCAATATTGAATTAAAACTGAACAGCATTTTTTCCCTTTGACTCCACAATCAACCAGTAGTTTCCTCTAAAGATTTAGAGAAACCTTTGAGCAGGATCTACATTTATACCTGTTCACTCGAAAGGGCTTACCTCCAAATGAAATTCATCACCAGTTTCATTAGACACTCTAATTTCAGAGATGTCTTTCTGGCTTATCCACAGATTGGCTTTCTTCTCTCTGCCCATGTTCATTTCCATCTTTTCTTGGTGCTCTGTTCTCCCATAATTATTTGCACTGGTTTCTAGATACCTCTACGTACCTTAGTTGAATAATTTTCTTTGTGTTTTATCCATGAGCTTCTTCTAGAAGAAACTGGAATCTAGGTGTTTATTTCAGCACCTGGTAATTTTGGTTAATCTGTTATTTTCCAACATACTACTGAACTGTTTTTTTAATTTAATATTGTATGTGAACATCCTATATGAAACATACCTTATTGCTGCACTTTAATGTTTTCTTGATATGGGTGGTTTTTGAGTCAGTGTGATACATCCTATTATTTTTCAGCAAATATTTACATTGCCATTGTCTTGCTCTGTGAAAGGAGTATAATTTTTCTCCCTGTTATTAATGGATACATTGCTTGCTTTGGCCAGAAATGTGATGAAAGTGATACACCTCATCTCAAGCAGAGAATTTATATGTGCTTAATAAGTTGCCTTGGACCCTCATAGTTCTTTTATTCTCCATGAGAACATCCTGTGTGCCAGGATGACCTGCTAGGCACATTGCAACTGATATATAGATCTGTGTGTAAGAAATAAAAGTTTATTGTTAAAAGTAACTGAGATTTTTGAAGTTTTATTTTTTAATATTGCATCATTACAGCAAAGTATAAACAGTATATCATAAAGAGATTCAGATATTTTGGGTTTGATACTAAGGAACTCTTATTATTGTTCTGTAAACATCAGGTGAATTACTGAAAAGTTCATTGAACAATAATAGGCTTTTTGTAAAGAGAATTCATGGAACAACTCACATCAATGAGTGTTTGACAGAGGATATCGACTATACTGTATGGAGATTGCCTTGCCACTCTCTAGTGTCACCTTTTCTTTCTTCCAATGAACATTAAGCTTTGCTTTCTATATAGATAAATGAGTCATTATTTAAATACTTTTTATCTCTTCAGGTACTGCCCTTCATTTAAACATTACTCTTGGTCCAAATAATCTGAAAGACTTCAAGTTTACCATTTTTTCTCCATGGCTCTTTTTGTTTTGGAAATCCCAACCTTCTTGAAACACTGCTACCTCTTACTGACGTTCTCAGTGCAGCTGAAACAGAAACTCCTGGGGATGGCCCTTCCTGGTCTATTCTGAAACAGATACTCTATGCCAATAATGTTCACATTTAAATCATTTTTATTTCTTCCTCATTTGGTTAATAGATCCTTGAGATAGAAATGATGTCATATTTTACTGTGTGCCTGCCGCAATTTTAAGTGCTGAATATATATGGCTATATGACTACTTTTTGTTCTCTATTAATCCCCAATTTTTGTTTGTTTTTATTTTAGCCTAATTTTCCTTTATATGAAGTTGAAGTAAGAGTGAACTATTATAGGTAATATATTTTTTATTTAGTTCCAAAAAAGTACTTCAAGTTAAAAAACAAAACAAAACAAAACAAAACCATTAAAATACTAGACCAGGAAAAATTAAAAAGACACTCTTGGATTTCCTGGCTTTGGTGGCCAGATATTCCATGCTCATTGACTGGAAGAATGATATTGTTAAAATGTCTGTACTACCCAAATCAATCTACAGATTTAATCCAATCCTTATCAAAATTCTAGTGGCATTTTTTCACAGAACTAGAACAAATAATTCTAAAATATTTTATGAAACCACAAAAGACCCCAAACAGCCAAACAATCTTGAGATAGAAAAATAAAGCTGCAGGCATCATACTCTCTGATTTCAAATATTACAAAACAGTAATCAAAACAGTATAGTATTGGCATAAAAACAGATTCATAGATCAATGGAAAAGAATAGAGAGCCCAGAAATAAACCCACACATATATGTTAAATTAATTTATAACAAAAGAGTCAAGATTATACAATGAAGAAGGACATTCTCTTCAATGAATTGTGCTGGGGAAAATGGACAGCTGTATACAAAAGTTTGAAACTGGACCACTATTTTACACCATACATAAACAGTAATTCACGGTGGATTAAAAACTTGTATGTAAGACCTGAAACTATCAAACTCCTAGAAGAAAATATAGGTGGCAAGCTCCTTGATATTTACTGGTCATGACAATGATTCTTTGGATTTGAGACCAAAAGCAAGGGCAACAAAAGTTAAAAAAAAACAAGTGAGATTACATCAAACTAAAAAAGCTTCTGTACAATAAAGGAAACCAACAAAATGAAAACGCAACTTACTTAAGGAGAGAAACTATTT
Source organism: Pteropus alecto (assembly GCF_000325575.1). Lineage (NCBI taxonomy): Eukaryota > Metazoa > Chordata > Mammalia > Chiroptera > Pteropodidae > Pteropus > Pteropus alecto. Next base: position 12,217,141 of record NW_006441953.1, on the reverse strand, counting down.
GCAAATAATGTATCCGATACAGGGTTCATAACCATAGACTGAAAAGAACTCATACAACTCTATAGCAAAAAAAAACAATTTAATTAAAAAATTGGCAGAGGATCTTAATAGACATTTCTCCTAAGAAGACATACAAAAGGCTGACAGGTAAATGAAAAAAAAAAAAAAAAAGCTCAACATCACTAACCATCAGAGAAATGCAAATCAAAATCATAATGAGATCTTTCCTCAGATCTGTTAGAACAGTTATCAAAAGAAATAACAAGTGTTGGCAAGGACGTGGAGAAAAGGAAACACTGTGCACTGTTTGTGGGATTATGAATAATGGTATGGATGTTCCTAAAAAAATTAAAAATAGAACTACCACATGATCCACTGTGCACTGTTTGTGGGATTATGAATAATGGTATGGATGTTCCTAAGAAAATTAAAAATAGAACTACCACATGATCCAGCCTTTCCACTTCTGGGTATTTATCTGACTAAAACAAAAACACTAATTCGAAAAGATATATGTGCCCCCATGTTCACTGCAGTATTATTTACAATAGCCAATATATAAAAACAACCTGTGTCCATCAATAGAAAAATGGATAAAGATTATCTCTCTCTCTTTCTCTCTCTCTCTCTCTATATATATATATATAGATATAGATATACATATATATATATTTATATACACATATATCTATGGATTTTTCCATATATAATATAGATATATATGTGTGTGTATATATATATATCTATATCTATATATATATAGATATACATATAACAGGATATTATTCATTAAAATAAAAAGAAAGTCTTGCCATTTGCAACAAGATGGATGACCATCGAGGGCATTATGCTAAATGAAATAAATCAGATAAAGAAATACATATACCATATGATCTCACTTATATGTGAAATATAAACAAACAAAAATTCCTTGATACAGAGCACAGATTGGTGGTTGCCAAGGGGAGTCAAAAGTACAGCTTTCAGTTATAAAGTAAATAAATCATGGGGATGTAATGTACAATATGGCAACTATAGTTAATAATACTGTATTGCATATTTGCAAGTTGCTGAGAGCAAATCCTAGACTATTGTTACCTAAAGTGTTGTTTCATAATATATACAAATATTGAACCAGTATGTTGTATACCTAAAACTAATATATTTTTGTATGTCAGTTATACCTCGATTGAAATAAAAAGGACCATAGTTCTCACTCCTACTGCCTATTAATCCTAGAGACTATATGTTTTATGCTTTATTCATTTTAGTTTTCCTCAGGCCAAGCATTGTCTGATATCACATAAAAATTAATTTAACTGGAAATTTTTGGCTCTTTTACGAAATGTTATGTCAATGTGATTTAGCTATAAAATTTTATGTTGCATAGGTATATATATGTAGCTATAATTCATATATAACATGTTATATAAGTTATGTAAGTTTTAAAAAGTCTTCTCAAGTATATAATTACATTATCTTTTATATGGATTTTTCCACTATATCTCTCAGTGTTCTTGAGTACAGATATTTGAAGTTTTAACATGTTTTAAAAAATCAAAGCATCCTTATGCTTTAAACAACAGACATACAGAGGATAAACTTGAGATCTTGCAGTAAAAATAATAATAATTTTCCCTAAGAAAGTCATTTCTATGACTTTCTATAAATTTTTCCAGAAATTATTGTTAATCATTAGTTAATTGAAGTTGTTATAGGATATTTAAATGTTATCATTTGAAAAGTTTTTTTTAACCAACAAGATGAACACTTACAGTATTAAATTGATAGAAATGAAATTCCAAATGAAGAGTTAGAAAATTCAAATTTTGAGTCATCTGCCAAGGGCTATACAATACTATTTCTGCATTAACTATGATCAGTGTGCCCAATGCGTCCTTACCTCTTTCAAGATTTTGTTGTCGAAGAACTTGATAAGTAAACTGTCATAGCATTTGAAAAGGAAATAATGATCTTTCTAGGTCTCTCAGAAAATAGGTCGAGGTATGATTCATAAGAAAAGTCAGTAGTTTGAAGATTTTTGCAATTGTTGTCCATCATGTCATATTAAAGAGAAAGTGTTTACTATTTTAGCATGTCCTGAAATGCTCCAAGATCAGGGAAATTGTAAATGATTGCCTTTTGGAGTTTGGATTTTAATAATTTTATTATGTAATTATTATTTAATTAATATGGCTATTCATTTACTTTCCATGGTTTGGTCATAGAAAAGGAAGAGCATAGCATTTCTTCAAAATCAGTCTCCTTTCTATTTATTGCTCTAGTATCATGTCTGGGGAGGGAACGTAATTGATGAGAAAGCCAGCTGGAGAGAATTAATGTGAGAGTTGGACAATCCAAGTATCTGTGATTCGAGGAGAACTAGATTTTTTTAGAAAATTGGCTGATGGATAAGAGACTTATTAGGAGTCCATAGATATATTGAATAGTTAAATTCCTTCAGTGGATATGCATGTAAATTACAATAAAGCAGGGGGACTGCCATATTTGAAAGGCTGGAAAGTAAAATTACCAAACTAGAGAACAAAGGTCTTTGTTTGAAATCAATTACTACCTAATTAAATTGTCAACAATTCTCATATAAGGAAAAATAATTAGCAGATTCTATATGTTAATATAATTTTTCTAAAGCTCCATATTTATTTTAAGTAAATGTATTTAATCACCTAAGTGGTCAGTCATTTATCCACTGAATGCTGAAGTTGTGTCTGGTAAAAATAGGTTTCATATATAAATCAAACAAATCCTCCTGCATAAAGTCTATGGTCAAGACAGATTATTCAACAACAAAAGTAACTATATTTATATCGCCAAGTTAAAGAGGACAAGTCAAATACACTTATTAAAATAGATTATAAGAGTTTAGGGAGAGTAGAGCATTTAATTCCATGAAAATCAGTTATCATTGGAATTTCAGTAACATAACTGTGCATTCAGTCTTCCTTCGAGGATTAAGAGAATAGGATTTACAATTCCAGAATGTGGTTCTGGGGAAGATTGTAAGAGCTATAGAGCAAGCATGAGTCTCGGCTGAAATGACTAATAGAGACCTTTTTTAGGCATGGGCAAAGATATAATTAATAAGTGCCTGTTACAGAATGACTTGTGTCACCTCCAATTTCATGTGTTAAGCCTCAACTCTCAATGTGACTTTATTTAGAGATAGGGCCTTTAAAGTGGTAATTAAAGTTAAATGAGGTCATAAGGATGGGACCTTAGCCTTAGGACTGGCGTCCTAATAATAAGAAGAAGAGGCTGGACAACCCTAGCCACCACCTTCGGCCTAGCCCAAGGATGGAAAAGTACATTAAGGGTTTGAGGGCAGCTGGCCAGAAGAGGCCAGAATCCCTTGCCCATGTCTGGAACCCTAATTCTCTCCAACCCTCTCCCCCATCTGCCCAAGTGAGTCTAGCCAGAGCTAATATTTCTAATGTGCGGACGTTTTCGCAGGGCACAGCATCTGCAAAAGGTTTTGGTCATCTGGACAGGCACACAATGTCCCCTCTGGACAAGGGTATGTAAGAGTTCCTCTACTGGAAAAGGAAGCTTTTTGTTTTAGTTTATTTTCTTGTAAAGGTACTTGTTCATTTAATGTAAATAATGGAAAGCTTTAATATCTTTTCTGCAACATGGAGTGATATTTTAATAGCATTATTATTTTTAGCTTGAGACTAAGCATATATGCCCTTTAGATAAATACATTTTTGAAAACTGTTCTACAGGAGACATTTATGACTTTAATAGATTTTTAGTGTCAGACGACCATAAGAAGTTGTCTTATTTTTCTCTTAAAAGCTCAGCATCCTTGTTTCCTTTCTGGTCCTTCAAACAGAAGGATACAAGAATCCTCAGCAAAGGAGCATTCTCCTTTTCCAGGTTCTTATGGGGATTTGTCCTGGGCTGAGATTACTCAACTGAGGAATGTTCAGGAAGGTTCTAAAGATTCTTGTGCTCCAGGCCAGTGGAAGTAGAGAATAGAGTATCTCTTGGGAAGCTGATTTAGAAGCTTAGAAGCATCCTCCTTGCTCAGAGTAGCTCCCCCACCCCTCCCAGAGATCCACATACGTAGGAGAAAGGCCATGAGAGGACACAACAGGAAGGTGGCCAACTGTAAGCCAGGATAAAAGCCTGAATAAAAGCCCAACCTCCTGACATCTTGATCTTGCCCCTCCAGTCTCTTGAATTATGCGAAAATAAATTTTCCATTATTTAAGCCACCCTAGTCTTTTGCTACGGCAGTGCTAACAGACATATACTGCCCTAGTTCTTCTTTGCTGTTTAAACAAATGTAAGACAAAATTGTAGGAAAAGGAATAAAAGGCTAAAGTGATGTGAATATAATTTACTGAAAAGAACAAAGCTAAACTAACGTAACCAAGATTTTAAACTAAATTTCTTAGCAAACACACTATTCATATTTTAATAAATTTAAATAACTAAAATATGTTAATAAAGTTTTTGTGTCTCCTATGAAAGATCCAAGGTTTATTCCAATGAGAATTGATGAAGTAGATACACAAAATACCCAAATGCAAGGCCTCTATTTTGTGAAGTTAGAGTTAAGAGCTAATACAATAGAATTATTCAGCTTGCACTTATGGGCACTTTCTAGCTGTAGGGAATGACTGACAATCTGTTTCTAGGCATACACAGCTGTTCACTCCTGTGAAGTCCAAAGCACTTCTATTAAACAAGGTTCCACTCTAATTTCATTTTTTAAAGCACTAATATAATCAATACTCCAGAGTTATTAGGACTTGGTGAGCTGAATTAATATATATCAGTATTTATATAGTGATCAATTATTTTACATTATTTACAATCATTCAATGTCTGATGATTTATTAAATGCAATATTCCTACCACATAGAATGAGGTAAAAAAGGAGCAAATCGTTCAAAAAGGGACCTTTTCCCTTATGCAGAAATATATGAGGGCTTTAATGCTTAGGCTAGACTGATTCATACAGATATGTCAACAAGCAGATATATTAAGGTTTGTAGGAAGAATGAAGACAACTATTTCTATAACTATTTAGAACAGTAATGAAATAAGGTTTGTTCCACACTTCTTAGACAAATTTAAATCAACAAAATTAAGAATGATTTCCAATCGTATTGAAAAATCTGATGTCGATCTGAATTTTATATATCTCTCTGTATTATCTATCTATCTATCTATCTATCTATCTATCTATCTATCTATCTATCTATCTATCAAGAGAAAAGAAAAATGGCTAGATATATATTAAATTATTTTGGGTACTAAGCCGAAGCCCAAATAGGTAAAATCCTTTTAACTTGAAAATTATTTTAATAGACTTTCTCTGCTAATTCAACATCAGAAAACTAGCAGTGGCATTACTAATATTAGAATATGCTTTATATACTAGTGGGCATTATAATTCTTTTTTTTTTTTCCTTTCACTGAAGGAAAGAAAGCTGGTGCTCCTATTGCTATAGGTAATCGGTTGCTTTTTTTATTGATTTTGTCTTTTAATATTCACATCTATAAATCTTTGTGATTCAATACACTCTACATTAAACTCACCAATGAGTATGTTCCTTCACTTACTTCTTCTCTTATTTAGAGATTATTTGGAAGAGCTTCTGTTGTCAATACAGTAAGTCTTAAGAAGTGTTTTTGCTTCCTTCAACAACAAAAATTCACCACCATCCATAACTAGAGAAACTAGTTTATTCACAGTCTGCCTGATTTGATGAGAACATAATCTAAAAACCTCAGTATATCTTATAAGGTATAAGATATAAGAAAAGAGACTAATTGGGTTGTTTGAATTATCTGCATAATATGACTTTACATAATTCATCATAAGCCATATCTTTTTTCTTTTTGACCATTAATTAGTTTTTAGAATTAGAATTGTTTTAACAAAAATAATTTTATTTTTACCATGACTATATTTCAGGGATCAAAAGATAGGAGGAAAATTGATTAAATAGCTAGAATATAAATCAAGTGCAAAAGGTGAAAATGAATTAAAATTAAACAATTTGAATTTAAAGCAAAGATGACTTTAGGGAAAACTGAGAGGCCCTGAGTACATGAGGCATTATTGTGAAGTTTAAAAGTTGATGTTATTCACCCCTAATTAGTACCTAGAATTTAACTTTAGCTGTCATAAAGGTTAAATTAAATTAGATATGATTATGAACTTATTATCACAAACAGGAGGAAACTAGAGTGAATCACTCATCCTTGTATTTGCCTCTCTTTGGGTGACTAGGCCTCAGCCCAAGTGGATAAATTAAATCAGAGCTTCTGTGAGAGCTTGAAAGGTTTACTAAGGTTGTCCATGTAGAATAGAGTTTTAATATTCCTCTGCAAGATAATATTTTTAGTAGTTATTAAGAATAATTATTTTCTCTATGTTGGCTTAAAATGTCCTTTAACCCAAAATGAATGCACATTGTATTATTTATATAGGTCTCAATAAGCTTGACATTTTGAATGAAGCTATTTGCCTTCTGAACATTCTTCATATTGTCTGCATCAATAATTAATCAATAAATGTTCTTTTTAAACATCACACTATATTTGAGATCTAACTCCTTGGTCCCTGAAGCTCCTCCATTAATTGTTACACTTAGACAACACTATATATTATTGAAATGGGGATGGGTTTCATCAAAGTGTTATCTTAGGATATCTCTGGTTGTGCTTTTTAAATTTTGTTAATCCTTTTCTCCTTGTCCTACATCATCTTACAGTGTGCCCTGGGGTTTTGCCTTCCATTTAGTACTCATATTATTCTTTAAGATGATCCTCAAACTATATGCCATCGAATTCTAATATTCCGTTATAAATATGGTATTATTTAAAAATTTCCTATCCTATATGCATCCTGAAATATCACGCATGCTTGCTACACTTGTTAAAAGGAATATGTGTATGCTATTCAGCTCTCTAATTGGATATGAATCCTCTCTCCAAAATAAAAATTTTAATAACCCAATAGCTCTCACATTATATAGGACACAGATAAGTCTCCTGGCAGAGCAAAATAATCCATAATAAAAGTAGAAAGCAATGGGGAACTCAGAGGCTCAAGGAGTTAGAGCAAAGAGCAGATAATAATATCAGCTAATACTAATTTAGTGATTAATAGATGCTAAACACAAAATTAGGCACTTAATTGGCACTGCATTTATTCTCATATTGAACTAATGAGGTCACCACCAATAATATCCCACTTATACATAAAGAAACTAAATACAAGCAACTTTACAAAGATCATATAGCTAGGAATTATTAAAGTTGGGATTTTAATTTAGTAATTATTAAAGTTGAGATTTTAATTTAGTAATTAGGGTGGCCCATACCAGCCACCCTAATATATCATATATTTCCTACATATTTTCCAGCATCTGATTAGGTATGTTTCTCTAAAACAATAAAAATCAAAATAGCTAACATCTACTGATCTTTTAATATGCAGTGGAAACGCTGCTAAGAACCCTAACTCCACTACATCAGGTCAAATCTACTATGAGCTATGTGACCAAGGTTAAAAGGTAGATAAGTACCACCCAGGGAAGAGAACCAGTGCATGATTCTAGGTCACCAAGGATGACAACATACACACCAGCTTAAGTGGAATAGCATTTACTAACAGCAATAAGGGAGACAAAGTGCCCAAGATCCATTCTCTTGCAATGTAATAATCCCCCAAGGCCAGAGTATCCACTCCACAGTAGATGCAGGTAATGTGGCTGCACATACCCTACAACGTGCTACAGTGGAAGGATTCATATCTCCACCGCGGGGTCTGAGATAGAGTAAGCTCAGGGCCGGCCTGAGGGCCACTGACACATGCACCTAAGCAGAACAATCTCATAGTTAGGAGAGAGAATCTGGGCACAACTGCCTTTCCCAACAAGTACTATATTAAATTATATTATAGTACAGTATAGTATAGTATTATATTACATTACATTATATTATATTATATTATATTATATTATATTATATTATATTTTACTTTATTTTATTTACACCTATAGCACCTGGTCTTCCTAGGCAGTCTGCCATCCAAGTACTAAGCAGGACCG
>NW_006441953.1:12197141-12208879 GCF_000325575.1 Pteropus alecto | reverse complement strand
ACATATATCATTATATTACATTTATTACTTATATTTATGTTACATTTATATTTCATTTATTATATTTGATATATGATTGATATATGATATGACATAATATGATATGTGATATTACATACTTTCTTGGAGAAAAGTTAGGCCTTGCATTTAGAGATTTCTTTTTAATGAATCCTTTCTTTTAAAGATGTATGTATGCTGAGTCTAATCTTTTAGAAGTTCCTTATTTCCATATTGTGTAGATCATTGTTATTATTCCTAGATCTTTAAAGAAGTATGGAATCTAGGTACACAGAGTCACATTTTTTGACACCAATCACTTTATGAAGTTAGCTTCCTTAATCGAAATATATAAGAATCAATTGAGATTTCAATATTCAGAATGGTAGATGGAGTCATAAAGACCTCTGAAAATCTGATCCTCCATAACAGCAAAAGAGCACTGGTAAAAACTGTCAAGTTCAACCTTTTCAAGACTTTGGAAATTAACCATAGGCTTGCAACAATGGAAGAAGTATTTATTTAAGAAAAATAGCTGAATCCCAGCCTTGTCCACTTGACTTAGCTACTTGATGATAACCACGAGTCTTAACTTGCTTTTGTATCTCCATCATCTAACACAGTGTTTGCCACGTAACTCATGTTCTGCAAACCTTTCTGGAATGATGAAAGTCCATCCGAGCCTCTTACGGAAACTCTTCTCTCAGCTCTGCAAGTTAGAAGTAACTACACCAGCATCTGCAGCAGTCACCAAACTTCCTTGAACTTCCATAGAAAGAAGAGTCCTGTGTGGCCATGACTGTGGGCTTCCTACTGTGGTTCTTTCATTTTGTCTCATAACTGACTCTCCTCTCTATTTGCTAATGCCATCAGCAATCTACCTATAAAATAAATCTGGGCATTCCATTGCCTTTTCTAAAAAAACAAAACAAAACAAACAAATGAATGAAACGGAAAACAAAAATACAACTCTTTGTTTAGTTTGTTTTCTGGTACTAACATCTAAAGATGGTAAGACTGGTAAAATGGGAACTCTCACATATTCCATTCTTTACAATTCTTTTGGAAAGCAATTTGTCAGCATCATATTGACTCAGTCATCATGTCATTCATGGGAATCTATTTTAAAGAATAAACATCCATAGACAATAGCCACCATCACAAGAAAGAAGCGGTGGGTGAAATATGTAATAAAGGAATTTCATTCTGATAGTTTGCAACCTCATTTGGAATTTTGGGTGTGGCATATTATATACTACTCAGGTAAAGAAAAGAGAACATGTATTCTACCATTTGTTTATCTTAAAGCATGTATAATAGATTTAATAATGATATCTCAGGATTTTAAAAGAAAAATATGACAGCCAGAATAGACAAAATTATTAGTTTTGTGCTGGAGCTATCTGTATTGCTGAATGGTTAAAAGATTTAGTACAGATTTCCTCTGGGAATATCACTTGCTTTGCTTCTTATTTACTAATAGTAAAAGTCTCCTTCCCTCCTTCTACCTGACTTGTTTGTGATATTTACTACTGTAAATTGAGTTTCATACAATGCAAACCCTCTCTAAACTTTTTGGGTTTCTCTTCTAATTACTTTTGGAGTATTTGTTTAAATAACTGTATTTAAAGTATATTTTCCTCTGTCAAGATAGATTCTATCTTTCATGTTTTATATGCCTCTCTTATTTTCCTTAAAACATTATATCTATTATAATACTTAACAGCATTTAAAGACTAATTAGTTTAATTTGCAAAAAGGCCCTATCAGCATGATATTTTAATATAATTTTCTATATAGCCTGTCTGATGAAAAGACCATGTGCCATGCAAAATAATATGCATACATTTAAATGTAATATTTCTAAAACTGGATTAAATAAAGATACATTAGAATTGTAACTGCAGAACAAGCTCAAACTAGCCTTATCCTATTTGGAACAAGATACTCAGTTTTTTTGTTTGTGTTTTCAAGGAAAACAGTAAATCTGTAAGTCATGAAGCCAAAGCACGCACAGAAGAGAGAATTTTTACTTTCAATAACACCCAGAACCAAGATTTTGCCCCACTGCACCCACGGAACCGGAGAGCTGGGACTTCGCTAGACTCCATCACAGGAACACTTTCAGAAGAGAGAGTCCTTAGTACAGGAAAACCTAGTGCTGAAGCCTTCCAATTGAAATTTGCCCTGCCAGCACTTCTGCATTCCTGTCTATCCTTCCCTAATCCCTTAAATTCTACCCCACACTCTCCCTAGGGGAGACAGTGTTGAGCCTTGCCTCCAGTCAACTCCGGTCACAAAGTTTTTGTTGTCTCAAAAGCTGATGTTCCAGTATGGGTCCCTACGCACGTTGGGCAGCAAGCCCTTGCTTGGTAATAGAAGCTGGACGACTTTATCTTCTGAGGTGTCTGGAAGCACCATGCTAAGAAACATTAGCACTGGTAAGGCCCCACTGATGTCCACTGTTTTGAATAAATTTTTTCAATTTCTACACAAGTTGTCACATTTAAAAAAAATGAAAAATCAACTCAAAAACACATGAAAGCATTTTAAGTAATGAAAAATCTTTAAAATATATGCATACCATGATTTTTCATCTCCAGGCCCTTGCAGAGGCTTCTTTATTTATGAAAACGCTCCCCCTTTTCTGTTACCTGACAATTTTTTTTTTTTTATGTTTTAGCAGGCCAAAGGCTTCCTTCTCTCCCTAATTCACAGAATAAACAAATTAATCCCTCTCTGTGCTGACTTTCTCATGATTACTATATTGTACTGATTTTTTTTTTTCTAAAAACTTGTCACTCATTTTATTATACTACTCATTATATAGCAATTGTTTTTCGGCCTTACTGTGACCTACACTGGCCTGATGGTAGTACTTGATTCTAGTGGCTGATTGATTCAAACAGTTGACATATAACCAAGGTTAATTATAATCTCTCTCTCCCTCTCCCTCTCTCTAATTTGAATGGAAGAAGATATTCCATTTCCTCTTGTGTTACCAAGAACTTTTACCATCTCTTCTTTTCTACAGGCTGACAAGTGGAAAACCCTAGTCAGCAATAGGACAGAAATGAATTTGTATGCACAGTAAAATTAATGTGAAGAGAAGGTGAGGAAAAAACCTTCCAGAGACATCGAAGCTCTTGGTTTAAGTATTTCCAAAGTGTACCTTTGCTCTTCATAATCATACAAGCCTATTAATCTCCATTTATGCTAAGATGGGTAAATATCACTTGGCACTTAACACACATACCTATGTTAAGATTTAGATTTAGTACTGGTAAAATTTAATTCAGCCAATTAACAGTTGATTAAACTCATTTTAACCTTATTTTCCATATGATTACATTCTAAGACACTAAAGCAGAGGTTGTTCTGTTTTGAGTTTCTTTGGATATTGAGTAGGAAATAAAATTATTTCATTATTCATAAAAGAAAAATAGAGGGAAAAATATATAGTTCAATACATAACAATTAGGAGTTCAAGTTCATGAAGGCTAAAATCTAAAAAAAAAAAGACGTAGAAGGAAAAGAGAAGCCTTTTTGTTCCTTCTGTATGCTCCCTCTCTCTCTGTAATTATGTACATAAGGAAGTTCCATTACGAAAAAAAAAAAAAACAAGATGCCAACAAAGAATATAGTAAAGTTGTTGGTGTTTGTACATTTTAAATTAAACTATCTTTGTTATTTTAGTGAGAAGGACATTTCAATTTCTTATACACTAATTGTGGATAGGAAGTTATAAATGGTGAAATCAATTACACTTGGCTTTACCATCTGGAGAGCTAAGTATTTTAGTTAGTTTTCTCTGGCATATGCACTTTTCTCTTTTACAAGTCATCGGGATCCTATGCGTTACACTGAAATAAAAAAAGAGCTTTATTGTATCGTCCCCTAGTGTCTACCCAGTATGAATTCTTCTCAAGTGGGCTGGCATTTTCTTCTAGATCAGTTAACAAACATCATATTGTCACAGAACAGGGAGTCATCACTAAAGAGTTAATTTCGGTATAATTTTTAGATTGAATGTTCTGCTCTCTTAAAGCCTAATTTACAATCCCACTGTAATCATACTATAAGAGTGAGCACTGACTCCCCAAGGAGACAGCAAAATAGAAACACATTGTGTATTCTTATTTAGAAGCAGGAAACCAGGGAGACACAGACTCATAGAAACACGTCCACATGGTTGCACACACAAGCTGACTAAGATATTTTCTTTGTACTCCATAATAGATTTTGCATAATGTGGCTGTCTAGGCAACAGAGGACAACAGAACTTCACAAATAATCAAAGTGAAGGATAGTGGCAAATGTACTGAGAAAATAAAATTCACTGAGTAAAACTGTAATGGCATAAGTTTGGCACCTCTATAAAACTGTCTTTCTTTTTAAGTTGTTCATCCTTTTATCAGTCAGTCCCATTCTAAACCATTTGCTGATGTGATTTGCCTTTCAATCAGCCTGAGGGTGCTCATTTGTAAAGGGTGGTAGTGGGGGGTGGTGACCTGAAGAGAAGTTCATGAGAGAAATCATCTGAAACTACTATCAGGATTCTGCAGGCCAAAAATTAAGAAAAAGTTTCTAATAATTCACTACTACTACCTTCTAAGCTCTATTATCTATTTGATCTTATAAATCCAGGCTTTATTAAGTGACAGAGAAGGCAAGTAAGTAATTTTTCCAGTTCATATTTTTCTAAGAGTTGTATCTTTTTCTTTTCTCTTCTTTTTTCCTCTTCTTTTTTTCTCTTCTTTTTTTCCTTTTCTTTTCTTTTTTTTTCTTTTCTTTTCTCTTCTCTTCTAGCTAGAAGAGAAAATATGGCTGTTTTCAAAGACACATTCTAACAGCTAATCACATAGATGAAGACATCCTTGCTGAAGAGCAAGTTAAAGACTTTGTAAAAGTTAAAGACTTGACAGTTCAGATTCTGTGACTGAGATGAAACCATCACAACTCTTGAATCAACCATAAGATTGTCAAGAGGTTTAAGTTTGAGGCTCTGATGCCTTTCAGTGTTGACAGAATTTTGTAAAACAACCTGAACCTGCATATGTCAAGATACAGTATATGTGCAGGATTCTGTAGTAGACTTTGTGTATATTTGGCCAAGGTTGTTCAAAGCTAAGATCTTGAACAACGGCAAAGTTTCCTCTTATATTTTACTTTTGACCAAAATTAACACAAACTAATACCTCACTTCCATCACCAATTTCCCTAAATCTCTGTATTAAAAGTATCTCATGAATAATAATTTGTCACATTTTTTTTTCTATAAAATGGAGAATAAAAACCTGGCTCTGAGAATTTATACAAACAATCTGCATCATGTTGAGTATATTTTCAGAGGAAAGTTTCAAAAGGAAACTTCCCCTAGGGAAATGAAAATTCTAGTTCAATCTCTTATAAGGATATTTTTGGCAGGAAAAATGGTGGTTGTGCTACTCATGATGCAATTGAATCCACATGAGCAGCTCATTAATGGGATACTGGGTTAATTGACATGACAAGCATATAATCAACCAGAAAGTGCTTATCTTTTGCTGACATGGTATGGTAGTTGGCTCAGTGCTTTCAGTCTTTTGTTCTGTGGACCCTGAGAAAGAAGACACCTACTGAGAAGGGCTCCTGGTGGCTAACTGGGCTCAAATTTAAAAGCAGAGCCTAGCAGCTATTTCTAAACCGGGGCCTTACACAAACTGTAGTTCAGGGAGAAGCCCACACTAAGCTGCCTGTCTCCCACACTGAACTGCTTGCCAGCACTGTGTTCCTGCCATCTGAGCCAGCCCTTATAAAGGAATTCCTAGAACAGCATTTCAACCAATAAGACTGAGATTTTTCTCTGTCCAATTGGAACTGTACAGCTCTATCTCTATCAGCATCTTCGCTGACCAATCAGAGACTCTCCATTCTGAATAATCAGGACGAGATATGGCTTTTTGAACCAATCAAACTTCAAGGATTTGAAGTCCTCATTTGCATGAGGATGAATAGATCAGGGACCAGAGATGGGGACTTCTGTCTATTTAAGTCAGCTCCTCTCTGGCTCAAAGAGCGCATTTTCCCTTCCACTGAAGATTGAAGATTGTGTTCCCCTGGCTGAAGCTGAAACACCAAAGATGAAACACCAAAGATATCTCCCCAGACCAGAGAAGAGAAGAGCAGGCAGAGTACAACAGGGAAGAGCAGAGCAGGTCTAGCCAGAGAAGGGCCTGGCCCCAGGGCCACCTCGCAGCCGATGATGCTTCAAAATTGAGCTGATGCTAATAAGCTGTTACACAGTCTCTGTATCACAGTTGAGCTGTTTGTACTGAATAGTGTCTTTCTTCACTGCACCCCAAATTGGGATCCCTGTTAACGCTGAACTGGTGCCAGTGAGCATCAGTTGACAGTTCTAATTTGGCTGTAAATCAACCGGATTGTATAACACTGGGATTTTTGCATTTTGTGGTCTTGTAATGGTAATCATAAAAGCTATTGGAATTCCAACCTAGGCCTCATTTATACGAGTTGAAAAAAAGTCTATGTATTAAAACATTTCAAGGCAAATGAATATACACACTCCTCCCATTTTATCTAGTCTATTGAAAAGTCGATGTTTCTTATATGATTATAACATTGAAGCACATATTTCCTAAAATATAGGAAAATTAAAAAGTACTACCATTAGATAGTAAAATAGAGCATCGGCATGATCCAGGAGTAAATAAACCATAATATATTATAATATTTAGGTAAAAATTTATATGAAAATAATAGTATTTTTGAAAAGAGTGCTGAAAGAGGTAATGGGAAAGTGATTAACCATAGGTAGAGAGACACAGGAGGCAATAGGGAGGGGATAAAAGGAACAGTACACAGAAAAAGAACATTTTAGTATCATTGAGGACAGTCAATAAGTTTTGACTGGGGCGGAGCAGCATATTCATTTATTCATTTACTAAACAAAAAATGCTGAGTGCCTGTCATGTTCTAGGCACTTTACTGTTTAGAGTTGTCAGATAAAATACAGAATACCCAGTTAAATTTGTTTCAGATAAATGACAAATATGTTTTTTAGAATATGTATGACCCTTGCAATAATTGGAACATGTTTATACTAAGAACATATTTGTTGTTTATCTTATAAGGACGTTTAAATGGATGTCTTTTATTTGCTAAATCTGATGATCCTAAATAGATTTGTAGATAGACAGAACTGTTGATAGAACAACATGACAGAACTCAGAAACAGATGTAAGAGAATAAACAATTTTTTTAAATCGCTAGAACTTATATACTTAAAATATTAATGAAATGAAGGGAGACATTTTTAGGGAATTAAGTGGCTTGACTCACTACTTTAAATTTTATTTAAACTTTCCAAAAAATCTACTTCTGATCATCCCTGCAATCACAGACTGCCTTTGTCATCTAGAGGAGGCTGTCTCAAATATAATCCATAGCAAATCCATAAAAACAGCTCTTTAATGAACATCCCAGTTACTTAAAATGAGAAGTATATTACCAATGCATATTTTAACAGCCTTCCTTGAAATCCACAATCAAAATTCTGAGTGTTTATGCTCATCTTAATATGAATAATGAACTAAATTTGGATTAATAAAGTTATTTCCCATATAATTCAAAAAATTTTCCTTGTTTTCTGCATAAATTTATAACATCTTTATTGATAAATTATTGGTTAATACTGCATTTGGTAATAAGTAACAGAACAGTTTTTTAATGATTTTAAATAGTATGTTTTGTTTTGTTTTCTCTCTCCCTCATATAAGCACAGTTGAGACAAAAACATTCTCTTTCTGCTCTGTTTTCTTCAAGTTTGCTTTTCATTTTCATGGTTTCAAAATGTCTGCTGCAGCTTCAGGCATTGCACCTGCATATCTGGAAGGAATAAGGAAGGAACTCAAAAGATATTATCTTAAGAGGCATTAATATTGTATGTATGATTTATTAATTTTTTCATTGAGTTAAAATTTACATAAAAATTATTCACTTTATAGTATACAGTTCAGTGGCATTTAGTACATTTACAATATTATGTAATCATCATCTCTATCTAGTTGCATAATATTTTCACTGCCACACAAGTAAACCTCATATTTAGTAAGCAGTCACTTCCTCGCCCTTGGCAAGCACTAATCTGCTTTTTGTCTCTATGAATTTACCTATTCTGTATTTTTCATGTGTATGGAATCATGCACATCGTGACCTTTTGTGTCTGGCTCTTTTACTTAGCATAATGTTTTTGAAGTTAATCTATATCGTAGCATGTATCAGTACTTCATTCTTTTTTATGGCTAAAATTGTATGGATTTGTCACTTTTTATTTTTGCATTCATTAGTACATTTGGGTTGCTTCTACCTTTTTGGCTATTGATGCTAGTGCTACTATGAATATTCTTGTACAAATATTTGTTTGGATATCAGTTTTCACTTTTTCAGGGTATGTACTTAGGAGAAGAATTGCTGGCTTACATGAGAATTCAATGGTTAACTTTTTGAGGCTCTGCCAAACTGTTTTACACAGACTATGATATTTTATATACCCATCATCAATGAACGTGATTTTCAGTTTCTCCATACCCTTGCCAATACTTGTTAGTTTCTTTTTCTTTTATTATAGCCATTCCAATGTGCGTGAAGTGGTAACTCATTGTGACTTCAATTTCCATAATGCTACTAACTAATGTTGAGCATCTTTTCCTGTGTTTGTTATCTATTTACATATCTTCTTGGGAGAAATGTTGATTCAAGTCTTTCCCTCACTTTTAATTTTCCTTTTGTAGTTAAGCTGTGTGTGTGTGTGTGTGTGTGTGTGTGTGTTTGCATATTCTTGATGCTACTCAACAGGTATATGATTTGCAATTTTTTTCATTCTGTAGGTTGTATTTTCACTTCCTTGATGTTGTCCTTTGATGCACAAAAGTTTTATTTTATAATTTTTATAAAGTGTTTACTGTTTTTTCTTTTGTTGCTTGTGCTTTTGATGTCATTTCTTAGACTCTACTGCCAAATCCAAGGTCACGAGGATTTACCCCTATATTTTCTTCTAAGAGTTACATAAGATTAACTCTTACACTTAGGTCTTTGATCCATTTTGAGTTGACTTCTGTATATGTTGTGAAACAGAGGTTTATCTTTCTTCTTTTGCATGCACATATCAAGTCGTTCAAGAACCATTTGTTGAAGAGACTATTCTTTCCTCATTGAATGGTCTTGGCATCCATGTTGAAAATCAGTTGACTATAGATATATGGGTTTATTTGTGAACTCTCAATTCTATTCCACTGATCTATATGTCCAGAGTTAACTGTTTAGATCACTTTAGCTTTGCAGTAAGTTTTGGAATTAATCATCCAATTCTGTTTTTCTTTTCCAGATTGCTTTGTCTATTCTCGGTCTCTTGTAATTCCATATGAATTTTACTACCAGTACTTTTTTTTTTTTTTTGGTGAGTGGATTTTGATAGTGACTGTATTGTCTTTAGATCACTTTGAATAGTATTGACATCTTGATAATTAAGTCTTCCATTCTATGAACGCAAGATGTCTTTCCATGAGACATTAATTTTTAAATCCTTCCCAGCCATTCATATCTACATATTATTGACTACTACCTTCTCATTCCCTAAAACTAAAAGGAAACTTAAAGATTAAGTTCAGTCCTGCACGCCCTTAAAAAGAGAGAGCTTAGTTATGATGAAGAAATGTGAAATGGGTACTGGAGATTAGCAATTAGCAGTGTCTACGATACCTCATAATAACCAAATTGATACAGAATTGATAGTTTCTAGTTTCATAATCATATTTTTAAAGAAATGCAAATTGGTAGACCCGTTAAGGATCAGATTAACTAAAATTGCAGAGAGCTGAGAACCACTCTACAAAGAGCCATGACTGTTGCAGAAGCATTTACATAAGGTTCCTCATGTCATGGAAGATGGATTCTCAGAGACAAAGACCTCAAGAGATAAGAAGGAGGCCTGGTCCTGGAAACTGACATCAATACTGCCACCTTCTTTTGGTCAAAGCACTCATACAGCCTGTATAGATTAAAGACAAAGAGAAAGAGAGGCCACTTCCAGATGGGAGAAGTATTAAAGTATTTACAGCTATGTGGAGGCCACTAAAATCCACACTCCAGCACAAGTTTTTATATTCTTTACACATACAAAATATCCCACTACCAAGACCCTAGAAAGTTTAAGCTATTATATCAGGATTCGCTAAACCCCAGGCTGCAGACCGGTACTGGTCTGAGGCCTGTTTGGAACCCGAGCTACCCAGCAGAAGGTTAGAGGCAGGCAAGCAAGCAAAACTTCATCTGTATTTGAAGCCACTCCCCAGTGCTAGCATCACCGCCTCAGCTCCACCTCAGATCATCAGGCATTAGATTGATAGGAGCACCGGTCCCTGGTGCCAAAAAGTTTGGGGATAGCTGTATTATAGGTACGAGATCAGGCATAAGGTACAAGATCTCATCATCTAAATCAAGTATAGGAATAAATGAGGTTTCTCAAGTTCGGTTATTTTAAAACTGAAGACCTGTGAACTGAAAAGATAGGCTATCAGCCTAAGATTTTCTGTGGATTTAACATAGGATATCACTGTTTCATAATACATTTAATCTTACCCGAAAGTTATTTCTTACTTTAAGAATCATTTTCTGGAGGAACCTAGAAATGAAAAACAACTTCATTTTCAAATCCAGAATTTCCTGCTCCTTTATATTTTTTCTAATTGCTACTCAAAATTCTAATAGTTCCTTTTTTAAATTAATCTCTTTTCCTATACTTTATCATAGATGGCCAGTAGAAGCCAGATGTCACGTCCTATATTGCTCCTGAAAAATCTCTTCAGCTACACTAGCTACTTAATTAGATGCCCTTTATATTTTCCACATTCCTGTAGGTGACATTATTGCCAAATTTGCCATCATTACATAACAAATATCCCTTTCCTCTAGTTTAACATTCTCTCACTATCCTTCAAGCCTTGAAGTCTCTGCTTTAATTTATAGTCTCCTCAAAGCCCTTCCAGCCTCTGCTCTGTGGCTAGTCAGAAAGCCATTGTCATGTGCCTAAGGCTTTTAGTATGTAGTACTCTACTTCCAGATAGGATTTCCATTTAAGTTTTAAATTGCTATGTAATAAACTACTTTGTAACTTAGTGGCTTAAAGCATCATTTTATTTGTGAGTCGGGAATTTGGAAAGGGTTGGCTGGATATTTTTTCTCTAAACCATATGGTGTTAAGTGGAGTGGCTAGGGCTGAAGAATCCACTTTTCAGGTTCCTTTCTTACTCACATGTCTAGCACTTGGGCTGTGATGCTAGCAGAAGATGCTGGAAGCTCAACTTGGGCTGTTGAAAAGAGTGCCTACATAAGGTTTCTCCATATGTCTTGAGTTTCTCAAAGCATTTGTAATCAGTTTCCAAAAGGAATTAAACCATAAGCAAACATTTCTAAAGTAGATGTAGAAGCAGCCAGTCTCCAATGGAATTAGCCCCAAAACAGGTACAAAAATCATTCTGCCACATTTACTTGTTGAAGGAACGTGAGAATGAGACATAGTAGACCTGATCTCTAACTGGGAGGCATGTCAATGAACATGTGGCTATCATCCATCTTTAATATGTCACTGGTAAAATTTACTAAAGCTGGACATAGTCACATCTTCTAACTCAACAGGCTCTCACTTCTAGTATATTCCATTAAGTATATATCAATATATATAT
>NW_006441953.1:12177546-12197117 GCF_000325575.1 Pteropus alecto | reverse complement strand
TACACACACACACACACACACACACATACATACAGATATATGTTCTCCAAAAACATATACTGGAAGGTTCATAATAGTACTGTTTATAATTGAACAAAAAAAAGAAAAGTATTCAAATGCCTATTAACAGTAGTAGAATTGATAAAGAAATTTTGATATATTCACAAAGATATACTATATAAAATTCAGCACTTACTAAACTACAACTACACAAATAAATGTGGATAAAAATTATAAACATGGAGTAAAATCCCAAAAGAAAAAATACGCATCATTCCATTTGTTTAAACGAACAAAGAGGCAAACCAAATCTGTTAGGTCAGATGTTGATATAACATGAGAGAGAGGTTGAGATTCTGAGATGTTCACATGCTCATTTTCTTGGTTTTATTTCTGGTTGAGAGTTATGCTCAGTTTGTGATAATATATGTATATTTTTTCTTGTGTATTCTACTACAATAATAAGTTAACAAAAAAGAATGAAAAAATTGACACTCAGTTTTCTATTGCTATTATAACAAATTAACAAAACTTTAGATTAGAACAACATATATTTATTATCCTAGAGTTTTGGAGGTTGAAAGTATTAAATGAGTCTTACTAGGCTAAATCGGTGTTGGCAGGGCTGCTTTCCTTCTGGAGGCTCTATGGGAAGATTGTGTGTTTGCCTTATTCAGGTTTTAGAGACCACCTTTATTTCTTGGCTCATGGCCTAGTTCCCTATTTTCAAAGAGAACAGCATAACATTTTCAAATCTTTCTGTGACTGAGTCTCCTACCTTCTGATTATCTGGATTGGGTCCACTCAAAGATAATCCAGGATAATCTTTCTATCTAAAATTCCATAATTTAATCATATCTACAAAGTCTCAGTGTCAAGTAACAAATTCACTGGTTCCAGGCATTAGAACATGGACCTTTGAGGAGAGCCATTTTTCTGCCTACTATACATATAGTTACCTCTAATTTACATTCACAGTTTTTTTTCTGACTTTTCACCATTTCCTATTTGTATTTTTTCTTTCATAATGAAAACTTTGGTTCCATTTATCAAATGAGCCCATAAAATACTTTCCCTCGAATAATTCTTTGTGTTATTAAATAAGAAAATTTATAAATAAATTGGGCAGTGTTCAATAAATATCAGTTTATTTTGTAGTCATTGTAAAATTATGTGTTGTGACAAAATGGCCCCTGTATCAGCTGATATCAAGGGCAGGGAATGAATGAACAAACAAAAACAAACAAACAAACAAAAGGTACGGTCTAGCTATTTGAAATAGGGAATTATGTAATGCATGAAATCATGTGCTTATATAGGTTATTTCAAGAGAAGTATGGGCAGGTCCCTGGCTGAACCTCGTGAATTTATTTCCATAAAAATAGACAATGAATCGATGAGAGTTAGTACTATCTCTGAATAGAATAGAGCTAAGTCAAGAAGACAGTGGAATTCAACTGCTGCCTCATTTTGCTCTTGGCCTTTTTGCCAATGGCCACTGCCAAGAGACACAAGAAAAGAGCGTCCTAGCTTCTGCCTTTCACATTTACACAGAAGCAGATAATTGGTAAGATGGCTGCAAGTGAGTCTAGGATATGTGCTTTTACTTCCACTACTTTCCAACCAAATGGGGAGCAGAATAGATTTTGCCTGCAAAATATGCTTCATAACACTATATTCTAAAAGAGTTTTAGTAGAGGAGTTTCCTACATTTTCTACCATTTGATAATACCTCTAAATTTCTGCCAACACCATCGAGACACCATTCCGACGTTCGCCACTCTGAGTCAACTTTGCTGGATTGTAAACAATCCACTATCCCAGTGACTTAACCACAACAAAGTTTTTCTTCTGGCTCTCATCGCATGTCAGCAGCAGCTCTACTCTCTGACTCCTCCATCCACTGTGACCAGTTATGACTCTATTATTATTTTGGTTAGCTCTGGCCTCTGAACCTTCTTTATTCAAGGATCCAGCCTAAAGTAACAATCACTTTAGAACATGCTAAAGAGAACTCTTTAGAGTGCTGTTCAAAATATAACTCAAAGTTTCCTCTTAGAACTTGCATGCATTACTTCAACTCATATTCTATTGGTTAACTAAGTCATATGGACCAGGCACAGGTGCATGGGGTAGGAATTATAACTTTTCCTGCACAATTCTGGCTTCCACAACAAACGCTGGCTTCGGGGAAGTCTAATTCTTCTCTATTTCCTGCTTTTGATTTTTCTTATCTCTCCTTATAATAAATTACCTCAACTTAAGTTAGCTTAAATGTGTCTATATTTCTTACATAGGAATGTAGGTAAATTAAAAAAAATATTTGAAGTTATCACATATATGATTTATGATTTAAACCCATTAAATAGTGTTTGGTATGCTAGGAAATGCTCAATAAAAACTGTATAACTATCTGCCAAAGAGAAATAATATCATTTTGTTGTGACAAAAATACATTGGAAGGATCCTATTATTATACTAATTTCAAATACATGAAAATTTAGGCTTAAGAAGTTTTAAAAATGTGCTGAGATCTCAGCCAACACCAGTGGTAGGATCTGAACTGAGGCAATCTGACTCAGAAATTATATATGTAACTAAGTACTATGCATCTAATTGAAATAAAGAAACATTGTGTTTAAGAGAATATACTGAACGTCAATGATACATATTAGTTCAATTCATAGGATGTACTTGTAATGAATACAGCTATAGTTATATAAAGTTAAATGTTCAAGGAATTGTTAATGTATTTATGTATGCTATCTTTTTAACTGCATATTTTCTTGCAGTTGTTCTTAATGTGACAGTTTGTAAGAGTAATGGAGTATAAATAGATTTTTGTAAATATGGCCACAATAAAGTCTCCTGAACCAGTGTTCATGCCTTTGTGTAATTAACTTTGATTCTCTTCCCATCAAGAGTTGCTGTCTTTTTTAACCCTAGAATTCAGGCTTGGGAAATGAAGTTAATCAATAGGAGTGCTGTAGCAACATTTCTAAATGTGATGTCATTAGTTCTATATAAAAGCAAAAGCTTGTAAAGGAAAGTCACACTTATACATTGCTATTTTTAAGGTTCAGACAATTATAGGTGCTACACAGCAAACTGAGAATATTTTTAAAGAAAATAAGAGTTAAATGGCAAGAAAGGGTCTTAATGTATACCACGCTAAACAAAGTTAAATGTTGTCCCAACAATTTTGAATCTATCCAAAGTGTTTATTTTATATCTCCTTTTTTCATGTAGCAGAATATTTTTGTAGATTTAGTTTAAGTTACCTTATAGATAATAGTTTAGCTTTGTTTAATTTTTCCCAAATTAAAGGAATAATAATAATAGTAGTAATAGTAGTAGTAGTAGTAGTAGTAGTAGTAGTAGTAGTAATAAATCAGAGCTAAATCAAGTGCTCCTTTCCACAGTCAAATAATGACTGACTTTGAAAACTGTAATTTAATAAAAATAGAGGTCACAGACTGCAAGATATGTTCTATCTCTCAATGGATCAGTTAAAAATGACATTACGACTAGAGATATTTCTAGTGATGGCAAACAAACAAAACAAAATAAGAAATCTAATAGTACAAAGGGAATGCATTAAGTTTTATATGACTGACATTTTAAAAATAATACCCTTTACCAAAATTTATAAAACTTATTTCAGTTATGTGTGCAAAGAGTTAATAATATTGGTGTAAACATTTGGCCTATATATTTAAAAAAAAAATCAAATAAGTCACATACACCTTTTGCAAATATCCAAGTATACATAAATTTACCTATTTATCCAATAATTCTGTTTATGGAATTTATATCAAACATATGCTGTCAAAAATATGAAAAGACATGCACAGAAGGCTATTTGTTGCGGCCTTATTTATAATAGCAAAAAGCTAGAGAAAACTCAAATGTTCATGGATAGGTGACTGATTTAATTAACTAAGAAAGTCCATATAATCAAGCACTACATAACTGAAACAAGGAATGAAAATGTATCTATATTCTATAAAGAAGGAATTAACTTAGATATATTGTTAATTTGGTAAATAGAAAATGGTAAATAGAAAGTGAAATACATATATTTGCATATGCTTTTTCTTGAGGTCTAGAAAAATTAAAAAGTGCTAACTAAAGAAGCTCCCATGTAAACTAATATCTGTATTATTATTAAAAAATCATAGAAGGATAATCACATTTTAAAAATATTTGCTGGCAGGTAAGGAAAGAAATAGATTAGAAAGAGTAAGATTAAAACCTAGCCTTCTATGAATGTAAATTATATTATAAATATGACTTAGAAAACATGCAATTATTTTGTATAATTATAAAACAAAATTTTTAGAAAAGCATTTCCTAAAAATTGAAATTGAAACAAATGAAATTGTATACAGTTATAAACTTGTGACATAATCACACATAATGGAACTATTTTAAGTGACATTAAAACACAATAATTTGATTATGCATCCTCGTGGGATATGTCCTCAGTATTTAAAAAAACATTAAAAACAATGTTTACATTAATATCTGTTATTACATTCATATTTACACTAATAATTTGCACATGAGATCTTGTTCCTTTTGTTTTCATTTCTTACTCTCATTATAACCGTCTCAATGGAACAAGCTCTGAGCAAGGGTGCTCCCAATAGTATATTTGCTTAGCTTCACAGAAGGCTACGAGATGAGAGATATGTCAGGTAAAGTATCATGATGTCCTCAGGCAAAATATCATGATGTCCTCCAAAGTACAAAGCTTTTTTTGGTTTTTTAGAGAGTGTATGTGGCTGCCATGGACAAGAGCCAGATACATGGGGTCACCTTAGACACAGAGGCTATGTCCTTTGTTTCCATCTAGACTTGCAGAACTGTTCTAGTTATAGAAGCCTAGGCCTCCATGCCATCCCATAGCTTTTGCTCTAATGATGCTTTTTTCGAAAACTAAATATATATATTAAGTTTCTCATTTGTACATTTTAGTATGTGTAATTTATTGAAATTTACTTTTAAATAGACTTCAAAAATCTGTAAAAAAATTACACAAATTGCAAAAGAATAAGTATACAATAAGCCTCTGTGTAGAATGAACATTATTATAAATATATATCTACATATCTATTATCTATTGTTTAGATTTATGCTGTTAGGCTGTAAGCAAAAAATGGTGAGAAATTTAAAGAGAAAATCTACTTTTGTGTGGCTTTCAATATACTAAGGTAACTATATAACATTCAATAATAATTAGGATTAATTATAATAACAGTTGTGAATTTTATGTCAGTTGTTCTGGGAAGGCCTAGAAAAGACAACTATTTGTAGCAAGTTATAAATCATTTCTCTAAAAAAAAGTGTATTTAAGTCATGACCTGGAGAATAAGGAGTAATAGTCGGTAATATCATTAGTTTCAATGCTACCTTAAGAAAGAATTTATACAGGGCAAGACATTTACTCATCAATGTCTCAGAAATATTTTTAAGTCTGCACTATAGAGAACAGATTAAAAGGTGGTAGGAATATAGACATTTATAGTTGGCAGAACTTTTGCAGTATTATAGGTGAAAAGTGATGGTGTCTTGAATTAATTAGCATAGTAGAGAAAGAAAAAAGATAAACTATAGAGACATACAGTGGTGGTAGGGTTTGTAAGACTGGTGATTTGTGGACTATGGGGAGTGAGGGAGAAGAAAGAGTCACAGACTAACGTTTCTGGGCATTCCCTAATATAGAGGAAACTATGGGAAAAATAAACAGGGGAGAGAAAGAAAGTAAAGGTTTTATAGTGACAGAGAATCCAGATGTGGATGTGTTGAGTTTAAGATGCATTGAAACTACTGAACATTTATTTGATAGTTGAGTATTGGGGATTTGAGCTTGAATGGAGAAGAAGACAGAGATACAGTGAAAAACTTCAGAGCTTCTGTATCAGGGAAGTCAAGGGATAAAAATGTTTTAAAAAAGAGCTGCTAAGAGTGACAAAAGCCCTGAATTCATTTTGTTCTGTGGTCCAAATAACATCTGCATATAATCATATCTGCATATATCTGAACTAACTTGTGTGCAGAGGTTGATATAACTTTATTTAGAAAAATACAACGTTAAAAACAATAAAAAATTCGTATTTTAACATGGAAAAACTTTTTTCAGTCCTTCATCTAATTTTATTTTCTCCCTCAACCATAAAATGAGATTCAAATTTTGTTTTAACTGGAAGGTCTGTAAACACAGGCTTATCTGGCCCACTTTAGAGGCAAGACAAACAATGCTTCCTGAGATAGTCCCACCATGGACTCTCTGGTCATCCAACCCAAGGTGCTTTCTCGTCTGGCTTTTATCTTCACTGTACTGTACGGCCAATTCAACAAAAAGGCTTTGAAGTTGTTAAGACTGACAAAGGCCTAATGAAATAATATAAAAGGAAGAGTAGAGATATGGGTAGCTAATGTAGATAAGGTGCAATGGGAATATATCATTTCAACATTTAGAACTTTGAGAATGTTTAACTGTTGATGAGAAGAACATAGTTGAGGTTGATTACTATGACTTTATTATGATATCAACAAGCCTCAACTTATGCTTTTTTTCTAGCAGCTTTTAGAAGTCTGCAGGAAGGCAAAGAAAACCAGAACCTGAATGAAAGGTGTGTGTGTGTGTGTGTGTGTGTGTGTGTGTGTGTGTGCGCACGCGCGCGAGTGCGCACACGCACACATCTATATTTCCCTAGAAAGTTGTGATAGAAACTGAAGAGCAAGGAAACTGAAGGACAAAAGAGTCATGGAAAAGTTGAGTTATAATATGAAGTCACTTCCATAAGACAGAGATCTTGTTTATAAACATCTGAATTGAACCAGAGAGTAAAGTTATTAAATTATATTTCATACTCATGGACTCTCCAAGAGTGCCAAAGAGTTTGGCATGGGAAATTATCCAACCAAGAAAAGCACATGGAACAATATGAGAATTGACCTTGGGAAGAAACTGTGGCTGCTACCATTCTGCATTGGGTAGCTCATCAAATATATCGTTGGTTTTACAGATAAGTCAAAGGACTGGATAGCAAAATTTCTGACCCTGCTGTACTCTCAAAGCTGGGTATCTCCAATGCCTCCTTAAGAAAAGTTAACTTCTATGCACCTTTGCATTCTTACTTTTGAATCACAGGCCTGTCTATCTCTGGTCATATACTAGAAAGGCAAGTTTTGACTTCTAAATTGATAGACGTAAATCATAGTAGGAGAAATTTCCAAGTCCCCCCAAAAAGTTCAAAAGATGCTTCATGATCACCACATGAAAAATTTCTATTCTGCATGTCTATTCATATGTAAATTTCTAAATTTACTCTTATGTATTCTCAAAGATCAAGAAAACATTGCCTTCAGAGTGACGAATTCATCCTTTTCACTCTTCCCAGGATTTGCCACAGAGGTCTTTGCTAGCACCAATGTCAGAAAGACATACTTTGGGGTCCCTTGTTAGTAGAAAGATTCACAGATGCCTCTATGTTGACTCAGCTGTTTAAATACACATTTTCAAACAAAATATTTGCAGCATTGATGCTAAATTCCTCCTGACATTCACAATAATATTGAATTTGACTCAACCAAACAAGTGTAACAATATCTGGAACAAAAGTTTCATCTAGGGCTTATCTGGTTCGAGTGTTTAATACTCTTTTTTAGTTTTCTGTTTGAAAAAGAATTTTAGAAAGTATTGGTGATTGAAGTTGTGCAGCCATTAAATTCAAAAGGCATGCTACTACTATTTAAAGAATCTTCTAGCTTAATGTTAAATTGTCCTTAAAATAGATCTGGCTTAAGCCTGAAAAAGCTTTACAGTGTTCTCAGTCTCTGTAGAACATGTATCTCAAAGGCTGAAACTAAGTTACTATGACAATATCTTGAATAGTATTTAAATAAAAAAGTTTGAAATCTCAGAGAATATACAAGAAATTCCTATATCTCTTTGTTAATCATATATAAAAACAAAAGTAAGTTTAAAAAAAAAGACAAAAAGTTCAAAGTAATTGTTTTAGGTAAGCACACACAGAAACAGATACTTAGAGAAAATAACGAGATGCTAATAAAACCTAATTTTCCTCTATTTGTATTTATCTCTGTCATAGCTTTTAGAGAAGAATGTATCACATCACCATCTGATGTATACAGGTGTCTCTCCAATTTGTAACCTGAATGCTTTGATTAATGCCTGTCTTTATATCTGTGGTTCCTAGTGCTTAATAATATATCTCTTACTTAGTGAAGTTTTTATAAGTGTAAAAGGAAGACAGACATTAAAAACAGAAGAGAAGCACAAAGGAGGAATGCAAGTGATCTGGGACGAAATACATGTAGTAATATTTTCTCTTGTCCATCATATAAAGAGTTAAATATGCTAGTCATGTCATATAGCAAATACCAATATCACTGTTATTATGTTACTGGAATGAATGAATGTTGTTTCAAAAGAAATAAGCCTGTGACATATTAGCATATTTATAGATCCAAACTGAAACTGAGACTCGATATGTAAATGTACTTTGATTTTGGGGGACAGGCTATAATCATTGACTGAATTTATAGCCTAAAGAATGTTATTAGAGTGATGAGAAAATAGAAAATACATGGAAAAAAAAACAAAAGCATTTAGAATATAGATAAGAAATGAAAAGGAGAATCTGATAATGGTTCTTCATGTGAAATGGAGGAATAAACTTGAAAATACTTATGTTCAAACAGTGGTCCCACTTTCTGGTTGTATGACCTTGAATATGTTACCTAATTTTTCTGAAAGTCTTATTTCTCCTATGTAAAATGTGAGTATTAACAACTTCCAGATAGTTCTAAAGACTACATTAAAAACAACCAACCAACAGCTGGATAACATTTGGTGTATTAATTGATAATTTTAAGTATTTTTCTTTATACCTTGGTCTGAGTATCATTCAATCAATTAGACTTAATGACCCTCTGACTTCAAGTTGGGATGCTACTGGGGGGAAAAAGGTATTTACACTTCGAACAGATACATCCTTAGGAAACTTAGGGCAAAAGTAATAGAATTCATCCATGCATTCTTTAATTTAACAGATATTTATTTATTACCTACTGTGCTCCATATTTTTTCTTAATTAGGACACATCAGTGAAAAAGTAGCATAGCTACCTGCCCTACAGAGCTTTTAATACAGAGATAAAAGATAAAATATTAGCAGTATATATAGTAAAGTAAATTATATTTGAAAAATGGAGGAGGGAGCAGGATAAAGAAGATTTAAAGTTCCAGGTGGGAGGGAAACTTGTAGTATTAAATAGGGTAAGCAGGTGTAGACCTAATTGGGAAGATAAGATTTGAGCCAAGATTTCAAGAAAGTGATGGAATTAACCAAGTGAACACCTGGAGACTGAGTGATCCAGTAAGAAGAAATATCTAGAGAAAATATACTAAAATGGGGATATTTATAACATATTTTAGTTACAGGGAAGAAACTGGTATAACTGGAGATGAGTAAGCAATAAGTGAGAAGTAGATGAAGTCAAAGGTAATGGGGAATTTATCCCTTAGAAGTAATGAGGGTAGTTTTAGAAGGACTCTGTAGACCATTTCAATGACTTTGGCATTGCATTTGTTCAATGAGGAGCCATTGTGAGATGTTAGAAGAGGGCTATGATTCATTTAATCTGGTTGAAGAATAAAGAATAGATTTTAAGAGACCAAGCATGGAAGTAGAGGAATCTATTAGAAGGCTATTTGCACAATTCCAAGGGAGAAATAATGGTGGCCAGAGTGGTAGTTATACCACAGTGAGAAGTGACAGTATTTGGATGTATTCTGAATGCTGAGCAAATAAGACTTGTAATATATTTGACACAGGACATACCTGTGAGAGAAAAAAATCAAGAAAATCAAGAAAATCAAGAATGACTTCAAAAAGTTTGTTCTAAACAAGAGGAAAGATAGAGTTGTTGTTAATCAATTGAAGATCGGCAATTCGATCTTGGCCATGTAAGGATTGAGATATATATTAGATATCCAAGTGGAAAACACAGTAGTAGGAATATCAGAATATAGAACTGTACTGGAGAAAAAAATGGGACTTATCAATATATAGATGGAATTTAAAACCATGAAACTTGATTACATGATCAAAGAATTCCACCTCTAACATTAAGTTGTTAGAGAGGAGTATGGTAAATTATAAATGGTTCCAAGGTATGGGATCTAATGCCCAAATAAAAGAATGAGTTTGAGAGAGAATTATGGATAACCATGAACAAAGAAAGTGTTTGTAGATATTTTTGCAGATAGATGTGTTGACATGATCAGAGTCTATGGAACTGCTTCCAATTTTCTCAGTCAAGTACAAAGCAAGGGTATCAGCTGAGGATGAGTGTAAAAGGAAATACTGAGTGACTGACTGGAGAAGGAAAGGTGTGAAACTGTGATTCTTGATAATGAGAGAGTAAGTGAATTAGCAGAGTACAGCTAGAGAGCCAGGAAGTACTAAGAAACATGCAACATATTAGCTGAGACCCAGTCCATGTGGTTGTGTTTTCTCTCCAGTCATGTGATGCTGTGCAAGAGCTAACACTGAATAAAGAGTTAACAATTTATAACTATGGTTTCGATTTAGAAAAGTGTGTAGCACAAATGGGGCAAGAGAGTTCTGGTGAGGAATTAAGCAAAGGAGGGATCGTAAGGATTTGCTATGGAATTCTATTGGGTAAAGAGCGGAAGAGGACATCAAGGAGCAAGGTCATCTTTATCAATATCTATTTTTCTTTTTTTCTATCTCCATTTCTACCTCCATTTTTATCTCTATATCTATATTAACTACATTATCTCATAGGAGTAAACAATATAAAGGGAAGGGAAAAAACTAAGGGATCCTATTCTAGGTCACTCACACAGCCTGCTTTTTGCGCAATGATGGAGCCAATTAGTGATCAGAGGCAAGGCAGAGCAGGGCAGGGAATTAGAATATCTTCTTTTAGGTTCGAGGCATCCAAGAGAAGAAAGAACAGATGTTTCCCATAATAGAGATTCTTGGGAAATTGTAGCTTTCAGAGTGAAAAACTCAATTAATATATCTAGGCAGATAGGTCTTAGAAACCTCACCAACTTTTCTCTTACCCATGGTAGCAAGATGAATTTCAGGGCACCTGAGAGAAGCTTTATAATTGCTATGAAAAGCACTTAAACTGAAGCTGCCTCAAAGAAAAGAATTGAGGATTGATGCAGAACAGCAGGATCTGATGGGAGAAAAATATAAACAAAAGCAGACATTTCTATATGGACGAAACATCACCAGATTTCATTATCCATAGCTCTCATTTTCCATTTTTTTGTACTGCATAAGCTATCAGGAACTAAGATGTAGTTCAAGGGAAGATTAAGTTTCTTCCAATTAAAAACATCAGTATTTGGAACAGAACTTACATTTACTTATAAAAAAAGAAATAACAATTTTTGTATACCTTAATTAGTAGAGTGAAATCTATATCCATCACTAATACAGTAAAGCACCAACAATGCCATGTGCACTGCAGATGATCAAAAATGGGAAGTTCCTATGAGAGAGGACAATTAACAGCTTGGAAGAGAAAGTGGCAATCACAAATCTAATATAAAAAATGCTAAATAATTTAAACATATATTTTCCTATTGACTCCCTCATGGATATTGTATGGTATTAAGAGCAGACATTAATTTTCCCACTTTACTTAGTAAAGAGTAATGGTACAACACAGGATCTTCATTTCTACCTCACCACATACAACTAATTAGTAAAAGGTTAGAGGAAATACAATTTTCACTCCTACTCCCTACCCCTCCCTCAAAAAAAGAAAAAAGAAATTTTGAACAACCAAATGTGCCTCAGAAGAAAAAATATTTCTGATGAGACAAAATCTTCACAGTGTATCTTCAAGAAGAGGTAGCTAGGCTTTCTGACAGGAGTGGTATAGTAAAGATTGTTACATTGATTGGTATCTTCAAGAAGAGGTAGCTAGGCTTTCTGACAGGGGTGGTATAGTAAAGATTGTTACATTGATTGGTTAATTAGGGTTCTCCCGAGAAACAGAACCAATAGGAAAAATAGGTAGATAAGTAGATAGATGATAAACAGACAGACGGATGGATGGATAGATGGATGTATGGATAGACGGACAGATAGACAGATAAAAAGTAAATAAAATGGAATAAGTATTGCTAAGAGAATCACTTAAAATAGAGTCAGGAGCCCATTATGGAAGTGGAGCCCATGCAGCCTTTGCATACCCTGTGCCTCAGAGCTGCTCTTAAATTGCTAAATCTGTTGCTAAACTCAGCCCATAGGATCTTGGAATCATAAACATGCTGGAACAACTGGTACATGGACACATATGAACTTTATTTCCTTCCTTGTAGTTTTTATCTCCCTCATTTGCATATTAGAATTAACTCCTTTAAACTTATCAACAATCCATTTGCATGAAAAAATTACATTTTGTGGTTTTCGCCTTTATTCACCCTGCCTTTCCTTGTTCTCTCAAGGCACAGTTTGGGTTGCTTCCAGAATAAATCAGATTGCAATTCATTTGCTTAAATAAATGTGTTTTATTTTTTAGGACATTCTAAAACATTTTTTTTTTTTTGGTTGAATATATATATGTACTTATGTATTAGATAGAGAGATTTGTTTTAAGGAATTGTCTCACGTGATTATGAAGCTGGCGGGCTGGAGATTCAGGTGAGTTGAAATTGCAGTTTTGAGTCCAATGTCTAGGAACTCAGGTAGTAATTCCATTTTATAGTCTGGAGGCAGAATTTCTTTTTCTTCATGAAACCTCAGTCTTTTGTTCATCTGACTGGACAAGGCCCACCCACACCATGAAAGAAAATTTGCATTATTCAAAGTCTGCTGACTTAAATTTTAATCACGTTAAAACAAACAAACACACACACACACACAAACGTTCACAGCAACATCTAGACTGATGTTTGACTAAACAAGTGGGCTTGATTGTCTAGCCACGCTTACACATAAAATTAGCCATTGCAGTTAGGATACTGAACTACTTGACATTTAAAGTCACTTCTGATTTTATTTTTCAACATCTAACTTATTGTAGAAAATAGTACATAGGGGTGGTGCTTATAAAGTCCAATTTATTGCTACCTAAAAATGTAGACTTACATCACTCTTATTGAATATACTGAAGTCGAAAGATTAACTCAAAAATCAGAAGTCGGGAAGTCAGAAATTAGTGAGTCATATTTAACTCTTCCTTCTAATTCAAATGTCTCATCTAATCAATGACTTGTCATGGCTTTCTTCTTTATGGCTTTTAAATCATCCAAATTCTCTCTAACTCCACTGACCTCTAAAAGTAACTCAAGAACTACTATCGTTATCAAGGATAACTGGGACAGCATTTGACTTGCTCTATCTCCCTTCGATCTAATGTAATATCTTGATCAATATTTTCTCAATACTAAGGCAAGAATGTTATAAAATAAAAATGTGATTATATGTCTCTCTTTCAAAAAGTCAATGAAATCTCATCCCTCGAAAGATCAGGTGCCAAGTCCCAGTGTTTATTAACAGTCTGGCTCTGTATTTTGTCACATTTCTACTAGTACTCAACATTTTACCTACAAAGAATTATTGGTGGATCGGCTCTTTTCACAGAGTATTTCTACTGTCTGGAGTACCCATCAGTAGCTCCCCGCAAGGCTACTTTGTCTTTTTGCCTGATAAACTCTGATTAGGTAAGCCCAGAAGGGTGCTGAAAGTGAAGGTGCATTTTAATTTCATAGTTGATAGGTTTCTGCCACTGTCCTCTACAGTCTACTTTATTATTTGTTCAATAAGAGAAAAATAACATTTGATTTGCCAAAGACCCACTGAGTTTAGGGGGGAAAATATTCACTAATAACAAAAATATTAATCAGAATTAAGTATGTGATGGGGTTCAGTTGAAGACATTTATGCCTTCTGTTTTTAAACAGATGTATCCTCTTGTGGAAGAATAATGAACTTAAACTCAATCCTCAGGAAATTCTTGGTCAAATATTCTAGAGTTATTTTGACTTATTCTATGTCATTATTTGAGCAAATTATTAGAGAAAAAACATTGAAAATAAAGTGCTCCTTCTGGATGGGGAAACATTATTTCAATGACAATGCTTTTCTGCATTTGAATTTAATGAAAACATATTCATTAATTTTGATTGCTATTACTTAAATTGTCTAACATCGTTTTCCTGTGGCAGAATCAAATGGGTAATTTCAAACTAAAAATGGCATACAACACTGATTCGAGGATAGAAATATTGCTCAATCAATTTCTTCCTGTGCTTTCAAAAGTCAGTGAGCTCTACCATTTTAATACAATTCTTTCTAAATCAGATAAGAAGAATAGATTTTTTTCTTCGAATGTGTGAACCAAATGAGGGAATAAAGATTTAGTCATAGATTTTTCTGTACTGATACAAATATATGAATTAGTGGACAACACTTCCAAACATCTGCAGTTTCAGCCAACTTGTTCCATAGTATTAATAAAATTATAATTGTCATCAACTTATAGTATTTAGTAAAGAGATTTATCTTTGAATACAATTATCTAAGAATGTGTGCCAAGCAATTAGTCTATTTCCTCTTAGATGCATTCCCATCTCTTCCTCTTCTTGCTTTGCTTAGTACTATAGAACAAAATTTTCCAAGTGCTTTTGCCCTCTGACCAATGGTAGAAATCAGAAGAAATATAGGTTAAGTGCAGGAAAGCAGTAAGACTGTTTCTATGCTCTCTTTGTCTGCTTCCAGTGGCTTCAGTGGCATCAGCTGTTTCTTCCCATTATTCTCTCTCCTACAAAACAGCTGCTCCCTCTGTGCCTCAGCTCCTGCTGAGGGTTAGCCCCTGCTCTACAGCACCAGCTTCGGGGCTCTCAGAACATCATTTCTTTCAAGTGTCCCCCAGTCTTAGGAATGGTAGTGCTTCCTGTTATTTTTAATCTCTGCTTACTTTCTCATGAATTGGCTTCCTTTGGTCTTCAGTCATCCATGTAACCAATTCCCTGCTTTAAATTTTCTCTGTTTGAAACACTTAGATGGTTTTAAGTTTCGCTGCATACAAATACATTGCTGTTTCGTTTTCAGTCATAAAGAGATAAAGACTAGAGAAACTCTAAGGTGATTCTTTCTTCCTAAGACAGTGAATCTCTATGATAAAGCTGTACATCCAATTCAACCTCCCAAGATAAAAAATGTCCCATGTTCTTGGGAATTAAAACTTTTATGCTTCATGTTGCATATTAAGAAATCTACAAAGAAAATCTCATTATAATGCCCCTGAATGACACTTTAGTATTTTTTTCCCTCTGGGTGTTCAAAGTCAATTAATGTCATCAACTAATACATTTCTAGTGCCTTCTATTCACTTCATAAACACCATTCTATGTACTCACAATCCATAGATGTATAATGCACAATCTCTTCTCTCAAAGAGAGAAACATTAGAATAACAGAATAATAGATAGAATGGAGATTTATACGTGGTAATATAAGAACATATAAGAATAAAATCCAGCCAGGAGAAGCTTGTGGAGGTCTCACAAAAGAGTTAAATATAATTTTAAATATAATTCTGTAATCAATATCTATAACAAAAATCTCTATTTGTGAATTCTCTAGAATACATTTCTTGTATATTTCATATAATTCTATGGAACTCTGTAATGATTCATTCATCTGTTTACCTTAGTAACAAAAAAAGACCCAGTCCAGATCCTCACTGGCTCACTAACCTGTATAGGCAATAATCTGATAACAATTCCCACAATTTACTCTCTAAAATTCCTTTCCTATCAATAAATTTGTCTATATATTCATTTTTTAAATAGGTCCCTGCCACCTTTACCTTTTACTGTAACTTCACTGTTGGCTTTCCTCTAATGACTGATTTCCTTGAAGCCGTTTCATGTGAAAGCTGCATTTTTTCCTCTTGCACTTCTGCACCTCAGGGCCTTGGGTTTGGGTATATTCTTTTCTGTTTCCCATTGTTGTTTCTAAATAATTTCTTCTCTTGTCTCAATGACAATTTTCTTCTATTACTCCATACAATTCCATTGAGCTTTTCCTTTTTAATAGTGACCCTTATTTCTAGTTTCTAAACCCAATGATCAGTTAGTTACCTTTACACATTTTTTTTTAACTTAGACATATTTGGGAAAATTGATAACTGTCCCTCTCTCTTTTTTTTTTTTTTGGCCTTCTTTTGTCGTGCATGTCTGGGTTTTTCTACCTCACTGACAGCTCTTTTCCTTTCTCTTTTGTTATCCCCTCCATCTCTCTTGACTTACAACTTTGTAAACATCTTGGGTTTCCTCTCGTTGTATCTACATGCTCTTCAGCAAGCATACATTCAAGCTCTTGGATTTAAACAACTATAACCTATAATTTTATTCTGACTCTTCAACACTGATTGAATTTTCTATAAAATTCAAGATATGCAATATTCAAATGCCTAATTCGTATCTTAGATGTTTAGCAGGTATCTCAAACTTAACATGGGCTAAAACACTTATTACTGCCCACCATCTGTACCTTTCCCAGTCTGAGAATGCTCTCCCCCTTAGAAAATTCCACCTTGAGCCATATAATTTCTCAAGCCAGAAATGTATGTTTAGTCTTTGATAATTATTTCTTTTATTTTCATATCAATATTTAGCAATTAATTTTGTCTCTAACTCCAAACAATCTAGAATTCTCTTACCTGGCCTAAGCACTTTATAGTTCTAGTTTTGATCCCTTGTAATTCATTCTTCAAGACACAGCTAGAGTGACCTTTTACAAACGACTGTGATCATGGTACTTAATAATTTAACCACACTTGTGACTGAATAGATATAAAACAAGCCACAAATATATGCTGCCTACAACAGACTCTCTTTAACTTTAAGGAAGAAATGAAAGATAGACATTGATATCAAAAATATGGAGAGAGAAAAATATACTTTCAGATCTGAAGCTTATTATCTTTGGGTCTAAATTGTCAAACAAGTCAATATGTGTTTGTAAATATCCTTAAATCTTTCCACAGGCTAATTTTTCACAAAAGTGCAAAATTAAATGTAAACTTTAAAATTTTATGTGTCAATTATAATGTAAATGTAAACTTAAATGTAAACTTAAAATTTTATGTGTCAATTATATCTCAATAAAGCTGGAAATAATAGACAATAGAATGGATATTGTGTTGCTCTGCCCAAATATCCTCAGTAGGATTGACACATCTAACCCCTTGAAAAAGGGGATGTTAGCTGCTGCTGAATTATAATTTGCTCAGAGTTGTACTCATCTGCAGGGAACTGCCTAACCTAAGATTATTTCCTCTCCCAGAGTCAACGTGTGGTCAACATCTGGATGGGGAATGCCCAGAACCAGCCCCATGGACTCTGAAGAAATATCATAGCTCCAGAACTTTCTGCTAGGATTGGCTGAGGCCTCAGTTGCAACTGCATCAATGGATCTAGCCTCTGCCCAATGTTTCCTTCCTTAATTTCCTACAAGTATATCTATTTCCTGTGTCCCTTTTCAGCAAACCATCTGTGTAAAAGTCTCCATTTCATAGTCTGTTTCCAGGGAACCCAATCAAACAAACACAACATCCACAATAATGCTCACTTGACCCCATATTCTTTTTTTAGTAGAAAGGATAAAATAGACGTCCGTAAAAGTTTTAAGTATACTTACAAATAGCATATCCACATGTTTGACAATTTAGACCCAAAGATAATAAGCTTCGGATCTGAAAGTGTATATTTTTCTATCTCCATGTTTGTGATCTTAATGTCTACTCTTCATTTCTTCCTTCCTTTGATATTTTATTCCTTCTTTTCATATTTATTTCTTTTTTCCTTCCCATTTTTTCCTTCCTTCATTTATTCTTTCTTGCCTTCTTTTCTTTCTTCCTTTTATCAAAGAGACAACAAAACAAAAACCTTTATTGAACAGGAATCAATCTACCTTATGTGGAAGAGAAAGCAGCGAATCAAAGAGAAAAAGAATCCTGCCTAAATGAGCTGATGTTCTACCATGTACCAACAGAAAGGTGTCAACTATGTACAAACAGACAGCTGTCAAACAATTAAGTGATATAGAGAATATTTTTAATGTTGATAAGTTATCTGGAGAAAAAATAAAGCACATAAAGAGGGATGAATAGTAAGTAGTAGGTTGAGTCATTACTATTTTGAATAGAGTCATCAAGAAAAGCCATGTTGATAAGAAGACATTAGAACAGAAGCCCAAAGAAGGTCAAGGCAAGAGTCACCTATTTAGGTGGGAGCACTATCTGGGGGAATAGAATTCTAAGCACAGAAACCTGAAATGCAAAGGTCCTCTGCAGATGGGTGCTTTTGGTGTATTTGAGAAATATCAAGCACATTAATATGATCATGTTAGGTAACCAGTCAGACATGAATGACGGGGGGAACAAAGAAAAAGGGGCCCAGCCTAGAGACCACCCAAAGAACATCCTATTGGTAGTTAGAGAATCCCTCCTGCATCCCCAGCGACAAAGGACAGGAGGACCATAATCTTAGCCAGCCTAATCTGGTGACAGATGCCTGTGCAGAAGGTACTACCCTAATTTACCTACAATTTAAGCTTCATTATAATACTATGTTTATGCCTGGAAGTTCATGAATCTAATTATAACAGACTGTATTCTGGGTAAGCATATGTGCACTAGGCAAAGAGTTATATAGCAGCCAAGTGTCAATCAAAATGACCTTACTTGCCAATCATCTAGGAAATGCCTTTGGAACCATCCATCACAAGCCAAATATAATGCAGACATTCCCACTTCTGAGCCCTGTTTTGCCCTTCTGGGCTTTCTTTCTCTGTGGCCTTTTTGTTGGTTATAGTGCTTTGACCATGTACCTCCTTGGGGCATGTTTTATCTTCCTCCATGTGCCTCATTGGAGCATTCTCTGTCTTTCTAAAACATACTTTTAATAAAAAATGTTAAATCTCATGACCTGTGATTCTTCACTGCATCATCTGAGGACGAACTGAGGGAAAATGCTAACTATACTTCTGTGTTGTTATCCCTCTTCCTGCCCCCTATCATTGGGGCAACATCAAACTCCCATTGCCCCACAACAGTGACAATCAGAGTAGACATCTTGACAGGAATGCAATTTTAGATGAACTCAGAGAAAACAGTGGAGGACAGAGTGCATATCTTTAAGAAGTTTAGGCCAATAAACTTTAAGAAGTTTATTGTATGGGATTTAACTTTTACTCTGACTGTGAAGATGATACAGGACAGGGTGAATCCCCCTGAGTCCTATACTGAGAGAGCCCTTGAGGGTTCCTGACTGAGCACAGGAGGGATTTCAAGTGCAAGCCAGAGTTAGAGACAAAGACAATTTTATTAGAGAAGGAATAATGTTCCACAGATAGAGATGTGGTCTCTTCTCAAAGACAGAGAAAATGAGAGAGAACCTCCCTGTGTTCAAGGAATTCAGTTTAAATTCATTTTCTTTTCAGGGGATGGGTATGTAGCTTTAAGGGCAGTTAGTAATCT